>NC_088909.1:44939772-45285605 GCF_037157495.1 Lathamus discolor | reverse complement strand
ATTGCTTATTTGTTCTAAGCTAAGGGCAAGAAGTTTTTTGCTCCATCACGACACAGTTTGAAAGCAAAAGCATTATGCAAGAAGAAAAAAAATGTGTTTTACATCTCCTTGAAAATGGAGCACATTCATTATTGAGCCTCCCTGCACTCCAAACAAGTTGTTTGCTGAAATTTATTCTACCCACTTCACAAATTATTAACCTCCAACTTCTGAATTAGAGAAAATAACTATACTCGCTGTACCTAACACTTTATTATGAAAGACACTCAGTAGTGTGATCTTTACTTACTAGTAAAGACAGAGAGAAAACCATCAGGTGGCATTCTCCTCCCAAGTCCCCAAGTCCTTTCAAAATCTGGATTAAACAAGCCTATCCCTTGAAAGCAAGGTTTGCATGCTCTAGAATCCTAGAAACTGCTAGTGTCAGCAAAAAAATGCTTGAGCATTACCATATAACTAGCATAGAGAGGATCACAAATAATCCTAGAAAAATTAAATATTTACATAATCCTTTTGACATAATAAAAGTGGAGAGGTGAAAGAAAATAAAACATCCCTAAAGCAAAGTTCCTAACTTTAGACTTTTGAGACCCTGCAATCAGAAGTCTTGCTTCTACATTTCACACATGGAAATAATACTTGCCAATCTCATAACAGTGTTTCCAAAAAAAGGCCATTGAAATTACTGTGAGAAGTTCAGACATCATAACAGTAGAGGTCTCAAAGGGAAAATTTCAGAAAGAAAGGAGTGGTAAGCAGAGACATAGGGAATTTTTAACAAATAGTATTTATGCTTGCAGTAAGTTTCCTGATCACAGAAGAAAACATAGTTTTCAAAAAGGATTAAAATGTTTAAAACAAAGGAGAATGAAAGCCAAGAAACTAACCTAAAAGCACACAGAAAATAAAAGTATATACTCTGGGGCTCCTAGCAGTTCAGCAAACACAAAAATGGTAAAACTGTTTTTAGAGGGAGGATTACTAAATATAAGAGGCACATGAAATGGTATGAGGGTTTGTATGTTAATACTCCATGGCTTAAGATTATTTTTCCACTCTGCTGCATTAAATTATCACTTATATTGCAGTGACTTTAGAAAAAACTTCAAAGAACAGAAAACCTTGAAGATCAAAGAGCATAATTTCCCAAGTTTATATGTTACTTCCAAAACTGCGTACTTATCAAGTTTCAACAGCCTGGCTACAAAATATTTGCAAAAAGTCATATTTAATTAAACAGCCGAAGACTGTAATTGCCTAATTATATCACTAAACTTAGTCTTGCACTGATTTACTGGAAAAGGATTCAAACAGAAGCCAGTCGGGAGTTACTGGCTGTGTCCTGAAAAATGTGAACACTTACTCCATTATCTGTTTCTCTTAGCAAATTAATTTGTAGAGATCAATCATTGCACAAAGTACTTGCTAGCTAGCAAGACTACAGGCTCCTAAAGAGATTTTGAGGACTATTCATGTTTTTAAAGATTTCATCAACTGGGTCTTACAGCCATATGAATCTCATTCGTTTTGGTTCACTCTAAGTTCAGTGATCTCTGCTTTATGCATTCTCTCCCAAGTCTGTTTTGAATTTCAGATATGAACAAATCAAACCAGCTATCTTTCCATCTTGTGTGACTTCATCTTATTCCTCCTTGAATTAATCCTCCTGCCTTCATATATGTAGTCTGATTATAGTCACATTCTGTCTCCATATGACTCTTGGGTAATTTCTGCTCTGCTCCTATGAGGATCTGTGAATCTCAGAAAAAAAAGGGTCAAGCTAAAACTGCATATTTAGGGCTATTTTTTAAAAAATCAGCTAAGTTCTTCATAGTTTTCTTTTTGCTTTGCCTTTACAACATTTACCACGAAGTTCTTCCCCACATGATCAGGTGTATTAGCTAGTCATAAGTCCCCAGCAACTACACCAGATGTTCTTCGAGTCTTCTAGTTCAGATAAGATTGACTCTGTCCCCCTAAATTGACAATGCCACCTCACAAATGCTTCAAAGCTGTGCAAAGGGCCAATTATGCTTTTGAATCTCACTACTGGTTGAGATGTCCTCAGTAAGTATCTGGTACAGAGCTCCCAGTTTAGCTGTCTCAGAGTGTGGTCATGGACCACATCATTCTGCCTGAAAAAATGTGGGGACTCACTTCAAAACAGCTGCCAACTACAAAAAGGCTGCTGTCCTCTCAACCTTCCTAACACAGTAGCAAGAAGTAAAGAATAAATCTAACCCAAGCTTTGATTATACAGTGAATCCTACAACCAGGTGTCTCAATAGCAGAGGTCACAGCAAAAATTTTGCACAGCTACTGAATTGTGCCCAAGGTTAGCAGCCTCTTCATTAACGTAGCAGATATAGCAGTGAGGCAGCCCACAAATCCAGGTTCTGTACAAAACCAGTCAACAAACTGTCTGGTCATCACAAAAGTACTTTTCAGGAATGTCTATCGGTTACACTACAACATCAATGAAAACTTATCAGAACACCTCTTTCAACCATGGGGTGGTTTTTTTGCATTTATAACACATTAAATTGAAATTGCAACGCTGCTGTCAAGATATAGCATGATAGCATGTGTTTTTTCCTTACAACTAATAGAAATAATAGTATTTCTTATTTCCTAAAACACATGTAAAATAAGAAATACCAGTAGGACTGATATTACTACATTACTGATAAAATACAGAACTGTGGGGCAGAGAAATAATACTAAATCTATTGAGGGATTAATTAGTGCTTAAAGACTACTAGCTCCAGATTTTAAATTTGTGCAATTATAGTGGAAATTTTCTTTTAAACATTCAAAATTATTTAGGAAACCAGAAAGTATGTGTAGGGTATAATGCAGATCTTTAAGTATAAAAAGACTCACTGTTTAAGAACATTATCTTCTTATATAAGAAAACAGGTACATTACAATTTTTTTATCAGAAAACCTTTTCTGGTATGAGTGAAAGTATCCTCATTTCTGACAACTTATCACAAAAAAAATGTCAAAAGATCTTTTCCCTATTCCCAATGTGCACACTTTTTCATTTTTTTATTTTTATATATATATATATATATATATATATATGTTGTTGACCATTGGAAATTTAGTATGGGTTAGAGAAAGAAAAAGCATTTAAATGGAAGTAGAAACCATAAAGTTTTTATGAACGCAGTCTGCATATATCCCTGGAAAATCTGGCACTAATTTGTTACTAAACATTCATAGTTTGTTCTGTATGTGAAGGCATTCTACCAGCTTGCAATAGTCAAAATCAGCTTTTATCTTTTCACATTCATGACACAAGTTCTGAGAAAAGTGTAAGACTTTATTTGCCTCCAACTGAAATCCAGACTTGTTTGCTTTACTTCTAAGGGCCCTGGAACTGTGCATGGAACTCCAGGCTACAAAGTATATTCTTGTGTCCTTAACAATGGACTGCCTGGGGGAACTATTGAACCAGGAATACAACTTCCTATCAGTCAGGATGCACTGTTAATGATTTTCGGTATATTAAATGGGCACATTTATTACTCTGTTGCATTGGTATGTAAAAAATATCCAGTTAGCATTTCCTTGCTAAAAGTAACACATGAATTAACTATGTTATGCTCACACACAAACATACACCATGTAATTCTTCACAGAGCTACAGAATGCTAAATCATCTAACATTTTAATCTACTAGCATAGCAAACACATTATTTTTAATACAGCAATTGGCTTGAAAAAACTAAGCTAGTAGAAAGGATGAATATCCTTGAGAAGGTGTAGTTAATTTCCTTTAAATGCTTTAAGCAAATAAAGTTGTTGAAAAACGTATAGGTGTTTTCTTTGCCTGATTCACCACAAGAATTCTTTCTAACGTTAAGAAGAAAATTGTGTGAGCCAAAGGCACATATTTGAGTTTTATACCCTTGGGTAGAGGGAGAGGAAAGGAAAAAAAAGAGTCTGAAGGGAAGGGTAATAAATAGATGCATGCTGGCCTTATGGGTAGTAGACAGAATGGAGGCATGAAAATCTTGAGCTCTCTTCCAGATTCTGAATCAGACACATGAGCCTGGAGACATAACTTATCTATCTTCATACCACTGTCAGTAAAATAGAGAAATTATGATGTAAAATATTTTAAGAGTGGCAGGCAAAAAAATGCTAAGCAACTAGAGCTCTAATTGTACATTTGATACTGAGTGATTAAGGCCTGCAATTTGATAAGAAGGCTCTTAAGATACAAATCTGCTAACATGAACAGATGCTTCCAGGACAACCTGGAACTCCAAAACTGACAGATTTCTTTCTTACCTCCTGAAAAATGGGTTCTAGAAACTGATCCTGGTAGGCACTTAATTTTAACTTTTAGTCTTAACATAGTAGAAAACACAACAGAAATAACACAAAAAATATGCTTTTTTTATTCAGCAGAACACTTTCTTCTGTGGAGATGACACACTATTCAAAGTAAGGAATGCAAACAAGATTTATCTAATTTCAGCCATAATAATTTCCAGAAAGTGTTTTTTAATTCTTGCAAGTAAAGTTGAAGCAATAGCATAATAAAAAAACTCAGCTTTGACATTAGAACATAAATGGTCATAGCTATACTGACTTCAGATAACGCACTTTGATTTATATCAATAAGGAATTCCCAGCCTCTTATAGAACAGTACACACTAAAATTTCATAACAAAAATTTTCTTGGTTTAGCATGCAGAGATGGTTTGTGGAGAGTTCTGTCAGGATAAATAGTTAACCAAGGAAACTTTATTTTTTGTAACTGTTTATTTATATGCAATTTTTTTTTCCAAGTGCAAAATTTGTTGTGACTGATTCTGGCTGAAAATAAAGTCCTGATTTATTTTCATACAGCACAAGTAATTATTTCTAGGAAAGTTACTTTGGCTAGGCACTGTGTGAAGCTTTACATAATTTAGGAAAAATATGACCTGCAAGTGCTCAGAATCTTACTTGTTAAGAAAGCTCATACAAAATATTTTTTATCAGATTTCTGAATTATTTATACTAGCCTACAGTGCATGAGTATTTACCGGCCTGACTTTTCCAATGTAAACTATCTCACTAAGTCTAAGAAGAAAACAAATAGTTATCACAGTACTCATATAGGACATACAATACTCAGTGGGTAAAGTTATTTTAGAGGAGCTTTTATTCCCAGATAGACTAAAAACTATTAATTGATTCTTTAAAAGCTAATGTATTTCTTATTGCTACAACTTGCTTGAACTACTTCATGATTCACAAAATTTCTCACTTTTTAAGTAAAAGGTATTATCTTTTGTCATCTCTGTTGCAAGCCACATACACACTGCAAACACACAACAGTGCAACATAATGTTGCAAAATAAATTACTAAATTGCAGTGATCTCACCAAACCCACAGCCTCTGCTTTAAACGTGCTGCTGTTTATTATATACTGTTATGTCTTTTTTCCTTCGCCTTTCTTAATAATTTCATCTTGCTAAGTTTGAGTTCAGTTAAAGTATTTAATGACTCCATTATGTTACCAATACATAACCGTAGTACTCCCACTAAATATTTATAGCTGAATAATTATGTTTTACTAATATAAACATGCTAAAAATTTACTCAGGATCCATGATATGTTTTCATTCTGTTTTCTATACCAAAAGAAATTTACAAGAAATTTGTATACAAACCATACAGTTTAATTCAGGATTAATTTTCTACACAGTACACAAACAAGTAGTCAGTTCTTGCTGATATACAATGAAGAAATACTGTTTATAGAATCATAGAATCATAGAATAGTTAGGGTTGGAAAGGACCTTAAGATCATCTAGTTCCAACCCCCCTGCCATGGGCAGGGACACCTCACACTAAACCATCCCACCCAAAGCTTCATCCAAACTGGCCTTGAACACCGCCAGGGATGGAGCACTCACAACCTCCCTGGGCAACCCATTCCAATGTCTCACCACCCTAACAGGAAAGAATTTCCTCCTTATGTCCAATCTAAACTTCCCCTGTTTAAGTTTTAACCTGTTACCCCTTGCCCTGTCACTACAGTCCCTGATGAAGAGTCCCTCCCCAGCATCCCTATAGGCCCTCTTCAGATACTGGAAGGCTGCTATGAGGTCTCCATGCAACCTTCTCTTCTCCAGGCTGAACAGACCCAACTTCCTCAGCCTGTCTTCATACGGGAGGTGCTCCAGCCCCCACATCATCCTCGTGGCCCTCCTCTGGACTTGTTCCAGCAATTCCTTGTCCTTTTTGTGTTGAGGACACCAGAACTGCACACAATACTCCCGGTGAGGTCTCACAAGAGCAGAGCAGAGGGGCAGGATCACCTCCTTTGACCTGTTGGTCACACTCCTTTTGATGCAGCCCAGGATACGGTTGGCTTTCTGGGCTGCGAGCGCACACTGCTGGCTCATGTTCATTTTCTCATCGACCAGCACCCCCAAGTCCTTCTCTGCAGGGCCGCTCTGAATCTCTTCTTTGCCCAGTCTGTAGCTGTGCCTCGGATTGTTCTGACCCAGGTGTAGGACCTTGAACTTGTCGTGGTTGAACTTCATAAGGTTGGCATCAGCCCACCTCACAAGTGTGTCAAGGTCCCTCTGGATGGCATCCCTTCCCTCCAGCATATCGACCAGACCACACAGCTTGGTGTCACCAGCAAACTTGCTGAGGGTGCACTCAATCCCACTGTCCATGTCAGCGATGAAGATGTTAAACAAGACCGGTCCCAACACCGATCCCTGAGGGACACCACTCGTTACCGGTCTCCAGCCTGACATTGAGCCATTGACCACAACTCTTTGTGTGCGGCCATCCAGCCAGTTCTTTATCCACCGAGTGGTCCATCCGTCAAATTGATATCTCTCCAATTTAGAGAGAAGGATGTCGTGTGGAACAGTGTCAAACGCTTTGCACAAGTCCAGGTAGATGACATCAGCGGTTTTACCCTTATCCATCAATTCTGTAGCCCCATCATAGAAGGCCACCA
This sequence comes from Lathamus discolor, assembly GCF_037157495.1. Classification (NCBI taxonomy): domain Eukaryota; kingdom Metazoa; phylum Chordata; class Aves; order Psittaciformes; family Psittacidae; genus Lathamus; species Lathamus discolor. Next base: position 45,278,619 of record NC_088909.1, on the reverse strand, counting down.
AATTGGTCAGGCAGGATTTCCCCTTAGTGAAGCCATGCTGGCTGTCACCAAGCACCTTGTTGTTTTTCATGTGCCTTAGCATGTTGTCCAGGAGCATGTGCTCCAAGATTTTACCAGGCACAGAGGTGAGACTGACTGGTCTGTAATTCCCCGGGTCTTCCATTTTCCCCTTCTTGAAAATGGGGGTTATATTTCCCTTTTTCCAGTCGTCGGGAACTTCACCTGACTGCCATGATTTTTCAAATATGATGGCCAGTGGCTTAGCAACTTCATTCGCCAGCTCCTTCAGGACCCGCGGATGGATTCCATCAGGTCCCACGGACTTGTGCGCGTTCAGATTTTGAAGATGGTCTCGAACCAGATCCTCTCCTACAGTGGGCCCAAGGTCTTCATTCTCACAGTCCCTGCGTCTACTTTCTAAGAACTGGGTGGTGCAGTCAGAGGCTTTGCCAGTGAAGACCAAGGTGAAGAAGTCATTCAGAACCTCAGCCTTCTCCAAATCCTGTGTAGCCAGTTCTCCCGAAAGCTTCCTCAGGGGGCCTATTTTGTCCCTAGTCTGTTTTTTGTTTGCTACATACCTGTAGAATCCCTTCCTATTATCCTTAACATCCCTTGCTAGGTTTAATTCTAACTGGGCCTTAGCCTTCCTAACCTGGTCCCTAGCTTCCCGGACAGCATCCCTGTACTCTACCCAGGCCACCTGTCCTTGCTTCCACTTTTTATAAGCCTCTGTTTTCATTTGAATTTTCCTCAGCAGCTCTTTATTCATCCAAGAAAGTCTCCTGGCCCTCCTGCTGCACTTCCTTCTAGTTGGGATGCAGCACTCCTGAGTTTGTAGCAGGTGATCCTTGAATATCAACCAACAGTCTTGGGCCCCCCTGCCCTCTGGGGCTATATCCCATGGAACTTTACTAAGCAGGTTCCTGAAGAGGCCAAAGTCTGCTCTTTTGAAGTCCAGGGCAGTGAGCTTGCTACACGCTCTTCTCACTGTCTTGGGGATCTCAAATTCGACCATCTCGTGATCGCTGCATCCAAGGCTGCCCTGGAGTACCACATTTTCAACAAGCCCTTCCCTGTTGGTGAGCACAAGGTCAAGCATGGCACCTCTCCTTGTCGGCTCCTCTATTACTTGCAGAAAGAAGTTGTCTTCCACACAATCGAGGAACCTCCTGGATTGCTTGTGCCGTGCAGTGCCATCGTTCCAACAGATGGCAGGGTGGTTGAAATCCCCCATGAGAACAAGGGCCTGCGAGCGTGAGGCTTTTCCTATCTGTCTGTAGGGTGCTTCATCCACAGGTTCTCCTTGATCAGGTGGCCTGTAACAGATTCCCACAGTAATGTCTCCCGTTGCTGTTCTCCTTTTAACCCTGACCCACAAACTCTCTGTAAACTGCTCACCTGCCCCCAGACAGAGTTCCATACTCTCCAGCCTATCCCTAATATAAAGGGCAACTCCCCCTCCCCATCTGCCAGGCCTGTCCTTTCTAAAGAGCCTGTAACTTTCCATTCCAACACTCCAGTCATAGGAGCCATCCCACCATGTTTCTGTGATGCCTATTATATCATACCCCCGTAGATGTGCACACATCTCTAATTCCTCTTGTTTGTTCCCCATGCTACAGGCCGATTCCATTTATAAATCAGTCTTTTATTAAAATTATGTCACTCACTCTTCTTTCTATATGTCAATCCTAATATTAAATGATGTCCTTACTGATATATCATTATAAGTTAATCAGGCATTGCAAATGCTAATAGCAAATAGCTGGGTTTTTTCCCTTCTAGGCATAATTCTATGTAAACTTGTTTGAAACTAGTAAATATATGCTATTAAAACTGAAAGGATAAACAGAGAGAAAAGTATCTTCTGTCTACAAGCAGAAGTATGCTGCTGAATGGAAAACAAGTTAAACTAAACAGGGTCATCACCTTTCAAGAACATTAAAGCATAGAATTATCTTGATGGGTTTAAACAGGTTTAGATACAGAGGTGGTTTGTGCTTTAATATAATATTTATCATGATAAAACTACTTCTTTTTAGCACTTAACCACCTGATCTTGAAAGTTAATTGCTCCCATATTCTGTTGTGTACAGAATGAATTGTACATATATTCAGTTTATTTAATGCTCCAGGCTGAAACCCACAGGAGAAGTGCTGAGCACTAAGAAGCCTATCTCCTTGTCCTGTGTTGAGCAGTAGGAGTCATCTTTCTCTTTCTTAGTAGCTGATGCAGTGCTGTGGGTTCAGTCTGGGAACAGCGCTGATAACACCGATGTTTTTAGTTGTTGCTCAGTAATGTTTACTCTGACCAAGGACTATCTGAGTCTCATGCTCTGCCAGGGAGGAGTAGAAGTCAGGAGGAAGCAGAAACAGGACACCTGACCCAAACTAGCCAAAGGGGTATTCCATACCACAGCACATCATGCCCACTACATAAACTCGGGGTGGCTACCCGGAAGGATTAGGTCGCTTCTTAGGTCAGGCTGGGTATCGGTTGGTAGGTGGTGAGTGATTATATTCTCTTCCCTTGTTATTTTCCTTATCATTATTATTATTGGTGGTAGTAGTAGTGGTTTTGTGTTATACCTTAGTTACTGGGCTGTTCTTATCTCAACCCATGGGAGTTACATTCTTTTGATTCTCCTCCCCATCCCTCCGGGAGCGGGGAGAGGAAAAGCAGGGGGTGTGAGCTAGCTGCTGTGTGGTTTCTGGGTGACAGGCTAGGCTTAAACCATGACAGTTCTTTGTGGCACCTAATGTGGGCCCAAAGGGTTGAGATGACGACAGATCTGACCAGAGTGTGTCTAATTGTATTTGTGATAAGCATTCATTGTTGCGGATGAATAGTCACTCGTCTCAATGCTGATTTATTGTCTCTCAAAATGTTGCTCTTGATCTCACAGTTTCATCATGTCATACCTTACTTACAGCTGGTATTTGCTGTGTTAGTGTTTATTGCTGGGGGGCCTTGGCTAAGGTTCTTGTTTCACTGTGCTTTATGGTAATGACTTGTAAGACAATAGGCTCATTGATCATGAAACTGATCTGTCTTGTGTTCCCAGTATTGTCGTCACCTCTCTATTTTGGGAGGTATATAATAAAAGTGTTTAGCAATTACACTTCTTTTATTTCCTCCTCGGGTGGTCAGTCTATGAAGGAAACATTCCCTTACATTCCCAGCCCCCCCACCAGACCGTTTACAGCATCATTTGAGAGTTCTGAAGGTTCTGAGTGGCCTTTGGATATCCTTGAGACCCGTCTGCTGGTTGTGATTGGGATCAGCATGTTGGCGTACATGCAGAGTGTGTCTTACACATTACCATTTCACCTGACCTCGAAAGCTAAGCGGAGTCATGTTTGGGTCTTGTCTAGGGTTAGGCAATGATACAGGAGGACCAAGAGGCTAGTGTCAGGGTGTGTGAGACAGTATGGGCAAGTATCTAGGCCAGTGGGCCCCTCCGCTGCTTCAGAACTTCATCACCGAACAAATGCAAAATCCAGAAAAATTAGTAAAACACTTAAATGAGGTGTGTTGTCATTCTGGTCATACCAGAGAGGGACAAATCATGGCAGCTTGCTGGGGCTTGGCCTATGCTTACAGATCCCTGTTCAACACTATCCAGCACCTTCAAAAAGAAAAAAAATGTCCCTGGATCTGACGCAAAGCAGCAGACAGCACAGCTACTCCAACTCCAAGCACAGCAGCTACACCAGCCCCAGAGACAATTACAGCAGCTACTCAAACTTTGACCACAACAGACATCACAGTTGCTCCAGCTCCAAGCACAGCAGCTACACCAGCCCCAGTGGCAAGTACAGCAACTACTCAAATTCTGGCTACAACAGACAACATAGCTTATCCAATTCCAAGCACAACAAGTATACCAACCCCAGCAACAAGTACAGTAGCTACCCAAACCCCAACAGCAACAGAAAATGCAGCTGCTGGTGCTACTCAAACCTCAAGCAGAGTGGCTGCACCAACCCTGACAACAGATACTGCAGCCACTCCAACCCCAGCGCTAATCACTGCAGCTAAACCAGAGGACCAATTTGTGCCAATATCAGTTGCCCCTGTATGCAGGGGGGGAAACAAACAAGATGCTCAAAGAGCAATCCGTACAGTGAAGAAAGATAAAGAAACAATGCACTTACTACATGGGACAGCATTTGAACAAGAGTCATTATTACGTGAATCAGAGGAAGAGGAAGAAGAAGAGGTGACTTCTCGACCCCAGACCTCAACCGAGCTACAGAATATGCAAAAGGATTTCACCTATCATCCAGGGGAGCATATCATCACCTGGTTTCTCCAGTGCTGGGATAATGGGGCTGAAGGTCACAAATTAGAAGGTAGGGAAGCCAAGCAGCTGGGATCACTTGATAGGGAAGGGGGAATTGACAAAACAATTGCAAAAGAGAAACAGTCCCTCAGCCTTTGGGGGCGGCTCTTGGCAGCTGTGAAAGAAAGGTTTCTGTACAAGGACAACATTATGAGTCATTCAGCCAAATGGACCACACCAGAGAAAAGCTTCCAGTCTCTGAGGGAATCAGCCATTGTAGAGAAGAAATGATTTATTACAGGCCGGATGATGAGAATGCACCCACAGATCCAGATGAAGTCAAATGTACACGACCAATATGGCGGAAATTTACAGGGAGTGCACCATCATCATATGCCCACTCATTGGCAGCAATAACCTGGAATGACGTAGCACCACTAACAGTGGATGAAATGATTTATCAACTCTGAGAGTTCGAAGACAATCTCACCCCTTCTATCATTTCAGCTGTGGAAAAACTGTCTCAGGAGTTCAAACAATTGAGAGGTGATCGATCTATCCGGCTCCCCATATGTGCCAACTCACGTCTCAGCTATTAACAAAAGGTGCCCTACTGCTCGAGAAAGAAGATATAGGAGGTATATGACACGGGCCACCCTATGGCTTTACCTGTGGGATAACAGAGAAGACATGAGGAAGTGGGATGGAAAACCCACCTCAGCTCTGGAGGAACGGCTGCATGATTGAAGAGGAGAACAAAGGTCAAGGATGATCATTTCAAGAAAGCTGCGGCTTCAGTCTCTGGTGAGCAGGTTCCCAGATGAAGTGGAGGAGCTGGTTGTACTCCAGCTCCTGTAATTAAGACTAATCCCTGTCAACAAGACATAAGTGACCAATGCTGTGATGATTATTAGAGGGGCCCTGCCTCCAGACAGGTGGAGGTAGGGGACAATTGGATTTACTGGACTATGTGGATCAGATGGCCTGGCACATCAGTCCCACAGAAGTATCAGGCTTTAGTAGATACCGGTGCACAGTGTACCCTGATGTTATCAAGCTGTCAAGGGGTGGAACCCATCTATATTTCTGGAGTAAGAGGAGGATCCCAAGAGTTGACTGTACTGGAGGCTGAAAAGAGCCTGACTGGGAGGAAGTGGCAAAAGCACCCCATTGTGACTGGTCTAGAGGCTCAGTGCATCCTCAGCATAGACTGCCTCAGGAGAGAGTACTTCAAACACCCAAAAGGTTACCAATGGGCTTTTGGTATTGCTGCTTTGGAGACTGAGAAAATTGAGCAGCTGTCCACCTTGCCTGGTCTCTCAGAAGATCCTTCTGTTGTGGGGTTGCTGAAAGTCGAAGAACAGCAAGTGCCAATCGCAACCACAACAGTGCACTGGTGGCTGGAGAATCAAGGATTGATCAGTAGGACCCGCTCACCCTTTAATAGCCCCATATGGCCAGTGCAAAAGTCTAACAGAGAGTGAAGACTAACGGTAGACTGTCATGGCCTGAATGAAGTCAGACCACCCCTGAGTGCTGCCGTACAGGACATGCTAGAACTTCAGTATGAGCTGGAGTCAAAGGCAGCCAAGTGGTATGCCATGACTGATATTGCCAATGCATTTTTCTCAATTCCTTTGGCAGCGGAGTGCAGGCCACAGTTTGCTTTTACTTGGAGGGGCGTACAGTACACTTAGGACTGACTGCCCCAGGGGTGGAAACACAGCCCTGCCGTCTGCTATGGACTGATCCAGACTGCACTGGAACAGGGGCAAGCTGCAGAACACCTGCAATACATTGATGACATTATTGTGTGGGGCGATACAGCAGAAGAAGGTTCTGAGAAAGGGAGGAAAATAATCCAAATTCTGCTAAAAGCTGATTTTGCCATAAAATGGAGTAAGGTCAAGGCACCTGCACAGGAGATTCAATTTTGGGGAATAAAATAGCAAGATGGATGTAGACAGATCCCCACAGATGTGATCAACAAGATAAAGTCTCCACCAATTAATAAGAAAGAAGCACAAGCTCTCTTGGACGCTGTGGGGTTCTGGAGAATGCACATCCCAAATTACAGTTCGATTGTAAGCCCTTTCTGCCGTGTGACTCAAAAGGAGAATGATTTTAAATGGGGCCCTGAGCAACAACAAGCCTTTGTGCAAATTAAACAAGAGATAGTTCATGCAGTAGCTCTTTGACCAGTCTGGACAGGAACAGATGTAAAAAATGTGCTGTACACAGCAGCTGGGGAGCCTCTGGCAGAAAGCTCCAGGGGAGACTTAAGGATGACCCCTCGGCTTTTGGAGATGAGGATACAGAGGATATACAGCTATACCTCAACTGAAAAAGAGATCCTGGCAGCCTATGAAGGAGTTTGAGCTGCTTCAGAAATGACTGCCACTGAAGCACAGCTTCTCCTAGCACCCCGGTTGCCCATGCTAGGTTGGATGCTCAAAGGCAGGGTCTCCTCTACACATCATGCAACTGATGCTACATGCAGTAAGTGGGCTGCATTATTACACAACAAGCTCGAACAGGAAATCCCAGTGGTCCAGGAATTCTAGAAGTCATCATGGACCGGCCAGAGGGCAAAGATTTTGGAATGTCACCAGAGGAGGAGGTGATGTGTGCTGAAGAGGCCCCACCATATAATGAACTGTCAGAAAGTGAAAAGCAGTATGCCTTGTTTACTGATGGGTCCTGTTGCATTGTGGGAAAGCATTGGAGATGGAAGGCAGCCGTATGAAGTCCCTGATGACAAGTTGCAGAAAACTGCTGAAGGAGAGGGTGAATCGAGTCAGTTTGCCAAGGTGAAAGCCATCCAGCTGGCCCTGGACATTGCTGAACGAGAAAAGTGGCCAGTACTTTATCTCTACATTGACTCATGGATGGTGGCAAATGCCCTGTGGGGGTGGTTGCAGCAATGGAAGCAGAGCAACTGGCAACACAGAGCTAAACCCATCTGGGCTGCTGCATTGTGGCAAGATATCGCTGCCCGGGTGCAGTACCTGGTGGTGAAGGTACGCCATGTAGATGCTCATGCACCCAAGAGTCAGGCCACTGAGGAACATGAGAACAACCAACAAGTGGATAAAGCTGCTAAGATTGAAGTGGCTCAGATGGATTTATATTGGCAACATGCGGGTGAATTATTTTTAGCCCCATGACAACTCGAACCATCAAGGCAGAGACGAAACATACAGACGGGTTTGTGATCGAGGGGTGAATTTAACAATATTGCCCAGATTATTCATGATTGTTAAACACGTGCTACAATTAAGCAAGCTAAACGGTTAAATTCTCTCTGGTATGGAGGGCGATGTCCCTGATGAAACTGATAATATATTTAATTTATTTTTTTTAGTATCTTCCTTTAAAACCCAATCTTTTAAAAATATTTCATTGTTACAGAAAAAACAGATGAAATACTGACCTTAGAGAGGTCACTGGAAGATTTTCCTTACCTTCTGACATAATGCCTTAAACTTTAAAATAATTCAAACATGCCCCAATGAATCCGTTTTTCTAACAGGAAGGAAGGGACATTTTTATATCACTCCTACAGTTAAAAGTTATAGAAAGTTACTTCCATATAATACATGCAATAAACATATGCATTAATTTAAGAAATTAAACTCCCCAAACTCCAGAAAAACAAAAAAGGACTATAAGCAGGGGTAGAATTCAAAACTGAAAGACTGAAGTGAAACAGTTTGTTCTTGAATTCTGCGCACTCCTCTCCATCCAACAGAAATACCTTTCTGCCCTTTCAGGGAACGCAGAGAACAATCTTCTCTTGTCCAAACAAACCATTTTAGGGACAAAGAATGATAAAATCTGTTCACTTAGAGCATTTACTTGACTCTTGAAAAAAATACTTTTAGCAAGGAAAGGATGAGACCTTATGGAATAATATTTGTCCTTGATTAACAAAAAAAAAGAAGGAGGCAGAAGGAAGAGAATAAGGCAGAGGTAGTGGCCTCATGAAAGTCTGTAAAACATAATAGTGTCAGTGACACCATGAAATATGACATGTTGCAAGCAGAAAAAGCCTGTTGCACAAGCTATCTTCATTGCAGGAGAAAGTCTAACCCATTACCATGATAATGCGCTTTCATTGTTACATTTACAGAGGATAAAACATTTCAATTTAGTCCGTCCAGTTGCTTTGTTATTAATGCTGACAAGGAAGCAACAGTGAGCATCACTAGAGAAATCATGGCAATATGCATCTCTCATATCATAATATCGCAGGATCAGGGATCATCCAGGGGTGTCATAATCGTAATATAAGAAAACCAAATACCATTTATGTGACAACACCCACCTGTATGACTTTAGCTTGTATTTCCAGTTTGCTGCTTGTTTACATCTATTCAGAAATGAGTTATTGCATGTCATTAGATATAGTGTAAGTTAGGCCTTACTGTGAAAGAACTTCATGAAATGAGAAACTACAAGTTAAGCTTCAGTGGCTACGACAGAAAGTACTTTAAAGTGCATGGTCTGTGAAGTGTAGCTGCAATACAGTTTGAGGTTATATGCTTTATAGAGGTTGAGAGGATGGGATTTCTTCTCTCTCCTTTTCTAGCTCCCCACAAAAAAAAAAAAGCCTGGTAACAATAGAACAACAAAACCCAAAAGAACTCATGAGTCTTCAACAAAAGGCTATGCACCCCAAAACTAAGCAATGAGTGCTTAGTTCATCTTCCGGATCATAATTAAGCTCTAGTCTCACCTCCAGACCTTCAAGCAGGAAAGAAGAGTAGATCACAACATTGTTTACTGAATGTCTTACTTCAGGAAGGGCTTCTTCCACAGAAACTCTCACATTGGGAAGCAAAATGTAGTCAAAAGATTCTTTGTACAGTTCTTAATTTTTAATATAGTTTCTTAGATTGGCATTCTACAGAAGAGTTCTATCAATCAACATTATCTAATTCTGTTTAAGATTTCTTCTGGAAAAAATCCTGCAGCGCTTAACTGTTGCTAAAGTATTAGACAAGCTCTGTTGGCTCTATAGTTCTTCACTGTTATGGCTAACTTCTCTGGCTTTAAAGTTGTACTTCTTTTTCAGATGTCATGGTTTAAGAACATTGCTAGACCAGCTTCTGGGGTACTCAGCATCTCCTCATGAGTGCATGATGTAGATGATCATGTCAAACCTACTTGTAAAGAGGTTGCACAGAGAAGACATAAATTTACCCCATAATAGTGATTCACTGGAACAAAATTTAAAAATTCACCCTTGTTTCACCTAAATCATTGTGTAAGGTTAACACACGGAAATTTCTTTTCTAAGTGGACACACAGGGGAGCTCTAATATCCCTTGAGATTTGAGAATGAAATCACAAAAAGAGCAAAGCTCAACTCGGTCTAATTAAGCTGCAAGAAAGCCCTGGCTGCCTTTCAGATGTGTGCATCAGACAGCTAACAGACAGCAGTCAGTCAGTGATTTCTGTAAGGCAACTGTCAGCAAAATGCATTGCTGAGATAAAGAGCAAATGAATAAGCATGTGTTCTCCGCTGATACAATTGATACAAACTCTCCCAACCAGAGCTGCCTCTGCATGAGTTTCAGAATGCAGCTAAGAAGTAAAAAATCTTCCTTCTTTGCAATTTTTCTTTCTTTCTACAAAAAATTTCTGCCCCCAGGTTGTTTTACAATAATGCTCTTATTCTCAGGATATTTACATACGGCTGTTGAGAAGTTTCTGCTGTCAGACATACATTTTTAATTATTCTTAATAATTAAGGCCAGATTTCTGTACATAGCATAACAACAAAGAGTTCAGAGTCGAACAACATGACTTTTCTAGAGCAAAGGCCAATCTTTACTGAGTATTGAGGGGAAAAAAAAAAAAAGATATGTATAAAGTTACAGCAATTGCAATAAGAAATTCCAGGAACATAAAGTAGTATTTACATTATTCTGGTAACCAAGCTTGGGTGCAGTTCTAATATGGCTCTGAGGTCAGAAAAAACAACGCTACACACTTGCAGGGAAAGGAGGCTGCAAGGTTAATATATTCCAAATGCTGAAAATGCAAGATGTTTTCACTGTGGCAATATCTTGGCTTGCACTGTATTATTTTTAGTCTGCCCTAAAATATGACATGATGGATAAAGGAAATTACTATTTTCATGGCCAAAGATTGTGTGCAGAGATAAGGTGTGATGAATTAGCAGTTGCAAAAGAAGTAAAAGGTCTTTGTTTAATCATTTATACATTTTTTAATAAAGAGGCTGGTTTGATCTTATTTTTTAATCTCTTTTATTTCCTTTCTTTTCCCTAATGGAAAAATGCATCTAAAGCCTCTGGAAAGACAAAAAAAAAAAAAAAAAAAAAAGCGGCAGTAAATTCAACTTTAAATTGTGATTAAATCTTCAGTTTCACATAAGACATAAAACATACTGCAAATCAAATTATTTTCTCCTTTAGTGCTAAATATAGTTGGGACATGGCAAACAAAATAATCCTGGTTAAACTATGCATGATCAAACAAAATAATAAATCACTATAAAATGTTGTAGCTATTTCTTCAACTAGTATTTTCTTTCTGTGCTTTGAAGTTTTGTGTATACATTAATTTTACATTCTTTTTAACACACAACAGACATCCAGCAGAAGCATTCTGCTCTCTGGTAATTGGGTTCACATAACTCAGACACATACAAAGCAAAACAACATCCCACTGCCATCAGTGAACATACAACACGCTAACTTGCATTGATTTAAACACACAAAGAGTTGTAGTGTGTGTGTCTATGTAGTGTATATGTCTGATGTAGTCATGCATCCATGACTCCTTTTATATATATCGATGAATTTCATTCAGACAACTTTATGTGGCTCCTCTGTTCTCTGATGTCCATCAACATGTTTTGTTTTCGCTGGCATATTTTGTCAGATTTTAACAGCTACTCTTGAAATGTTTCAGCGCTAAGAAACAGCACTTGTACAGGTGAATGTGAAAGCATTTTGTTATAAAGCACAAAAAGGTTGAACAAGTATAAGAATTTATATTTATATGACCCTCAGACTAATGTTCTAATACCTGCCCATATCACTTTGTGGTTAAAACATTCTTTTTTGTGTCTTATTTTGGGAGAACTAAGGTGAAAAACAATGTTATAATAGCAAACAATCTAACAATGATTTAATGTATTTGCAAAGAAAGCTCAATAGTATTTGAAATTTTCAAAATCACAGTAAACCTTACAACTTTATGCAATTTCTATTCTCCAAACACTGGGGAGGGTAAGGACAGGGCAAGAGAGCAACACCACAACACAATTACTGCAGCACTTCCACAGCCTCAAGAAAGAAGTCCAAATTCATAGAATCATAGAAGAGTTAGGGTTAGAAAGGACCTTAAGATCATCTACTTCCAACCCCCCTGCCATGGGCAGGGTCACCTCCCACAAAATCATGTCACCTAAGGCTTTGTCTAACCTGGCCTTGAACACCATCAGGGATGGAGCATCCACAACTTCCCTGGCCAATCCATTCCGTGTCTCACCACCCTTACAGTAAAGAACTTCTTCCTTATATTCAATCTAAATTTCATCTGTTTAAGTTTTAACCCGTTACCCCTTGCCCTACCACTACAGTCCCTCATGAATAGTCCATCCCCAGCATCCCTATAGGCCCCCTTCAGATCCTGGAAGGCTGCTATGAGGTCTCCACGAAGCCTTCTCTTCTCCAGGCTGAACAGCCCCAACTTCCTCAGCCTACCTTCATAAGGGAGGTGCTCCAGTCCCCTGATCATCCCCATGGCCCTCCTCTGGACTTGTTCCAACAGTTCCATGTCCTTTTTATGTTGAGGACACCAGAAACGCACACAGTACTCCAAGTGAAGTCTCATGAGAACAGGATCACCTCCTTTGACCTGCTGGTCATGCTCCTTTTAATGCAGCCCAGGATACGGTTGGCTTTCTGGGCTGCGAGTGCACACTGCCGGCTCATGTTCATTTTCGCATTGACCAACACTTCCAAGTCCTTCTCCACAGTGCTGGTCTGAATTTCCTCTCTGCCCAACCTGTAGGTGTGCCTGGGATTGCTCCGACCCAGGTGTAGGACCTTGCACTTGTCATGGTTAAAATTCATAAGGTAGGCATCAGCCCACCTTATAAGCGTGTTGAGGTCCCTCTGGAAAATTGCAGATTCCAAGAGGATTACAGTTGTAAATTTCCATTAGATTATAATACTGAGGATATTTTGAATAAGCTATAGGGGGAAATAAAATGAATAAGGCAAGGAATTTTCACAATGCAGGTTCTACCTTTGCAAATGATACAAAGATCCCTCCTTACCCGACTACTTATCTGCACTATAAAAGATACACTTCGAAAAAGACTGAATAATATAAATAAGCAAGGCCTTCCAAATGGGAGGAATTAGTTGTCAATATATTTTACACCCTTTTTCATACAGAATCAACACCAGATTTTAAAAGCATTACTTCTAAACTGCATATGAACAAATCAGACATCTTGCAGTCAAATCTTCTGCACCAAGACTGCTTTTCTAAAACCCCATCCTCATGAAAACACAAAAGAACTCTCTCACATTTACATCCATTAGTTTTGTATGCAACTAAATTACACAAAGTTGAATGGCACAAATAAAAGGTCAAAAAAGCCCTTTTCAAAGTTCAGATGGGGAAAAAGAGGAAGTAGACAACTGAAGTCCATAAAACATGAATTTTTAAATTAATAGAGTATGTCATGTTCAATATACTGCTTTATTGCCCTGGAAATATATAAAACCTGGAAGTTTCTTTTGTGTTTACACAAGAGATGATAAGCACCATTATAGGAGTGTTTTGCACATGTGGATGTTTTTTAAATGTGTTTTTAGTGTATTTTCATTTGATTGCTTGATGTTCCATCAAGTCTGACAAATGGTTGAATTAAAGCTCTGAGCTGTTTCAAATGATGGAGGTTCAAAAGAATCCAGAACTAATCAGAATTGTCTTCAGACATTTGCAAACTAAGGAAAACCCTTTTTCGTTTGCAATTGCTCACTCTCTCCCATGCAAAACATTAACTCATAGAATCATAGAATCATAGAATCATAGAACAGTTAGGGTTGGAAAGGACCTCAAGATCATCTAGTTCCAACCCCCCTGCCATGGGCAGGGACACCTCACACTAAACCATCCCACACAAGGCTTCATCCAACCTGGCCTTGAACACCGCCAGGGATGGAGCACTCACAACCTCCCTGGGCAACCCATTCCAGTGTCTCACCACCCTAACAGGAAAGAATTTCCTCCTTATGTCCAATCTAAAGTTCCCCTGTTTAAGTTTTAACTCGTTACCCCTTGTCCTGTCACTACAGTCCCTGGCGAAGAGTCCCTCCCCAGCATTCCTATAGGCCCCCTTCAGATACTGGAAGGCTGCTATGAGGTCTCCATGCAACCTTCTCTTCTCCAGGCTGAACAGACCCAACTTCCTCAGGCTGCCTTCATACGGGAGGTGCTCCAGTCCGCTGATCATCCTCGTGGCCCTCCTCTGGACTTGTTCCAGCAATTCCTTGTCCTTTTTGTGTTGAGGACACCAGAACTGCACACAATACTCCCGGTGAGGTCTCACAAGAGCAGAGCAGAGGGGCAGGATCACCTCCTTTGACCTGTTGGTCACACTCCTTTTGATGCAGCCCGGGATACGGTTGGCTTTCTGGGCTGCGAGCGCACACTGCTGGCTCATGTTCATTTTCTCATCGACCAGCACCCCCAAGTCCTTCTCTGCAGGGCTGCTCTGAATCTCTTCTTTGCCCAGTCTGTAGCTGTGCCTGGGATTGCTCCAACCCAGGTGTAGGACCTTGCACTTGTCGTGGTTGAACTTCATAAGGTTGGCATCAGCCCACCTTACAAGCGTGTCAAGGTCCCTCTGGATGGCATCCCTTCCCTCCAGCATATCAACCGGACCACACAGCTTGGTGTCACCGGCAAACTTGCTGAGGGTGCACTCAATCCCACTGTCCATGTCAGCGATGAAGATGTTAAACAAGACCGGTCCCAACACCGATCCCTGAGGGACACCACTCGTTACCAGTCTGCAGCCGGACATCGAGCCATTGACCACGACTCTTTGCGTGTGTCCATCCAGCCAGTTCTTTATCCACCGAGTGGTCCATCCGTCAAACTGATATCTCTCCAACTTAGAGAGAAGGATGTTGTGTGGGACAGTGTCAAACGCTTTGCACAAGTCCAGGTAGATGACATCAACGGCTTTACCCTTATCCATCAATTCTGTAGCCCCATCATAGAAGGCCACCAAATTGGTCAGGCAGGATTTCCCCTTAGTGAAGCCATGCTGGCTGTCACCAAGCACCTTGTTGTTTTTCATGTGCCTTAGCATGTTGTCCAGGAGAATGTGCTCCAAGATTTTGCCAGGCACAGAGGTGAGACTGACTGGTCTGTAATTCCCCGGGTCTTCCATTTTCCCCTTCCAGTTGTCAGGAACTTCACCTGACTGCCATGATTTTTCAAATACGATGGCCAGTGGCTTAGCAACTTCATTCGCCAGCTCCTTCAGGACCTGTGGATGGATTTCATCAGGTCCCATGGACTTGTGCACATTCAGATTTTAAAGATGGTCTCAAACTAGATCCATAAAATAACAAATCCCCTAGCTAATGACGGAATCAGATGTAACATTTACTGCATGCTCACCTTACATCATATACTGAGGAAAATAACAGCTAAGGTAACTTCTTCTTAGAAATGTTTAAAACTTCTATACCAATGCTATTCAATGCAGTTCCCATCTAAATTGCCTTATCAACAATAAACATTCTCCCAGTTTTTCTCCAAAAAGAAAGAACTCATAATGAATGTTCATTTATCCCATGGCAGCTGTACAAGAGCCACTAATCTAATTAATATAATAAATAGGTTTATTGCTGTGTAAATGGAACACACTCCCAGTGGAAGATATCAAACTCCATGGATGTAGTTGTGTTCATATTGCTTACTAGAGGTGACTCTTTGCATAACGTAACCGCTGAGCAGCAGATAACGTTTGCTTCAGACAGAATGAGATGGTTTGCTCCAGAGGACTGAACGGTATTTATTCAGTGTGGGTAATAAGGTTTGTGAACCAGGAAATCTGAATCACTTGACAGTACAGATGCTGGCTACAGGCACTTCAGTTTTTTGGAGGCTTTTTAACACAAGCGGTGGGTTTAAGTGTTTGAAAACTGTTTCTCATTTTCTTGAAAGTGATATCTACATGTGCACAAAACTTCCCAGCCTTTCTTGCTGGGTTAGTCAGTGTCAAGCATATACATGGATAGTCATTTATGAAGATTTCCTTTACAGATCTAGAGAGATTCTTGCCTCTGGAAAAGTTTTCTCTTTTGGAAACCTTTAGCCCCAACCGCATACAGATACCATGAATATTTTACATAGCCTTTATGCTGTATTACTTTTTTATTAATAACGCCAGTATATTCATCTGCATGAGGTTGGTATTAAGACAACATAAACCTAAGAAATGTAAACCCTGAAAGGAGCGAGCATGTCAAAAAGCTGGGTGAATTAAGCTGTCTAAGTGTCCTGGGTTGAGCAGTAGCAGTCATCATTCTCTTTCTTAGTAGCTGGTGCAGTACTGTGGGTTCAGCCTGGGAACAGAGCTGATAACACTGATGTTTTTAGTTGTTGCTCAGTAATGTTTACTCTGACAAAGGACTATCTGAGTCTCATGCTCTGCCAGGGAGGAGGGGAAGCCGGGGGGAAGCAGAGACAGGACACCTGACCCAAACTAGCCAAAGGGGTATTCCATACCACAGCACTTCATGCCCAACATAGAAAATGAGGGCAGTTACCCGAAAGGGCTAGATAACTACTCGATCAGGCTGGGTATCGGTCGGTGGTTGCATTTTCTTCCCTTGTTATTTCTCTTATCATTACTATTATTAGTGGTAGCAGCAGTGGTTTTGTGTTATGCCTTAGTTACCGGGCTGTTCTTATCCCAACCCGTGGGAGTTACGTTCTTTCTATTCTCCTCCCCATCCCTCGGGGAGCAGGGGGGGAAAGGGGAGGGGAATGAGTGAACAGCTGTGTGGTTTCTGATTGACAGGCTGGGCTTAAATCATGACAGTTCTTTGTGGCACCCAGCATGAGGTCCAAAGGGTTAAGATAACAACAGTGTGTCTAATCGTATTTGTGATAAGCATTCATTGTTGCGGATGAATAGTCACTCGTCACAATGCTGATTTATTGGCTCTCAAAGCTGTTGCTCTTGATCTCACAGTTTCAGCATGTCATACCTTACTTAGAGCATGTATTTGCTGTGTTAGTGTTTATCAGCTTGGGGGCCTGGGCTAAGGTTCTTGTTTCACTATACTTTATGGTAATGACTTGCAATACAATAGGCTCACTGATCATGAAACTGATCTGGCAAGCGTTTCCAGTGTGGTCACCACCTCTATATTTTGGGAGTTATATAATAGAAGTGTACAACAATTACATACCTTTTTTCCCCTCCTCAGACGGTCAGCCTGAGGGAGACATTCCCACATACCCTAGTGACAAATACAGCAGCTACTCAGACTCTGACTACAACAGATATTGTAGCTACTCCAACGCCAAGCACAGCAGCTGCACCACCCCCAGTGACATGTACAGCAGCGTCATTTGAGAGTTCTGAAGGTTTTGAATGGCCTTTGGGTACCCTTGAGACCTGCTTGCTGATTGTGCTGGGGATCAAGATGTTGGCACACATATAGAGTGTGTTTTATCCACAACCATTTCATCTGATTTTGAAAGTTAAGTTGAGTCATGTTTGGGTCTTGTCTAGGATTAGGCAACAACATAGGAGGACCACCAAGAGATTTTCCACAAGGCTGGACAGTCATGAGTGGCAGGGTGTGTAGGACAGTGTGGGCAAGTATCTAGTCCACTGGACCCCTTCAGTGCTCTGGGAGCATCGGAGATGGAAGGCAGCTGTATGGAGTCCCCAGTGACAAGCTGCAGAAAGTGCTGAAGGGGAGGGTGAATTGTTTTGAGCCTGGTGGGCCCATGACACTTCAGACCATCAGGGCAGAGATGCAACATACAGATGGGCTCATGATAGAGGGGTGGACTCAGCAACAGACACGGTTATCCCTGAGTGTGAACACTGCATGCAGCCTCTCCTGCTCTGAAACACTGTTACAAGAGATAGAGCCTGACATCATGAACTGGATGGACTCGGCAGCTTTATAAGGATTGGTCCATACACTAAGGAATGATCTCACTCTCTCTCTCTCTCCCCCCCTCTATGTATATATGTATATACATATATACAGAAGTATATATATACATATATATATGTATATGTGTGTATATATATGTATATATATGCATATATATGTCGGGTTTGAGCATGATGTAAATGGCATGGAATAAAGGGTGGATAGAGTCCTGGGTTCAGCAGTAGCAGTCATTTTTCTCCTTCTTAGTAGCTGGTGCAGTGCTGTGGTTTTGACTTTCAGCCTGGGAACAGCGCTGATAACACCGATGTTTTTAGTTGTTGCTCAGTAATGTTTACTCTGAGTCTCATGCTCTGCCAGGGAGGAGGGGAAGCCGGGAGGAAGCAGAAACAGGACTCCTGACCCAAATTAACCAAAGAGGTATTCCATACCACAGAACGTCATTCCCAGTATGTAAACTGGGGGAGTTACCCGGAAGGGCTAGATCACTGCTCTATCGAGCTGGCTATCGGTCAGCTGGTGGTGAATGGTTGTGTTGTCTTCCCTTGTTATTTCCCTTATCATTATTATTATTGGTGGTAGCGGTAGTGATTTGTGTTATACCTTAGTTACTGGACTGTTCTTATCTCAACCCATGGGCACTACATTCTTTCTATTCTTCTCCCTATCCATCCAGGAGAAGAGGGAGGAACTGGGGAGATTGAGCGAACAGCTGCGTGGTTTCTGAGTGTCAGGCTGGGTTTAAGCCATGACACTAAGCCAGAAAAAACAAATCAAAACAAAAGCAGAAGAACAACAAGCAAGACAGAACAAAACAAAACAAAAGCAAACAACAGCAACAAAAAGAATATTTCTATTTGTACCAGTTTGTAACATGTTAAAATGTTATTGCTTCCCATTCATAGTTGGGAAGCAGAGCTCTCCAAAGATTATTTTCTTACACCATTCAAACACCAAGATAAGAGTAGAAGAGAGAAGAGGAGGGGAGAAGAGAGCAAAGGCAAGGAGAGGAGAGGAGAGGAGAGGAGAGGAGAGGAGAGGAGAGGAGAGGAGAGGAGAGGAGAGGAGAGGAGAGGAGAGGAGAGGAGAGGAGAGGAGAGGAGAGGAGAGGAGAGGAGAGGAGAGGAGAGGAGAGGAGAGGAGAGGAGAGGAGAGGAGAGGAGAGGAGAGGAGAGGAGAGGAGAGGAGAGGAGAGGAGAGGAGAGGGCAAATTATTTCAGTTGGAAGGGCCTTACAAGGATCATCTAATCCGAATGCCTGACCAGTTCAGGGCTGACCAAGTTAAAGCAGAATGTTTAATTCTATCATAAGCACAGAATATACTTTTGGAAGGCACAGTGTTGCATTCTCTAAGGGAAAGGTACTCTGTCACATCATTCAGCCCAGTAGATTAACTACCTGGGTAAATTAGACCTTGTGTCTTTTTTGCGTGAGCAAAAAGTCCAGATGCATCAATACTGTAAGTTTCATTGCTAGTGGTAGGCCTTTTGGTTGGGTTGCTTTTTGGTTTGTTTGTTGTTTGTTTGGTTTTTTTGTGGGGTTTTTTTGTTGTTGTTTTGTTGGGGTTTTTTTGTTGTTTTTTTTTTAAGAGAGCATATTATTATATGGCTTTTATTTCAGTAGTATCATGCCATCACCTAAAGAGTGTTTGCAGTGAGCTCTGAATTTGAACTCCATGTTATGATGGAACTGTACCAAAATCCTCTAGCTCAATTTTCTGAATTCAGTTTGAACAAGTGAAACCTGCCCCCAAGCCTCCCAACTTATTCTTCATTTATAGATATTATAGTTCAATACCCAAGGTCAGAAGGAGATGAAGGATTAAAACAGAACTTGGAGCTCCACGTTCTGTCTCAGTGGGGAAGATAGCAACAAATGTTGCACAATGTGATGGATAAATAGATGGTCAAAATCCCACAATGAGCAGAATGGTTTGTATTACTTTCTGAAACTTATAGTCTGTCACAATGTGCTTTATGGTTGAAATTGTTTTGAAAAATTCCCTCCCCATTTTTAATTCTTTCAGATGACTCACCATTTTCAGGTTAGAAGCCTAAACCTGTAAGCATTCCATTTTTTACTTTTAAGGTGAGACCTAAGTGTATTCCAATCCCTTTAAAAACAAAATCCAAACTTATCCCTACACGAAGGTACTTTAACACAATGTAAATGTATGTGAATGCTGTAATTAGCTTCATTGTATTGAAATTCAAGTAAATGAGGGACATTGATACTAAGCAAAGAATGTTTCAGAAGTTTAAGCTGATCCATTATGGGCAGTTGCCTCTGGTGTTAATTCCACTATTCCTAGAGTAGTCAAGAGACAGAGATATTAATTAGGTTCAATGTATTCCTAGTTTAAATAACTACTCATCACCTATTGTCATCTGTAGAAAACTAGGTTTGTACTGCCATTTTAGAGAATGATTGCATCATAACAATTTTTATTTTTTTTAAAGTAAAAATCTTTCTAAAATCACAAGTAACCTTTTATTGCAGTCAAGGTCCAAATATGAGCAGTGCAATTAACCTGCATTACTTGCAAGAATTACTTAATGTTTTTTATATTCAACCCATTCTGTTTTTCATGTAATGGCAAATAGAAAAAAATTTCCCTTGAAATTTATAATCGATTTTCATGGATTATTACACTTTGACTGATTTTGGGTTTGATTGTTTTCTTCCAAGCAGAAAGTATGGGAAGAAAAATACGGTTCAGTTACTTTCCCAAGTCTGCTTTTTGGAAAACTTTCATACCAGAAGTGCCTTTCCCGTTGGGTCTTACCTAACCTCAATTTCACAGCTGTGGTAGTTTATACACTATAACCACAAATAAGATGAGAATAATTTAAGTAGATGAAAAGCAGACTACTAATTGGTAAAGAAAATACCAATTGTACCAAGTACAATTTTGGTAGACTTTTATCCCTTCCCTTCTTGCCCCTTCTCACTCTCTCCCATTTTCCATGTATAATTCTTATTCTGGTTGTCATGCATAAACACATCAAGTTCAAGAAAAAATACTGGCATTTCTCTAAAAAGTTTATGATTACAAATATTAAGCCAGAACAGCTGTTTTGACTTGGAATTCCTCCTTAGCCAGCAAAACTGACAGAATCTTACAATGTGTTATTGCTTCTTTAGGAGTTTAAAAAGGAACATATTTTTCCAATTAAGCACATACTTTTTTTGTTGTTGACATTTTTATTGATTGGAAAAAACCTGCAGGCATAAAGGGACAAAAACACACATATCCATATTTCATCTTAGTTGCCATAACTGGCATTCCATTATTGAAAAGTCCTGATGTACTTTCAACAATACATCTGTGATGTGGAAAAGCCCTTTTGGACTTTGGGTGACATTTGCTGCTCCCTTTAAGCTAAGAAAGAACGGATACACTCTGTAAATAAATAATTCCTAGAGGGAAACATATGGTTTGGTTTAGACAAAAGAAGTTTTAATTTATTTATTTTAAGAGGCCATTAAAAAGTGGAGCTCTGTCTGTTGCAAGCAAACCTTCTCAGCAATGCTCGACTTCCTCAAGATCTTGCAGAATAAGGAGGCATGCAAAGGAACACTTCAGCAGGTGCAATAGAAGCAGCAGATGCTCCATGGAAAGGGAGAGATACGTCTTGTCATTTCAAAGGCCACTTGTATTAGGAATGAGAATAGAAAAACTGTAGCAACAAAAGGAAATAATATAAATAGATCAGACTGTATTTGGTCAATTGCCTATCTAATTATTCTGCTAGTACTGCAAGAAGATTTCCGAACAGGAGACTTCCTCTGGAATTTGCATGAAGAAATATGGATGATGTCTCTCATGGATGAGAGATTCTTATTGCATATTTCACAATACAATTACTAAATCATGAGAACACATTTAGTCGACTTCATTTTCTCTCCCTTCTCCCAAGCATCAAATACTACCTACACTTCTCATCAGAGTGAAAAAACTTTGCTTTTATTTAGCATTGACTGCATTTTCTTTCTGCTTGGCTGCTTAGATCCTTGAATGTCCATTTGACACCTGACGCTAAATAACTAAAATAAAAGTGTGGTATCAGTTTGGAATTTGCATTAAAATTCTTGCATATTTTCCTAATAAGTTTGTCAATAGTAATAGCTTGGCAAAAGATAAGGAGTCACAGTGGTTAGGGATAGTTACATTCTCTGTTTTAGTTGTCGTTCTATTAAATTGTTTATCATCTTCTGAAGTTTATATATAAATCGCTAATAAGACTTTATATTTTAAAAGCTGAACTTTGGAATATCATTTTATCTGTATATAGTACAGGGATTTTCACAAATATATTTATGTTCCCTGAGGGTTTGTGCTGTCAGAAGTTTTTGTATCAAGATTTCTTCCTTTGTGCCCAGAGGCTTCACCCAACAGATTCTTAATATTTCCAGGTAATGAAGAAGAATCCTATCACGATCTGTGCTACCAACATTGCTTTAAAAATTGGTGGTTCTAGAAAACAGATTCAAATTTTGTAGCAATTCCCTGACACTCAAAATAAAACATTTCCCAAGCCAAAACACATTTATCAGCTGTGCTGATGCAAGCAAAGAAGACATATCCTGGCAGGCCTTAAGAAATGTAGACAAATGAGAAAATTATTGCATTTTGACAGACAGGTGTCTACTGTTAAAGACATTAATTTTTTCACAATCTGTTTTCACAACATCTCAGTTAAGACAGAGCATTTCTATCATTGGATTTTGTGCTGTTATGAAAGAAAGGCAGAAAGGCCAAAAAGGCCAAAAGGATTAGACTGTGCAAGTGAAACTCGGTTTTTTACTCTCAGGGGTCCTCAGGGTGGAAGGAAGTCACAGTCCCAATATAGTGTCCAAAGACCACTTCAGTGTGGATCTCATAACACCACACTGACGGAAAGTGAAGCCATCAGAGAAAAAACAAAGTCACTTGCCTTCACCACATGACAAAAGTGATGCTGCATCTTCCACCTCCTGAGAAAACGTCTTCTGATCAAGGTAAAGACAATTTAGAGACAGGTAAGCACAACAAAGTAATTAAACTCATTTCATTTTGCATGGGATAGTTATACAATGTCTAGTCTGGGATACCATCAGATTGTTGTCATGAATGTCAAGCTGCAAAATGCTGAGAGGCACAAACCACATCTGGGCACATGCTTAGGGCCCGAAGTGTTATGGCAGAAGAAATTAACAACTGAAATAACTGGCAGTTACAAAGCTTGGCTCTGCCCATCTGGTTGCTTTGAGAACTGAATTGCAAGGCATAGGTAGCTAAAATTTATTAGAAACATATTTTAATATACAGTACTTCTCTTAACACAGTCCTAACCAAATATGCCATCAACAGGAAGCTTCTGAAGGAGCAAAGAAGCAAAGCCAATTTATCATCCTCCACACCAGACCTCCCTCACTTTATATGAACAAAGACATATTTGCCAGCACATATAATAAATGCTCAGAGTGATATCAGCTGCCCAAGCCAATGAGCTAGCCTCATTTGGAGCTCGGCTCAGATGCCACTATACAAATGCCTATAATATGGGAAACAAACAAGAGGAGTTAGAGATGTGTGCATGTCTATGGGGTATGATATAATAGGTATCACAAAAACGTGCTGGAACGGCTCCTGTGACTGGAGTGTTGGAATGGAAGGTTACAGGCTTTTTAGAAAACATAGGCCTGGCAGACAGGGAGAGGGAGTTGCTAAATAGGGTTAGGGGTAGGCTGGAGAGTATGCAATTCTGTCTGCAGACAGGTGAACAGTCAACAGAGAGTTTGTGGGTCAGGGTTAAAGGGAGAACAGCAACGGGAGACATTATTGTGGGGATCTGTAAGAGACCGCCTGATCAAGGAGAACCTGTGGATGAAGCACTCTACAGACAGATAGGAAAAGCCTCACGCTCACAGGCCCTTGTTCTCATGGGGGACTTCAACCATCCTAATATCTGTGGGAGGGGTGGTACGGCCCAGCACAAGCAGTCCAGGAGGTTCCTCGATTGTGTGGAAGGCAAACTCCTTCTGCAAGTAATAGAGGATCTGACAAGGAGAGGTGCCAGGCTTGACTTCGTGCTCACCAACAGAGAAGGGCTGGTTGGAAATGTGATGCTCCAGGGCAGCCTTGGCTGTAGTGATGGTGATATGGTTGAGTTCAAGATCCTGAGGACAGTGAGAAGAGCATGTAGCAAGCCCTGAACTTCAAGAGAGCAGACTTTGGCCTCTTCAGTAACCCGCTTAGTAAGGTTACATGGAAAATAGCCCTAAAGGGCAGGGGGAACCAAGACTGTTGGTTGATATTCAAGGATCACCTGCTACAAGCTCAGGAGTGTTGCGTCCCAACTAAAAGGAAGTGCAGCAAGAGGGCCAGGAGACCTCCTTGGATGGATAAGTTGCTGCTGAGGAAACCTTGAGGGAAAAAAAGGCTTATAAAAGGTGGAAGCAAGGACAGGAGGCCTGGGAAAAATATAGGGATGTTGTCTGGGAAGCTAGGGACGAGGTTAGGAAGGCAAAGAACCAGTTAGGATTAAATCTGGCTAGGGATGTTAAAGATAACAAGAAGGGATTCTATAGGTACATTGCAAATAAAAGACAGACTAGGGGGAAGGTGGGTCTTCTCCAGAAGCTATCAGAACTGGCCACCCTGGATTTAGAAAAGGCTGAGGTTCTTAATAACTTCTTTGTCTCAGTCTTCACTGGCAAATGCTCTGACCACACCACCCAAGCCTTGGAAGGCAAATGCAGGGACTGTGAGAATGAAGACCTTGGGCCCACAGTAGGAGAAGATATGGTTCGAAACCATCTTAAGAACGTGAAAATGCACAAGTCCATGAGACCTGATGAAATCCACCCTCAGGTCCTGAAGGAACTGGCGAATAAAGTTGCTAAGCCACTGTCCATCATATTTGAAAAATCATGGCAGTCAGGTGAAGATCCCGACATTTTCAAGAAGGAGAAAATGGATGACCCAGGGAATTACAGACTAGTCAGTCTTACCTCTGTACCTGGCAAAATCTTGGAGCAGATTCTCCTGGAAGACATGTTAAGGCACATGAAAACAAGTTGGTGGGTGACAACAAGCATGGCTTCACTAAGGGAAATCCTGCCTGACCAATCTGGTGGCCTTCTATGATGGAGATACGAAACTGATGGACAGGGGTAGAGCAGTTGACGTCATCTCATCTACCTGGACCAGTGTAAAGCATTCAACAATGTCCAGCATGACATTCTTGTCTCATTGGAGAGCCATCAATTTGATAGATGGAACACTCAGTGGATTAAGAACTGGCTGGATGGCCGCACGCAAAGAGTAGTGGTCAATGGCTTAATGTCCATCTGAAGACCAGTAATGAGTGGTGCCCCTCAGGGATCGGTGTTGGGACCGGTCTTGTTTAACATCTTTGTCAGTGACATGGACAGTGCGATTGAGCGCACCCTCAGCAAGTTTGCCGATGACACCAAGCTGGAAGGAATGCCATCCAGAGGGATCTGGACATACTTGTAAAGTGGGCTGATGCCAGCCTTATGAAGTTCAACCACGACATGTGCAAGGTCCTACACCTGGGTCGGAGCAATCGCAGGTACACCTACAGTTTGGGCAAAGAAGAGATTTAGAGCGGCCATGCAGAGAAGGACTTGGGGGTATTGGTCAATGAGAAAATGTACATGAGGTGGCATTGTGTGCTCACAGCCCAAAAAGCCAACCGTATCCTGGGCTGCATTAAAAGGAGCGTGACCAGGTCGAAAGAGGTGATCCTGCCCCTCTGCTCTCATGAGACTTCACTTGGAGTATTGTGTGCAGTTCTGGTGTCCTCAACATAAAAAGGACATGGAACTGTTGGAACAAGTCCAGAGGAGGGCCACGAGGATGATCAGGGGACTGGAGCACCTCCTGTATGAAGACAGGCTGAGGAAGTTGGGGCTGTTGAGCCTGGAGAAGAGAAGGTTGCATGGAGACCTCATAGCAGCTTTCCAGGATCCGAAGGGGGGCCCATAAGGATGCTGGGTATGGAATCTTCGTTAGAGACTGTAGTGACAGGACAAGGGGTAACAGGTTAAAACTTAAACAGGTGAAGTTTAGATTGGATATAAGGAAGAAATTCTTTACTGTAAGGGTGGTGAGGCACTGGAATGGGTTGCCCAAGGAAGTTATGGATGCTCCATCCCTGGCAGTGTTCAAGGTCAGGTTGGACAGAGCCTTGGGTGACATGGTTTAGTGTGAGATGTCCCTGCCCATTTCAGGGGGCTGGAACTAGACGATCTTTAGGTCCTTTTTAGACCTAATTTTCTATAACTCTATCATTCTATGATAGTACATTAATACTTCTTTTTTACCAGAAATTTTTTCAAGTAAACCATAGCAATAAGAAACTGTTGACTTTTCACTGCTGAATCTGAAACTGACAGCTTTTCATCAAATAACTTAAAATAAAACCAGCAAATCAGAACATATCCTGTAAAATCTTAAGATTATTTTCTACATAGGTTACTCTGTCCTAGCACAACTCATATGATGCATTTCTGTTCTTTGATCCAGCAAACAACCTCGAATCGATTTTCCACTGCACCTTCAATTGCAGCCTCCAGATTTCTTCCTCCAGTCTATCCCTGATATGTATTTAGAATTTGGTATGATGGAAAACTTCCCTGCTTTCAAACAGCAACTGGAAACTTTCAGGACTTTTAGGGGAAAAACTATTCAACCACATTTTTTTCCCCTTTTATAGTAAGTTTATTTTGAAATCTGAACACGTCTTCATGAAAAACAGTTGCCAGAGGCCCAGCTCTACATGATTTTGATTGTAACACCTCTGCTATTTCTCTGTCCACAAGATTGAATGCAATGTTCAGATTTCAAATAGTGCACAAGTCAACCACAGGAAAGATGAAGTTGTGCTTAGCGGTTAAAAACAAAGAACAAATGGCAGGCCAGATTAGATTACTGCCTGTCATCAGACCTTATGAGGCAATTGGCTGGCAGCTTTGGTAATGCTAACTACAAACAGCTTGCAATATCAAACCATTACATATACTTTTTTCCAAGACTGGCTGTCAGCTGTATGACTGTCCATTTCCTGCCAACATAATTGACACTCTCTCCTCATTTATTAGTGATTATTAGAGGCCCCTGTACTTGCTGACATGGAAAGTCAACAACTATCAGTCCTGCTTCTTATGCTACCTACTGAATCAGGTTGCCTAAATTACTAATAGTGAGGAATATATACTATTATTGTCAAGTTGCAGAATATTGGGTTTTTTTCAGTGTTCAGACTATCATGTTTGTAGTCTAGTGGATGTGTATGTTCTGGAATCTGCATCTTTCATTCTAATTTATTAAAATAGCATTATGCTGTCATTTCTTATTTATTGCTAGAGTCAGGTTTACCTTTACAGAAGTACAGAAGTAGGAAAAAAAAAAAAAACAAAGAAAAAAATAAAATATATTCCATTTCCTAAAAGTAGAATGGTCAGCAGACCAGCAAAAGTAATTATCTTGCCATAATTTCTGAAAAGCACATCTATTTTCAGTACAAGTAGTTGTGACAGCAAATGATTGCTTGGACACCATGTGGTATTAATGCAATTATTTGACCATTTCCTTTACTATCTTCTTCTCATGGTCTCTAAGTCTTTGACTTCAGCACTTTCTGTCTCAACAATACTTAGTGGGACAATAGAGACAAGGGTTTTTAAGATCAGCATTTGTAGAATTATCTCTGCAAAGGTGTTTTCAGTAACCTCTCCCTGGAAAACATGCAGATTTTCAAGAATTTTGCTCAGTCTGTCTGACTTCCAACACTAAGATACACTATAAGGCAGCCATTCCTGAAATTGCTTAACCTACATTTTCCAGTTTAGCGATAAATTTTAAGATGTTGCTTTTAAATTCTAAATCCAAACTAGCCTAGATTTCAAAATGCAATGTTCTATGCAATGATTTTATCTTTTGTATGGCTATGTTTGGGGAGTTGGGGTATACTTTTTCCCCCATCTTGCCACAGAAAAAATGGACTCAGTCAGAGATCAGTGTGATCAAGCAAAAGCTGTTTTTTACAAAGCATCTATTCTTTTTATACTATAGTCTGCATCTGCTTACAATAGCTTGATGTATTATGATTGGATACATATTCCTGTAGCACAGCAACTAGTATACAATTGGTCAAATAAGAGCACGGGAACTTAACCTTTAAAACTTGCCAACAGTTCACTATTTTGTATCTTAACACATTCCAGTTTCTTCTTATCTTTCTTACACCATTACTCTTGCTTCCTTACCCATGTCCTCCTTCATCCTCGATTCATGTCGAACTCCATGTAGGCACTTGCTGATTTGGGAGCATGGTCATTCTTTGCTAAAAATCTATCCACACCATCTATATCTGAGAGTCCCTAATCCTACTGACTGTTTACCACAATGCCTAAACAAATGTTCTGGGAAATAATTTACCAACATCAGAGGTTCAGTACACCCAGAATTATTTTAGCATATTTTCCCAGGTACCTTCCCGACAATGTCCAACACTGGCCCAAGATCCAGAACCAACTACTGAAGCTCCAGCTATCCTGAAGGCCAAGAAAACAACCTATACACAAAGTATCACTGAGCTCAGCCTAAAATATCAAATTTTTAGTATCTCTGTCTTCATGCTAATTGGCAGTTTAGTAGAGAAATTAGTCAAGAAATACTATAGAAAAAAAGAATGAAGAATGAAGACCTTCTGCGTATCCTCTAGGAGTCTCAGACTTTAAATATGCTTCCAACAGTTACACAAGTACACTGTGGGACTTTGGGTATATCATTAAACATCTTGGTGCTTCAAGTGCTGTCTACAATATGGGAAGATGGTAATTCCTGATCTTATGGTATGGACTACAGGGCCGACTTCACAATATACAGTGACAAAGATTGAATAATTACCTAGAACAATCAAAGTTTAGAAAGAATTTGACATAGTAGCACTCAGAATTGGAAGATGATGCCAGATGACCTGACCACAAACACCCTTGGGAGGGTGTAGAAGGAAAATGAACAGACGACAGATCATCACATTTCTTTCTATCTGCTTTGTTCAGGCTGTGACAGAAGAATAATTTGCCTGCACGTCTGTTATACCATAGTTTCAGATATCACCTGAAGGAGGAAGAAAACACTAAAAACATTGCTACACAAATGTTTCCAAAAGTTCTTAATTCTCTAGTATTGCACCAGGTAAGGATAAGTCATCATTTATTCTTCATCTAATTTGAATGAACTCGTATTTGAGACCCACTCAGATCATCCACATCAGTCTTCATGAGCAGAAATTATACGTAGAGGTAACCCTCTTACATTTCCAAAGCTTATTGGGATGTGGCAATTGTAACCTTTACTAGCCCATGGAAAATGGCCCCTTATTTTCTATTGTGTTATATTTAAAAAAACATCAAATCCACATAATCCTCAGCAGTAAAATTTGAGGAATTCTGAAAATAGCACAAAAATGCCTGATAATCACTTTAAGCTATTTCAGGCCTTTTAACAGTGTGTTATGAACACTAGACCCAAAATAATTTGCAACCTATCTAAATTAATGTGGTGTTATGTTTCCACATTCCAGATTATCAGTCAACTCCCACTCTTGTCAGACTTTGTCTTACCCAAAAAGATTTACTTTCTCAATGCAGATTTCTACAAGCCTTCCAAGCAGCATGAGAACTTCTGGTTTTGTTTAAAAGCTGCAGCCTTCCCTTCCTCTCACTAGATCCTGTAAAAATAAAAATAAAAAAAAGAATATTTATAGGTCAAAACTAGATAATGATACCAAGTGTTTTTCTTTTAAGATATAAAATAGACTATACGTATAAATTTCCATAGTGAAACAGAGAAATTGGCCAATATTAAAAAAATTGGGGAAAAAAACCCAAAAAAAACAGAAAAAGCAGAAATTGCGTAGGAAATGGACAGTATAGTCAAGAACAGTATAGTCAAGAACAGTATAGCCAAGAACAGTATAGCTAAGCACATTGTAGCCAAGCTAGTGGGTTTAGCAGTTGCCTGTACTTTAGAACAATTACAAAATAGAATAAAATTTGCAGTTTTGCTTCTAAAAATGTCGGTGGGGGGAGGATTGAAGTAAATAAATTGATCTAAATAATCTTAATATAAACCACTTAATTTTCCTTTTTTTAGTGCGGCTTTCTTCTGAAACACAGTTACAATGTTTCATATATAGAAACATTTAAAGTTTCCCTTTATATTTGGATAAATCAGACTAACAAGGCTGAGTAATAGCAATGAGCTCCTTTCTAAGCATGCAAAAATCGACAGTTTCAGTCAGTATTTTCATTTGAGCATAGGCCACACTTTGTGACATTACTTTACGGGGAATTACAAGCCAAAAAGTTGCTTTTAGTTAATATGTGAGCAATTTTTAAATATTTCTTATAATTATGTTTATGGTTTTTAGAAAGTATGAATTTCCATTACCCTCAAGGAAGCAAAATTGTTGTCCTCATTCTGCAGAGACACAGACATACTTTTAGATGAAACTCTGTTTTTAAATGCCCAGTTGATTCTCCAGCTTATCAACTCCATTCTTGTTGCAGTTGAAACATGATTTAGGGGATCATTACCCACATATGTGAACTCACCAATGACTCATGCATTAATTTTACATACTCAAAAATAAGATGTTAGCAAATAATTTGTACTTATTTGCAGAAATTATTCAAAAAGCTATTTGAAGTTATGAGCACTGTAACAAAACCATTCCACAACCTGTTTACCTATAGTATCTAACAGATAAGAAGATTGTAGTTGGTGCTCGGGATATACAGCAAAATTCTTGCTCTTCATGTACATGGCAAAATTGCTTCCCCTGACAATTGCCTACAAAACAGCTGAGCAATTGGCAAACTGCTCGTTATAATTCGCTGTTAATAAATGAAGAAAATTCAAAGTATAAGCTATTTATAATCACTTCATTCAAGCCCAATGCTTGTAAATAGATTCAATAATCTTCATTTATTAACATGAAGGAAAAATTGTATTTTTCCCTCTTTATATCTAGGGGTCTGTTTTATTTGCCATCTAGTCAATTTCTTTATCTCTCCAGTTCTTGCTGCCCTTCTGCTCCAGTACAGACGCATTTCAGACTCAGTGGTTATTTAATTAAACATTTATTTTTTCACAGAATTCTTGATTTAGCATGCAATGTCTGTTTAAAGCAAACATCTGATAGGAAAGATTAAAATAAATCTATGCTTTCACTGATAAGCACTGTAAATTTCCACTTCTAACGTTTTGGTTTAATATTTATGTTGGAGAACAGTTCATCATCGATGAAAGTGAGACATAAGTAGATCTGTTCAGCTTCTAATGCTGAACACAGAGAGTTCAATTTTCTCTGTGAAATTACTTCTATCACGTCATCCCATCTGACTCCCACACCCCTTGAGGACTGGTTCTTCGTCCTTCAAGAGCAGGATGCTGATCTCACAGCAAACATTTCTCCTGAATACTCTGCAGACAGTGCTCTGCTTAGCAGATCTAACTGGGCAGTGGGTACAGGAGAAGAGAGAAAGTCAGCGTCTTCCAACACATTCAAAAATCTACCTAGAAAACTTATGTTTATGCTATTCAGGTAACATAATATTCAGGTTTTCCACTATAAAATTGTAGTGGAATTATCATGCTGGCATTTCATGCAACCCACATTTAATCCAATTACAATTTTACACAGGCAGAAATGGAACACTGACAGCTCAGTAGTTTACAGGATTCGGCGTGCAGAAAAGCACCTATTGTAAGTCATGCCAAAAATTTATTTAAAATACTGGATTATTCTGTAAACTTCAATCCTGCTTTTTCTTTTTTTCTTCTCTGTAAAAAGGGCTGTTGAAAAACCAGACAAAAAAAAAAAAAAAACAAATTTGCGCCAGGACATGAGTCATCTCTTAAAGACTCAAACTCAGTTGAGACTCTTCAAACCCATCTTTGGTGTGGTTATCTTTGCTTGAAAAACCTTCTGATGGACTGATGTAAAAAGCCAGACAATAAAGTTCCTAAAACACTTTACCAGACATAAATTGATGGGTTTTCTCTGTTTTCCAGCAATTCGCAATACCACACTGCCTAAATTCAATTAGATTGGTTAGAAGGCATTTTTCTTGTTATAAATGCTTCTCAATTGTGGAAATATCTGTAACTAAAACAAGATTACACATGACTGATATTTATGAGCTAGTCTTAGTGTATTGGAAATTGAATTTCAAGAACCCAGGCTTTCATATCTTTTAAAGTCTTTCTGTAGCAAAGAAGATTTGCTGACTGGAATAATTCTCAGCTGACAGCTGTTTAGGAGCCCAGGATCTTCAAAGCAAATTCCCAGAAGACAGATGTCGGCATCTTGAAAAACACAAAAAGTAAAGACTTTCTACAGAAAGTCAAAACAGAAGCAAGCATAAAGGATAATACACCACAGCATCAACCCAAGCAGAGCTTTTGGAAAGCACACCACTTCAATCAGCTGCTACAAGCCACTCATAAGTGTTTCATATTCAGCTTCCTTCTTGATGTTTTTTTAATATTGATGATCAACATTACAAGAGACAAAAACTGGTAATACAAAACCAACCTATAAATAGCATAACTTAAATTACCTCTAATAAAGAATTTAGTCCATATCGTAAACTTCCTAGGTATATAAAAATGTTATCTATCATCTAGCAGCCAAGAATAGTGAGGGTAGGAATAGAGTGTCATTCAAAAGTACAGTGATGTATGTTGGATGATATGGTGCAAATTCTAATGTTTGGAGAGTTAAAAAGACTCAGATATCAGACTAGGTCACATAGATAATAAATCTGGGAAGTGGGCAGGCATAATTATGATACCAACATCAGTGGTGTATTTTTAAGTAGAAAATAATGCCTGCACAATAGATCATTACTCAACCCCAAACGCATGAAAGCTGAAATGCAAATATGAAAAGATTAACGATGTTCCAGCTATTTTTTCACATAAATGTATAGTCTTCTGCTTTTAAATTATGGCCACAGGCAGATTAGGTAGAAATATACACCTTCTTTGACTATACTTTTAGAAGCATGGAACAGGCTTCTAAATGATCTATGATATGATCATGGATGATCATGATCTATCATAAACAGATCATAGATAATAGATCATAAATAGATCATTGGAAAACTCACACATTCAGAGAGTTTCCACAAAAATGTGCTAAACTTCTAGATCAGAATGAGCTGGAAGACTTGAAAAGAGAAATGTAAACTGCAGGTCTGTGTCTAGACAAGTTAATTTAGGAAGCATTATTGGACTTTCCTCAGACTTGGAGTATTTATACAAAATGAGCAAATGAATTCAACTACTTTTCTCTCCTGAATCTTCATTAATTCAGCTTGCCTGTGCAACAGATATTGGTACATGTATGCTTTTGTCTTGTGACAGTATTCATAGGATGTGAAAACATCAGACTCCACAGCACTTCCATTTGCAACTCTCTTGATCTCATTTTCAAGAAGGTGAAAAACTACAGTTGTTATATATTTTAAAAGCCTAATGCACAAGGTATATTCATCCCCTTTAAAATTCTGATTATCAAATTAGCCAAGGGAAAAAAAAAAAAAAAAAGAATTAAAAGTGACAGAACAAATTCAAGTGACTGGAAACACTTGTCTGAAGATGGGTCCAGAGGAGGGCCACAAAAATGATCAGATGGCTGGAGCACCTGTCCTATGAAGACAGGCTGAGAGAGCTGTGCTTGTTCAGCCTAGAGAAGAGAAAGCTCCAGGGAGGCCTTACTGCTGCCCTTAAAAGGGGTTTATAAGAAAGAGAGACATTTTAGCAGGGTCTGTTGCAATAAGAGAAGGTGTAATAGTTTTAAACTAAAGGGGTAGCAAGTCAGACTAGATATAAGGAACAATTTTCTTCCAATGAGGATGGTGAAACGCTGCACAGGTTGCCCAGAGAACTGATAGATACTCCATCCCTGGAAACATTCAGGGTCAGGCTGGATATGGTCCTGAACAATCTGATCTAGTTGACTATGTCCCTTCTTATTGTAGGGGGGTTGGACTAGATTTTTCCAACCCAAACTATTCTGTGATTCTGTGATTCTATGGTTCTAAGACAGAAATAATTAAAATAATTAAAAATTATAGTAAATATTTTAGTATTTCAGTACTTATATATAGAAATTAAACTATAGCCTTCTTTAAAATAAAACCATACTTTTAATTGATTCTTCCAAATTGCCATATATGTAAGTATGGATTTTTAAAATTATATTTGTGCCTCTTGTCAGTCTTAGTCTTGTATACATATATATACAGCAAGATACCTAATTGCACTTACATATTTATTATCAGGGTACTCTTCTATTTAGGTAAAATCAACATTTGGCAGCAAGACAGCAAAGATGTAACATTGATGTCCAATGATAAAATACTGGTTAGATGGGCAAAGTCTCATTCATTGGTCAGAAAAACAAAGGCAAACTATTCACACCAGCTATCACATCTCATATTTATTTTGTATGAACTAATATTTGTGAAGCACAGGACCATTCACTATTTGTGCAATACTTAACAGGTACTTAAAAACTGACAGACTGATTATATTCTCCTCAATATCCATTTGAAATGAAATGTCACTGATTTTTGTTTGCCTAGACTGGCTGTGCAGCAAATGATTCATCTTTGCATCAAACAGATAGCTGATACAAATTACCGCGTATCACTGGATACAAATTTTCAGCACTTTGCATAAATATTCTGCATCTCAACAGAAACTGAAATGTGAGGTGGCTAAGGCACTTCAGAGTGTATGTCATCTATTCACTTTTACTGGAGACACTAATCCCACAAAATGATTTCCCATGAGTAGATGAGCTCAAAAATACATGAAAATGCTAACCTGTAGGTGACATCCAACTCTTAACAATGCCATTGAGGGCATTTGCAATGATTCACAAAAAGAGAAAACCAGGATGAAATAACACCTGAGCTCAGGAAAAAGCACATTTTACTATTGCTCAAATATGTATCTTCATTTCTTGGACAGAAAAAGGAAAAAAAAGAGAGACAGAGAGAATTCCATACATACACTTCTCACCTAGATTCCCCACCTTAACATCTTTCTTAAATGCAAAATAGCTCCAAAAAAGGAGAACAGATGTAGTTGTTTTCATCCTCTCCTCAAATGCTAGGTAGATAGGGTGTCATTTTCACACCATTTTCCTATCAGTAAGTATGATAAAAATAACAATGAAGACCAATATAAATGCATAAAGAGGGATTTTTACAAGTGGAAGAAAATCATGGGACTTCTATTAATCTCTGTAACTGCCTTAAGGCTTATTTCATGTTAAGCTCTACACTCCAATGTTCCCTTATATCTTACTGGAAATCCTGCAGAGCATGTACATCATGCACTTTTATCTTCTACTTTCCTCATTCATATGAACATGTTCTTCTTTAAATTTTGGAAGTTCTTCAAATGGAAATATTTGAAAAAGACTTGCAGTTAATGACTTTAACCTTCCAAAACAAAACACACCACCTCTTCAAAGTTTGGAATACTTTCTCTAATGCTGAAAACCACTTCTGTTAGCCAGACCAGTCTTTCAAACAGATAACTATATTTTAATAAAAAAAAAAAAAATTCTCCAAAACTCCTCACATGTGTCTGGAACATAAAAGGATATCATTATTCTTAATGGAAATTCTTCTACATGTATAAAAAGCAGCATCTTAGAGCACCCTTTTTCTTTACCTTTCACATTAATACTTTCCAACATACTGCCATCAGCCTTCAGAAAATGGAACGCTGACAACAGTTCAAACAAATTTTGAGAGACTTTTAGCCAGTGACAACCTTTATAAGATAAGCATCTGCAGTGTGCAGGTACAAATGAAATTTTCAGATAAATTCAAAAATATTAATGGATGAAACAAGGGTGAAAAATGTTTTCTAAGCTGCGTTCAAATGTGTCTAGATAAACAGACACAGCTACAACTACCAGTTACAACTAGAATAAGTAGGAGGTCTTATCAGTAGCTGTAGCCGTTCTAACTGTAAAAAATAACTTGTTCCAAGTTAAGAAATAGTTCTAGCATTTTTGTTGAAGGAAGGGAGGAAGGGAGGAAGGGAGGGAGGGAGGAAGGAAGGAAGGAAGAAAGGAAGGAAGGAAGGAAGGAGGGAAGAAAGGAAGAAAGGAAGAAAGGAAGAAAGGAAGAAAGGAAGAAAGGAAGAAAGAGAAAGAAAGAGAGAAAGAAAGAGAAAGAAAGAGAGAAAGAAAGAAAAAGAGAGAGAGAGAGAAAAGAAAGAAAGAAAGAAAGAAAGAAGAAAGAAAGAAAGAAAGAAAGAAAGAAAGAAAGGAAGGAAGGAAGGAAGGAAGGAAGGAAGGAAGGAAGGAAGGAAGGAAGGAAGGAAGGAAGGAAGGAAGGAAGGAAGGAAGGAAGGAAGGAAGGAAGGAAGGAAGGAAGGAAGGAAGGAAGGAAGGAAGGAAGGAAGGAAGGAAGGAAGGAAGGAAGGAAGGAAGGAAGGAAGGAAGGAAGGAAGGAAGGAAGGAAGGAAGGAAGGAAGGAAGGAAGGGAGGAAGGAAGGAAGGAAGAAAGAAAGAAAGAAAGAAAGAAAGAAAGAAAGAAAGAAAGAAAGAAAGAAAGAAAGAAAGAAAGAAAGATCATTCAGCAGCATGATGATCACATTTACAAATCTGCACAATTATTTTCTCAGTAGACGTTAATCTTTCTGTGTGCAAGTTTGCTTGGACACTTTTCCCTTGCACTCTAGATGACCTCCTACAGACTATGGATAGAATAAATCCAAGCAGAGTCCGTCTGTCCTCATTTTTCTACGTGCTTCTACCAGGAGATATAAATATGTCTAATATAGTTTCAAATATACATCTCAAACCTGAAG
Source organism: Lathamus discolor (assembly GCF_037157495.1). Taxonomy (NCBI): domain Eukaryota; kingdom Metazoa; phylum Chordata; class Aves; order Psittaciformes; family Psittacidae; genus Lathamus; species Lathamus discolor. The sequence goes on along the minus strand of NC_088909.1, from coordinate 45,242,203 downwards.
TTGCTTCACATGCAGCACTGCACAGAGTCACCATTATCGCAAGTCCTCAAAAAATACACTGAGAGTTAGTCTTGGGGTCAAGTGGCTGTAAACAGCAAGTTCTTGTAGTAAAGCTTTTCTACAAACCTTTCACTAATTCCTGTTTCCATTACAGAGCACCTGCTTTGAATCATCACCTCAAAGAATGAAATCATTTCCTCATTTTTCCCTCAGCAAACTAAATTCAAAGCCAGAGCCTGGAAATTATGGGGAAGAAGGAATACATTTCCTTCTTCTTATTTCCCAATAAACTGGGACACAGAGGTTGTTGCCTCCACTCAGAATCAGGTAGAGAACGCATTTGTGGTGTCCTGCCCCTCATGAAGTGCTTCTGATATGGGGCCATTTATATTCTTAAATCAGTGGAAAGGTAATCACTGTGCTCCTCAGCACTCTGCAATGGGTTTTAAAGATAGAGGTATAAATTTGAACTGCCTCACACAAACAAGTTATTGGAATCTATGTCATTTATGTTGAGACCTAGAGTGGGCTACTACTGGACAAAAAGGAGAACTGTTCCCATCACCTTTGTGGAGGTAATTCTTCCTTATTGTGGCATCAATGACCTTTCTCTGTCAATATCATGCTGTATAAATCCATCCATCTGCCTATCTGCTCTTCTTCATCTCTTTATGTAATTTACTAGTATTAATCATCACATTAAAAAAAAAAAATCCAACAGGAGAGTACTTTTTTGATAGTCTGAACAACTGTATTCTTCAGGAAACTTGATTGATATTTTCCAGAATATTTTTCTGAAAACTGTTTTTCCTTCATCAGAAACATTTTGTTTTTCTATATTCACTCTCAGACTTCAATAGATATGGGATAAAATGAAAACAGACCATGCATATCATGAATTATTATATTACTACATTGTTTTAACATAGTAATCTTTTTCTAAAACATTCAAAACTGCTGTTCTTCAAGTAAGGCTAAAGCCTCAGTGTATATCAACAAATATAAATAAATTCATAGCTATATATATAAAAAAAACCACAAACATGAAAGGCTACGTAAGATAAAACGTATATGAACAAAGAACACAGATGGTAGGAAGATCACAGTAACAAACATTTAGCTATAGTACTTATACCTTGCCATCAATTTACCTAATCAGGTGGGAGCTGTATACACACAGCAAAAGGAAAAAAGAAGGATAATAATCAATACAAGAATGCTGCAGATGAAGCTGCCAACTTGAAAATCAAACTAGACACACATTGTTCATATAAGTATTATTACACCATTAAAAAGTGGTTTACTGAAATCCATGGGAACATATTGATAAGTGTGAAAACCAAGCAGGAAAAACAAACCTTCTCAATGTCTGAAATTTCCCAGCAACCCCCATTACTTCTGACATAAATTTATCAGGTCATATTCACAAATCCAGTCTCTGTTTCATTCAATGTAGTTAGTGACATCTATATATGATGTATGACTAATATAATCCCTATGTCCTACGTGAAAAGGCCTTTTTTTTAAAAGCCTCTGCTATTGTATTGCATTCTGTAAAAATAAAAGAATACTGACAGTCAGGCAAAGTTACTCAAATATTTCCAAGTCTAAGTCATGGAAGTTACAGAATGACTGCCTCCTCAAAAGCACCCAAGCCTCTCAGCCAAGTCATTTGTCACTACTATTTTACTACTATTATGAAACAGCAGGACCTCACAGTACAGCATCCTTACTCAACTGAGATCAACTGAAGATTGTACCATTTGTTTAAGAAGAGAGCAAGCGAAAATGCCTGACATATATATTAGTAATATTCAAACCACAACCATGAGAAGCCAGTGAAGAAAATACTTTACTACTTCAAGGTTAGCAAGGCCAAAGGACTTCAGTGACGAATAATTTCACAGCAGAATAAATAGCTGAGGTAGACGTAACAGAATAAAACCACGTACATACCCTTTTGTTTAATGTTTCCAAGCACTTTAGAAATCTCTCCAATTATTCCCATCTGAGAGAGATTTTAGAAAAGACTTGCCAAATTCTTCAGTAATTCCAGACATTGAGGTCTCTAGATATTTAAAGTGATTAGTAATAGTCAATAGATATTTCAGTTATTTTATTCAGTTCTGCAGACAGAATTTTATTGAGTTCACTGTCTCACTCAGATGAATGAAGTACTACCTACCAGTAAAGAATACTTTTTTTGTTACAAACAATGAATTAACAGTGCAGAAATTATTATGAGTGCTTCTTTCTGTTGTCCTGGTTCACAAAATACCTTTCACAATAGCTTCTTAATGCATACTTTCTTGGATTTTGATGTTGGCTTTAGCAAATAACCTATAATCTGTGTCATTCTTTCCCCAGTGTTTTCAGAAATATTTCCTAGGTACTGCTGTAGAAAAGACAGAATATACTCACTAGCAATCTCCTAAAAATTAGAGCAATTCCTCTTTCCCACCTTTTCTTAAGCCCCTATTTTATCAATGGATAAAAAACTGCAACCTGCTTATCTGAACAGTTTTTTCTGTTTCAGTTGATTTACAGATAGTTTTAACTTTCTCAGCATTAGTCATCTATGGCTTTACTCATCAGTAAAACAGTTGCTCTTTAATAGTTCTAGACTTTAAAAATATAGCTGCAATCTACCCAGTCCTTTGGAATAGTAGTAAGTAACCATCAGGGAAGGAACTTCTTATGTACTGAGTTATTTGCAGAAATTGGAAACTAAAACACTCTTGACTGACAGCATTGCTCTTATAATCAGTGAAAGGACCCATAAGAATACATTAGAAATCTCTTCAGAGTACCAAGCAAAAGCATCAAGAGCTCCTGCACAGCAGCACAGGTATAAGCACAAAGAAATTTGTTTCAGTGCAAAAACTGAAATGTTCCTTTAAAATACTAAGCCCTTGAGAGCGGACAGGAAATGAACATTTAAATGATAGTGATGTAAAATACGCTCCTATAAAGCTGAAGACAGAAGTACATTATTTCCTTAGGTTGTAAAAAAATAGCCATGCAGAGAAAATATTTTCAAATATTAAAAAAAAATAACCTTAAACAGTAATGGTTGGGGTCCAGCTATATTCGAATGAAAGCTACAAGATTGAATAAGCATACAATATAAGCAATGCCATAGAAATAGACTTAGACAAAATTAATTACATTAAATTAAAACTGTATGGAAAGATACCATACTACTACACATTTATGCTGCATCACATATTGAAATATCTTTGATAACATGAAGAAACAATGGGCTGTAGTTAAGATCAAGTCACAGCTGAAAACGAAGGGAATTAGAAAAGGCTACTGCAAATAATGAATAAAGAAGGACATACCAAAACACAGAAGTAATCACTTATTCAAAGTAAATTTAGGAGAGACTCCCGCCATGGGCAAGACACCCCCACCCCAAAAAAAAAAAAAAACAAACAAAAAAAAAAACCAAAAAAAAACCCAACCAAACATCAAAGACCTACACAAAAATAAATACAGGAATCTTACAGAGCATAGAAGGGAGCTTTGGCGGAAATAAGCTATTGGCTGGTGTCGACAGAACTAAGGCAACTTTTCTCAGCAGAATATCTGCTCTTGCATTCTTACACCTCCAACAACTGTACATGGTTTTGTTTTCCACAGACTTGTAGTTTTAACTCAGGATTTTTTTTAACATTTCAGCGTCTTCTAACATGTCAGCTATAAACAATAACATTAATGCTCAGACTGAGAATAGCTTTTCTTATTTTCACATCCTTATAAAAAGAGTAAGTCATTTGAAAATTCTTTTACTTGATGGAGACAGGCAACTTACTTGATTGGAAGTCAGAAAGATTCCTGGTTCAAATTGTGATTGAAATTCTTTCCCACTAATTGTTGCATTATCAAACTGAACAATTTATTAGAATTTATACTCACTTTTTTCTCAGGAGAAGAGTCTCAGCCCTATTGTCACAATAGCACAACCAGGACTGATTCCTTATAGGTAAGGTGACTGCTCACGCTACTCTTACACTGTTATTCTTAAGTGGTTCAAGAGAGACTTGCTGATGATTAGACTCAGTCCCTCTCAAATTTAATTTGGGATTTTAAAGAAGAAAAAAAAGATGAGACAGATATGTTCATTACCTTTTATAGTAATATTGAAGAAGACATTGCATTCACATTAGAAAAGACTCTCATAGGCAGGAATTTCTTCTAGAATATCAATATTAATAGGGAAAAATTATGTAAGTCACAGACTACTAGTAAAAAACAGAGATCAGGCCATTTTCCATTCATTCATTCACTCATTCATTCCTTAATTCATTCATTTAGTCATTCATTCCCATATCATTTATCTGCATCATAAAACTTTATTCACTTTAAATATAAATAAACTATGCCTTTTTTGCATGGTTGGTTTTTTAAACTGAATGCATAATACTGAAAAAAAAATGTTCATGGAGAAAAACAATTATCTAATGGAAATAAAAGAGTAAGAGAGGAAATACATTTCAAGCTAAAGTATGAGAGGATAAAATCTATCCTCTCATAAACATCCCGTAGACTCCCTGCACAAACACATTTCTGGTAAAGGTCCATCAGATGCCGATGTGCATGAGGAATTCCTACTGGATATAATTATTCTTACATGAAAACCACTTGCCTCTCTGGGAAAAAAAAAAAAAAAAAAAAAAAAAGCCAAGAAAGAAATCAAACAACAGCGTTTAGAATCAAGATGCAATGCTTAAACACAGAAAAAAGAAAAGCTATGAATATTGGGTCAACATTTCCAACGGCTCTTTAGCAAGTGCCTAAGAAATGAAGCAGACTGAGCAAATGAAAACGTAGAGAGAGACAAACACCATTAGCTTGACTTGAACTCTATCTGGAGAGAGACTATTACTCACATGTTTCTGACAGGTTATGAGCAGACACATAGGGCTGTATCCAGTCCACCTTACAAGACTAATTAACAGGTTTCAGATGCTTCTCAGTTGAACCATGTCTCTGCTGTGGGCAATACCTGAATATATAATCTATTAGAAATAACTCAGCTCCTTTTAGAGGGAGCTGAGAAAAACATTTCCTTCATCAGTGAAATGTAAGTTAGTTATAGTTAGTTAGTTAGTTCCATACTGGAACTTAAAGCACAGCTATATACAGAGAAATCATTCAACTTGTTCAATATGTTCAATATCTCTCTAAGGCATTTTGTGCATTTTTTTAACAAGGGCTGAGTGCTCTAATTTAATTCAGAGTATTTTTAGTACATATTTGGCATCAAAGGTGTCCTTTTGAAACATTTATAAATTATAATTAATTTGCTCATTCAGAAAAATTTTAATGGCAGGTGTTCATTCTCATTTTTGTATTTTTTTTTTCCTGTTGCTATGTGCATCTAATCAGTGGGTCGTTTAAAGTCATGAAGACATTGGAATGTATTCATCTCATTCATGGCAAAGAGGTCATAGGCCAGACACCACAACTCCAAAACACCCGAGCACGGTCTGCAGCTGTGTATCAGCACTGAGCACTTACCTTCTTCCCCTACATTTTATTACTTGGCATAGAGACAGCCTCCAAAATCAAAAAGTTGAGTTTTCAGTTTGATTTTTGCGGAGTTGGATGGTTCATCAGGAATATGTAATTACCAAGATTTGACAGACAAGCACCATTACCAAATATTTACTCCATTTGTGCATACCTTCATTGGAAGGAGAAAGCTGAAACGATATACTGAGGGTTCTCCATATGAATAGAGTACACATCCTGTTGTGACTGCAGCTGCTGCTTTCAGCTGTAATGGATGTAGGCTTGGAAACTGCCTTAGGAGACAGGACTTTATCTCTGGTAACTAGAATTTTTAAATCTTCAAAAGCATACGCCATGCTCTGCCAAGAGCCTGTTATGAGTCTTTTGAAAATATACTGCTGTGCACTGGCTCTCCAAGAACAAATTGCCTCCACATTTGCTCTCCAAATATGTTCACACTGACCACTGTGATCCTGCAGGTAAAACCATAGAGTGGCCAGTACTGTGTACCTCCTATATCTTCTCTCTTGGCAACAGAGCACCTTCTGTTAATAACTGAGACGCGGGCTCGTACACGTGAATAGCTGGATAGATCGGATAGATAGTCTTTTTGATGTTTGAACTCTTGTATCAGGAGTTTTTCCACAGCTGAAATCATAGAAGGAGTGGGATTGTCTTCAGACTCTCGGAGCTGACAACTCACTTCATCCGCTGTTGGTGGTGTTGCCTCACTCCAGGTCATTGGTACCAATGAGTGGGCATATGATGGTGGTGCACTCTGTATAAGTTTCTGCCACATGGGTCATGTACATTCAACTTCATCTGGATCTATGGGTGCATTCCTGGCATCCGGCCTATGACAGATCATCTCTAGAATGTCTGATTCCCTCAGGAATTGGATGCTTCTCTCTATTGTGGTCCACTTGGCTGAGTGACACATGACATTGTTCTTGTGGGCATACCTTTCCTCCACAGCTGCCAAGAATTGCTTCCAAAAGCTGAGGACTCATTTCTCTTTTTCAATTGCTTTGTCAGTTCCTCCTTCCCAAGCAAGTGATCCCAGCTGCTTGGTTTCCTTACCTCCTAGTCCGTGACCGTTGGTCCCGTTGTAGTAACACTAGAGCAACCAGATGACGATGTACTCCCCTGGAAGACTGGTGAAATCTTTTTGTATATTCCGCAGCTCGGCTGAGGTCCAGGACTGAGAAGCTACCTCTTCCTTTTCCTTTGATTCCTGTAGTAACAACTCCCTTTCAGATAGCGTCCGCTCTAGTGCGCGGGTTGGGTCCCCATTTTTCTTCACTGCATGGATTTCTCTTTGTGGCTGTTGTTTGCTTTTTCCCTTGCTTATGGGGCAACTGATACTGGTACAGACTGGTTCTTTGGTTTATCTGCAGTGCCTGTCACTGGGGTTGGAGTGGCTGCAGTGTCTGTTGTCAGGCTTGGTGCAGCTGCTGTGCTTGAGGGTTGAGTAGCTGTGTTGTCTACTGCTGTTGGGCTTTGAGTAGCTGCTGTGTTTGTCACTGGGGTTGGTGTAGCTGCTGTGCTCGTAGTTGGAGTAGCTGCGTTGTCTGTTATGGTCAGGGTTGGAGTACCTGCAGTGCTTGTCACTGGAGTTGGTGTAGCTGCTGTGCTTGGGGTTTGAGTGGCTGCGTTGTCTGCTGCTTTGCCATCAGATCCAAGGACATCTTTTTGCTGCTTTTTACAGAAAAGGGCCTTATAGGCATAGACCAAGACCCAGCACACTGCAGTGAGCTATCCCTCTCTAGTATTGCCAGGATGACAGCATGCCTTGTCTGAGTAAGTGTCCTACTAATTTTTCCACATCTCACATTCTTTCCCCACCCTCTCCTCCCCCGGCTCCTGGAAGGAAGTGGAGAATTGAAAGAATGCAACTACCCTAGGTTGAGATAAGAACAGTCCATTAACCAAAGTATAATACAAATACACTAAGCTGAATTTTATTAAAAATTGCTGAGAAGAAGGTACATCCGCATGTTAAAGTGCAGTGCTATGTCTCAAACACAGAGTAGCCCCATCACGAATCTGATCAGAGACACAGGACCAGAGCAACGCACATCCACTGCTCCTGAAGACAGCTTTCTTGTTGCTCTCCCAGGCATTCTCCAGGACTGACTCCACAGTGCACAAACTCCTCCATCACTGGTTCTGTTGTATGATAACAATTTCTTTAATTTTCACCTGGTAACCTCAGTTGTCTTGATGACATGTTAAGTTTACCTTCCACGTTCCCCTAAAAAAAAGTAGTTTTTTGTATTATACAGAATTCAGGAAACAGTGTATACATATCCACACAGAAGATTCTCTTTTTTATATAGCTTTTTATTAATTGCATTTTCATTTAGTCAGTTCACACTTTTTGCTTGCAGAAGCTGGGATTACCTTTCAAATGTTAGGTAGCCTGACCAAACTTAGGTGGCTGCAAAGTCCCAGAAGCTGCTTTTGACAGCATTTTGACAGTTGGAGCCCTCAGAACCACCACACAGCCCTTACTTTTAATCATATTTAATTATTTGGTCTCTCTGGGCAAAACACATTTCTTTTCATCCTTTGGAAAGGGAGGAAGAAGTGGGATCATAAAAGCACGGTTAAAAAAACGGATTAGCCATCTCACAAAAGATACCTCATAAAGCATCAGAGAATAGGCTGGAAGAGAGCAAGACAAAGCAGTCTGGAGACCAAAATATAAATATTTAAAGTCTTATGGTTTAAGCCCATCCGGCAACCCAGAACCACGCAGCAGCTCACTCACTCCCCCCTACTTCTTTCCCCTGCTCCCAGAGGGATGGAAAGGAGCATTGAAAGAATGTAACTCCCACGGGCTGAAATAAGAGCAGTCCAGTAACTAAGGTATAACACAAATCACTACTGCTACCACCAATAATAATAATGATAAGGGAAATAACAAGGGGAAGAGAATACAACCGCTTGCCACCTGCCAACCGATACCCAGCCAGACCCGAGCAGTGATCTAGCCCTTCTAGGTAACTGCCCCTAGCTTATATACTGGGCATGACGTGCTGTGGTATGGAATACCTCTTTGTTCAGTTTGGGTCAGGTGTCCTGTCTCTGCTTCTTCCTGGCCTCCCCTCCTCCCTGGCAGAGCATGAGACTCAGAAAGTCCTTGCTCAGAGTAAACATTACTGAGCAACAACTAAGAAACATCAGTGTTATCAGTGCTGTTCCCAGGCCGAAAGTCAAGAGCAGAGCACTGCACCAGCTACTAAGCAGGAGAAAAATGACTGCTACTGCTGAACCCCTGACATAAAGACAAACAGATGGAAATTTTTGTTTGTTTACTTTGTCCAAAATTACACCAGGAATTCATAATGCAAATTGAGCCATATTTTTACTGTATCTGTTGCAGCAAAGCAGGCTAGCCTTTCTTCCATGCGTGCTGCTATTTTTACATAATCAATTCTAACTCATTTAATGATGTGAAATATTGCACCAGCTGCTAAGAAGGAGAAAAATGGCTGCTACTGCTGAACCCAGGACAGGAGAGCAGAGGAGAGGGAAAAAAGATACAAGTGCTTTATTGAATCCTGCAAAGGAATAGCATGTTTTGATATCACACCATTTCTATACAGAAACCAAAGTGCTGTTTGAGGTTCTAGGGGAAAGCCTATGATATAGGTCTCATATACACTAGCAAGAAAGGGCACATAACTTTCTCGTGCTGCACTCTGGGCACTTTTACAAGCTGAGGTAGCTCAAGATAAATTAGAGATACCATTAAACTTGCTCTATAGCTGGCACTCAGGTCCTGTCAGAAAAGTAAGTTATAGTTGCTTCTTTCTTTGTGCTCCACAGGGCTTTTGAATCCAGTGCAGGAATGAAAAACTTCAGAGTATATGAGTTGGTAAGCACAGACAGTGCTCAGATGTTGTCCCTCCTTAACACTGCGGCCACAGGAACCTCCACTAACAGAGATGCTGGCAGTAAAAATTGGTTGATATCCACATCATATCCTGTTGCCTGTTGTCTTCTGATTCTGGCAGCTTGGCACTTCTCAGGAACATCAAACAAATAACTGAAAAGCCTTAGTTAGTACAAAGCTTCTGCACAAGAAATTCACTCAGGTTAATCTGAAAACTACAAAATGCCACACTAAAATCCAGGATTTCCTAGGCTTAACTCGTGTTTGGCAGCATTGAGTGATTTAAAGGAAATTAAAAACATGCAAGCCAAAATCTGAGGCTCAAAAGGACGAGCGCCTGAGACTCATGCAGTGAGTAAATATCAGAGCCCCACGTCCTTCTGCAGAGTCAATCTAGTACCTGCTCTGCAACCTCTTCAGCTGTATTTCTGGCAAACTCTCTTAGAGTTTCAGTGTCTGTTAAAATATCATTCTGTTGCCTTCTGCTGGGTTGGAATTGCCCATATTTTTCTACACAGACTTTCCTAGGTATTCAAAGCAGGGCAGTGGTACCTTCCAGAGAAGACAGATGCCACAGGTATTTATCTTCCCTATCTCCCTGGTACACAGTTCAGCACAGTTCAGCTATAGATCAGAAAGTGGCGCTAACTGTGTATGCCAGGCTAAGGAGCTAAGGCTTTATGCAGTACTCTGGCAGATTAGGGTCAGCAAGAAGAGCAAAGTAAAGTGAGTTCTCACCCTCTTTCTGAACTTGTTTTATTGCAGAGCATAGTTTCTATGAGTATCAATTTTTCTACTTGAAAGAGTGAGATAATTTACACCTCTGTACATCACAGGGACTCTGTGAAACTTAAATTAAAAATATTTGCCATGTACTATGTAACTGCAAAAAATTAAGGTCACTCAGCACCAAAAAGGGGACCAGAGCCCAAGGTTTTATGGCTTTTGGCCCCATATATAATCCAAAAGAATTTCCACTCAAGCAGGTGCATTAAATAAACCTAGGACTTCAATTCTTTACTATTGAGTATGTGAATCATCCCAGGCAGCAGTTCATTCCAAAACTGATTTCTACAAAACACACAGATTTTTATAATGCAAAATTATGGGGTTTTGAGCTGCCTGTCTCATTAAGACATTTTCTCTGACTTTGAATAAAAATTATCATCCAGTAGTTGTCTCTCACAAGCAAAGTTTTCTTTCTGAGGCATTAAAAAAGACTAAACTTGATTTAAAAAAAAAAAAAAAATCTTAAATCTTATAAATATCTAACAGATTTGACCTTGCTTATTTACAAAGCCATCACTTTTTTTCTTGGTTGTTTTTTTGTTTTTTTTTTTTTTTTTTTGTTTTGTTTTGTTTGTTTTGTTTTGTCTGTTTGGGTTTTTTTTCTTTTTAAGGTCCAAAAATGCTTCTTTTATTGGGTGAAAACAGAGTACAAGTTTTTCTGTCTTTATATTCATGGAAGCATTTGATCTGAGAATAAAACTCAATCCATTAACAATCCTTAACTTCAAAATATGCCATTATAAAAAGGATTTAAACATGGTATAAATGTACCCTTAAAGTCTCCTGGTCAGTTGATTTGGAAGACTCTTGTAGAAACACAAGGAACAAGAATAATTTGTCAGACCAAACTGGCTCACAAGTTAAAGGGAGGTACTGTGGCTAACTTTAGTATTTTAAGACAACATGATTGAAACAGTTGTTGTTTCCATATGCTTTCTCTTCCAGATGCATGCAATGAAGAGTGATTGTTCTTTGCAATATAGTGTAAGGAATGGCAAAATACTTCTTAATATCCCTTTCAGTCACACTAAGAATGAAGCTCTCCAAAACATATTCAATTCCCTCCTTTCCTGGGGCTGGGTAGGGAGATAAATCTTGAGTACACTTAAAATATCTCTCCTTGAAAACAGATAATAATTTAAAATGATATCTCTTTGTAATATGCTCTCGATCCCACAGGAATGTAGTATAATTTGCAAATGTCAGACCCAGCAGAAAATTTCGCTGGGATAAATTAATTACATACTTTAGCATTTCTGTTAAAGAAATATAAAGCATGCCTTGAAGATCACAAGTGAGATTACCCTCAGAACTTCACCTAGACTTTGTAATATTAAGACCCAGGCTTTAGTCTAGCCTCCTTGTCTGCAATGGAGCAATACATGGCAGTGATTTTAAAATAAAACACCTTTTTCTGTTTGCTTTGTTTATTTGTTTGGGTAGGCCAAGATGACCATTACTTTCCCTACCCCTCAATGGTACTCATAGTTACAGTTCTTGATGTTGTGAGTTCTGAAAGATGGACATAGGCTGAGATTGACATTGAACAATAAAATTGCATTTGCTCAGAATTAAAGTCACAAAAAAAAAAAAAATCATACCAGTAAAGTATATGCAGATATTGTTAGATGGGACATCTTATGAAAATTTCTGACAATATTGTAAGATCTAGTTTTACATTCCCTTCATTTGCAAAAGAAAACACTCCACCTGAGAAATAATGCTCTTACTAATACTAGTGAGCCTTGATGTTTATTTTTAAAGAAAATGAACAGAAATAAGGATGTCACCATGGGCATTGTTGACCAATAGTTTTATAAATGCGTTGAGAGATACTGGTGGAAAAACAGTAGTTACTTTGAAAATGAGGATTTAAAAATACATACATACATCTTGACTTGAGCCAAGTAAGGTTTTTTCACTTCATATCAGGAAGGAAAGCTCTGCCTGCCTTGTAGCCAGACTTTTCCTGATGACACATTAAGCAGTACTAGCATTTATGAAGCTGGAATAAAGGGCTCTAGTTTAAAGTGAAACATTATATACATCTTTGAAACAGACTTTCTGACATAGTCATCAATTTAAATTTGTTTTGCCTTGCTGGAGTAATATAATTAGAAACAGTATCTCATATATATCTTGCTATGAACAATAAACAGGATACAAACACGTTTAACTTCACATTTCCAAGCCATGTTAGAAAGTTCTCAACTATAAAAACCAGGGAGTCCTCAGCCTTTACTTTCCAGACTGAGAGTGAATTAAGATATTTTCTACAACACAGCTATCTCTTAAGAGACAGAGTGACCCGTTTCTGAAGTGGTGAGAGAGGAGAACCATTTGAGGTCTACTCAATTAACTACACGCTTTACAGGGAATATGTTTCATCAGCTGAAGAAATTGAATGAAACTCAAAAGTCCTCATCATCCTTTTCTTTCTTCCTGCACATCTCCAATTTCATCCCCAACCAAGCATATTTCAAATCTGCAAGGTGAATGCAAACTACCGTAATAATGTCACAATTAAATAAAGTTTCATGCTTGAAATCAGCTTGATGAACATAAAAGGAAATGCCACATACAGAAATGCTTGACATGTTGTGCATATCATTCTATTAGTCCCAGGGAGACTGTATCTTTAAACAAGAGAGCCTTTAAATTTCATTGCATTGTCTGGTTCCTGTATCCTTCCACATTCCGTATGTCAGTGTCAGGGGTTCAGAAGCAGCAGTCATTTTTTGCCTTCTTAGTAGCTGGTGCAGTGCTGTGCTTTTTGACTTTCAGCTTGGGAACAGCACTGATAACGCTGATGTTTTTAGTTGCTGCTTAGTAATGTTTACTCTGACCAAGAGTCTCATGCTCTGCCAGGGAGGAGGGGAAGCTGGGAGGAAGCAGAGACAGGACACCTGACCCAAACTAGCCAAAGAGGTATTCCATACCACAGCATGTAATGCCCAGTATATAAGCTAGGGGAAGTTACCTGGAAGGGGGAGATCACTGCTCGGTTGGGCTGGGTATCAGTTGGTGGGTGGTGAGTGGTTGTATTCTCTTCCGTTACTATTTCCCTTATCATTATTATTACTGGTGGTAGCAGTAGTGATTTCTGTTATACCTTAGTTTCTGGACTGCTCTTATCTCAACCCGTGAGAGTTACATTCCTTCGATTCTCCTCCCCATCCCTCTGGAGTGGGGGTGGGGGGGTGGGATAGGGGAGTGGAAGGGGGGTAGTGAGCGGGAGACCTGTGGTTCTGATTTACGGCTGGGCTTAAACCACGACAGTCAGCTCTGTAACTACTACTTGAGCTAATCCGAAAGAAATAACCTACCTATTCAGGAGAATTGTGAATATTTCACTTAAGATTGAATTTCTTCCTTTCCATGTCAGGAGTGATAAGCAAAACCCAATACCCCAAGCAGAGAAATGATAATTCAAAGAGAGAAAAAAATACTCTTGACATTTTAACAATAACAAGTTATTAATATAATTCACTTCAGTTGAAAGCAAGTGGAATACATTTACAATGTAACTGAGTAAAGGTTAAGTGTATTTTGTATTTTGCTCTGCATTAAGTGTAAATATCTGTCATATCAAAACCAACAATAGTTTTAAGCACCCTCTGAAAATCTGTTTCAGACAGAAAGGAAACCAATTTGAAATACCCTTTTTAAAAGTGGCAAAATTCAAATCAGGTAGACCTCATATGGAATAACTCAAGAAAATCTGACACAATTTTTCCTGGAAGAGTTACCCACACACTGAGAACATCACAATCTCCTTAATATGGTTGAGACTATTAAGTTACAGTACCCTTGCAGCAGCTCACTTAGGACCAGTTTCCCAAAATTAAGTAATATAAAGCAAACCTGTGTCTTCCTTTTTCTTGCTTGCTTCATGTTATCCTTTCCATACTCCCTTTTATGAAAACAGTGTATTTTTACATAAGAAAATATTTAACCATGGAAAACATCACCACAGATTTATTTATAAGAATTTTTTTTTTTTAAAACATACACGCAGCAGTTACCTACTGTATTATAAAACCACAAGATGAAAAATAAACACATTTAGTAACAAACTAAATGTCATCTTCTTTTTCTTTTTAATATGTAAGGGCAGACTCTCTCAAGGAAGATTTCTCTGCATTTGGAGTCAAAGATGGAAGCCACCGGGGCCCTACCTGCTTTTGTCAGTGGCTTCTTCACTCTTTCTTGGGACACTTCCAAGCCAGCTTCTGAAATGCTAGCTTTTTTCCTGTAAAACATAGGTCTTGTTACCCAAAGGTAAGGGAAGCAATGGCCTTTAAGCTGGCTCACCCCTACACTTCCTTTTTTAATTGGCCACCAATGGTATTACTCTTCTGTTTCAGTGCTAGGAGACAATGACCTGTCATCACTAACAACAACCTCATTATTTTGAAAAAAAACGTGAAATGCCCAACGTTTTTTTTTTTTCTTTCTCTTTTTTTTTTTTTTTTGTTTGGTTCTTGTTTGTTTGTTTGTTTGTTGTTTTTGTACTTTTCACAATGTAGGAATTCAAAAGCTTACTCAGGGTGCATACTTCAGGCAGTAAAATACTTCAATCAAAAATCAAACTCTGCTTGCTACTGTTTGCTTTACAGCCGTCAAAAATACGGACAAGGTTGCCTACATAAATATCAGCTCCCACGTATTTGTTATTTATATCCTAATGAGGCATTAGGAAATGAATGTGTGTAACAGAATAAAGGGTATTTGTCAGCAGCATGTCTCTTTTTCTAACGTGTTCCTTCAAAAGCTCAAAAGGCAACACACTTTGCAAATGTGGTGTGGAAAACATGCCCTATGGAAGGTGGCATCCCTCAGAATCAGAACAAGGAGACATGAAAGACGTTCATGTGCCACAGTGCTCTTCAACTGAAAGACATTAAATTGAGAAAACTGAGGAAGAAAATAAATAACAGAGAATAACACAAAAAGATGTAAAGGGAAAAAAGAAATGTGTACAAAGGTAATCAGAAAAACATGTTTAGTCTGTGAATGGAATATGCAGCTTATTTTGAACTGTGATTTTCTGCATTAGAAAGATCATTCCAACATCAGTAACAGATACACATGTTTACTTACTCTACTGCTGTAAGGAAATATATCTGTACAATGAGTTGGAGGTTATATTTAAGAGGGTAAGGAATGAGGTCAGATCTCACTAAAAACAAATGTATTTTGTGTGCTGCAGCTCTGAGCAAAGCAGAAACTTGTAAGACTGCCAGCATTTGTAAGGTTTTAGAAGTCACCAGCTCTGCTCATAAAACATCTGCAGAAGCCAGCTGCACATGGACAATGCCAAAGAGTAAGGAGAAAACAAGCTGATCATTTTTTCATTTTAAATCTGACAGGCTCAAAGACAGCTGAATAGCCACTTTTTGCTGGGAGAAAGACATGTAAAACTTCTGCAATGAGAGTAAAAGAGGAGGATGGAATGAATACAGAATTCTACTAACGTGAATGGAAAGTGTATGTATAGAGAATGCAACCTCAGTGGGAAATGCAACAAGGCAATTAAAATAGACACCAACTTAGAGAAACACTCTGGAACTCTATATCTGCTTCTGCTGCTCCTTTTGAAGTGTAAAACAAAGATTGAAAGCAAATCTAGCTCAGTTCCCCTACCACAGAAGGAAGACAGCCTCCCTATGCAAAGAGCAGCTTTCTTGCATGGGTAGCACAGGAGTAATTGTACATCAGGAAGTATGTAAGAGAAGGGGGAGTGAAAAGGTCTGCTTAAATATTCCTCACTCACCAAGGACATATCCATAGGGAATGTCCTTCATATCTAGTTGCCTGGCCTCAAGGTAGGTGTTAGGTTCTGGATTTGTTGAAAGGCCCATTACATAAAAAAAATAATCAAACAATAACGGATGTTAAGCAGTTGTAGCTGAAGCAGTATATATTGTTTTGGATTTGCCTACAAAAAGAATGAAGGTAATAGACAGCAAAGTGACAGTTTAAGTCTTGCCATGATGATTAATGGGTTAATCTCAATTTTCCCATGCTCAGCTGGGTGTTTTAGCCTTTCGGCTAGTTAGCTATGCCACAGTCCTCCTGTGAATACAATTTCAACTCCATTGTACAGTTTTGTCTGAAAAAAGAAAAATATTAGGAATAAAGCATTTCCTTAAAAAATAGTAAATAAAAATCTCTAATGCAAACAGCTTTAGTTAATGGCAAAAAAAGAGATAGAGTCTATCATGGCTTCTCATTCTATGGAAATTTGGTTCCATAGGACTGTGGAAGCTAAGCAATTACTTAAGTAAAATTATTTTACTATAATTCTTTCTTTAAACAACTATTTTTAAAGCAATTAAAAGAAAAAAAAATCACTTTATCTATAGTTGCTATTCACAGAATCTTCCAGTGTACTTAATACCTTCTAGAAACACCTTCCTACAAGTGCCTAATTCAAGATGCATTTTGTGGAATGCACAACAGCATTCCACTCTATAATCACTTCAAGGTAGAGGTCTACCTAGTGTTTTGCTGGGTAGGAAAAAGGGGATGGAAATGACTACATAACTAGTGACAAGGAAAAGCAGGAGAAAGACACAAGAAAAACGTTTCTGACTCAGAAAATAACTAAAGTATTTTGTGATTCTTTATCAACCAAACAGGTTACAAGTTCTAAATTAAGCGTGCTGTACCAAATTAGTGACATTTGGTTTATGAGCGTTTTGATTAATACAATTAAAAGTGACAGTAACAAAAAAAATCACGCTGATAACTAGGAAGGCTGCTATTAACTAAGAGAATTAGACAGATTAAAATCCTTTTTCATCACAATTTTGGCGTTTTCATTATACAGAAAGAACAGGGATGAATGACAGAATACAAAAAAGCAATGTTTACGTTTTCATAAACTGAACATGTAGCTCAAAATGCATTTTCCAGTTTAGAAACTTTGCTTTTTTTTTTTTTTTTTTTTTTTTTTAAGAATTCCAAGGTGTGGAAGCCCAGAGGACTGGACTATTTTTGCATTACCAAAACAACATATATGTTTAAAGCCACATTGTCTTGGGTTCAGCAGCAGCAGTCATCTTTCTTCTTCTCAGTAGCTGGTGCAGTGTTGTGTTTTTGACTTTCAGCCTGGGAACAGCACTGATAACACTGATGTTTTTAGTTGCTGCTCAGTGATGTTTAGTCTGAGCAAGGACTTTCTGAGTCTCATGCTCTGCCAGGGAAGAGGAGAAGTTGTGAGGAAGCAGACACAGGGCACCTGACCCAAAACTAACCAAGGAAGTATTCCATACCACAGCACGTCATACCCAGTATATAAGCTGGGGACAGTTACCTGGAAGGGGGAGATCACTGCTCAGCTGGGCTGGGATTGGTTGGTGGGTGGTGAGGGGTTGTATTCTCTTCCGTTATTATTTCCCTTATCATTATTATTATTGGTGTAGCAGTAATGGTTTTGTGTTATACCTTAGTTACTGGACTGTTCTTATCTCAACCTGTGGGAGTTACGTTCTTTCAATTCTCCTTCCCCTCCCTCCAGGAGAGGGGGGAAGGAAGAGGGGGGAGTGAGTGAGCCACAGCGTGGTTCTGGGTTGCCAGATGGGTTTAAACCATGATAGTTCTTTTTGGCTCCTAACATAAGGCATGTAGGGTTGAGAAAACAACAGATGCGACCAGAGTATGTCTAATTGTATTTGTGATAAGCATTCATTGTTTTGGATTAATAGTTACTCATCACAATGCTGATTTATTGGCTCTCAAAGTTGTTGCTCTTGATCTCACAGTTTCAGCATGTCATTATTTACAGCCGGTATTTGCTGTGTTAGTGTTTATCAGCTTGGGGGCCTTGGGCCAAGGTTCTTGTTTCATTGTACTTTATGGTAATGACTTGTAATACAATAGACTCATTGATCATGAAACTGATCTGGCTTGTGTTCCCAGTGTGTTCACCACCTCTATATGTTGGGAGGTATATAATAGAAGTGTATACCAATTACACATCTTTTTTCCTGTCCTCAGATGGTCAGCCTGAGGGAGACATTCCCACACACCCTAGTGACAAGTACAGCAGCTACTCAGACTCAAACCACAGCAGACAGCGCAGCTACTCCAGCTCCTAGCACAGCAGGTACACCAGCCCCAGTGACAAGTACAGCAGCGTCATTTGAGAGTTCTGAAGGTTTTGAATGTACTTTGGGTAACCTAGAGACCTGCCTGTTGGTTGTGCTGGGGATCAGGATGTTGGCACACATACGTGTTTTATCCACGACCATTTCATCTGATCTTGAAAGTTAAGTTGAGTCATGTTTGGGTCTTGTCTAGGATTAGATGACAACATGGGCGGATCAAGAGATTTTCCCTAAGGTTGGACAGTCATGAGTGGCAGGGTGTGTAGGACAGTGTGGGCAAGTATCTAGTCCACTGGGCCCCTCCAGTGCTTTGGGAGCATCGGAGATGGAAGGCAGCTGTATGGAGTCCCCAGTGACAAGCTGCAGAAAGTGCTGAAGGGGAGGGTGAATTGTTTTGAGCCTGATGGGCCCATGACACTTCAGGCCATCAGGGCGGAGATGTAACATACAGATGGACTTATGATCAAGGGGTGAACTTAGCAATGGACACGGTTATTCACTAGTGTGAACATGGCACGCAGCCTCTCCTGCTCTGAAACACTGTTACAAGAAATAGAACTCGACATCACTGACTGGATGGACTCAGTAGCTTTATAGGGATTGGTCCATGCATTAAGGAATGATCTCTCTCTCTCATTCTGTGTACATATATATGTATATATATATAAAACTGATGGTACATTGAAAATGTGGGATCTGAGCATGATGTAAATGGTACGGAATAAGGGGTGGATAGAGTCCTGGGTTCAGCAGTAGCAGTCATTTTTCTCCTGCTTAGTAGCTGGTGCAGTGCTCTGCTCTTGACATTCGGCCTGGGAACAGCACTGATAACGCTGATGTTTCTTAGTTGTTGCTCAGTAATGTTTACTCTGAGCAAGGACTTTCTAAGTCTTATGCTCTGCATGGAGGAGGGGAAGCCAGGAAGAAGCAGGGACAGGACACCTGACCCAAACTAGCCAAAGAGGTATTCCATACCACAGCATGTCATGCCCAGTATATAAGCTAGGGGCAGTTACCTGGAAGGGCTAGATCACTGTTCGGGTCTGACTGGGTATCAGTCAGTGGGTCACGAGCGGTTGTATTCTCTTCCCTTTGTGTCCTGGGTTTACCAGTAGCTGTTTTTCTCCTTCTTTCTTTCTTTCTTTCTTTCTTTCCTTCAAAAGGAAAATAATCCAAATCCTGCTGAAAGCCAGTTTTGCCATAAAATGGAGTAAGGTCAAGGGACCTGCACAGGAGATTCAATTTTGGGGAATAAAGTGGCAAGATGGATGTAGACAGATCCCCACAGATGTGATCAACAAGATAACAGCAATGTCTCCACCAATTAATATGAAAGAAACACAAGCTTTCTTGGGTGCTGTGGGGTTCTGGAGAATGCACATCCCAAATTACAGTTTGATTGTAAGCCCTCCTTTCATGTGACCTGGAAGAAGAATGATTTTAAATGGGGTCCTGAGCAACAACAAGCCTTTGAGCAAATTAAATGCGACATAGTTCATGCAGTAGCCCTTGGACCAGTCCAGACCGGGACAGATGTTAAAAATGTACTGTACACCGCAGCTGGGGAAAATGGTCCTACCTGGAGCCTCTTCCAAAAAGCTCCAGGGGAGACTCGAGGTCAACCCCTCGGCTTTTGGAGTCAGGGGTACAAAGGATCTGAGGCCAGCTATACCCCAACTGAGAAAGAGATACTGGCAGCCTATGAAGGGGTTCGAGCTGCTTCTGAAGTGACTGGCACTGAAGCACAGCTCCTCCTGCCACCCTGGTTGCCCGTAGTAGGCTGGATGTTCAAAGGCAGGGTCTCCTCTACACATCATGCAACTGATGCTACATGGAGTAAACGGGCTGCACTAATCACACAACAAGCTCAAATAGGAAATCCCAGTCATCCAGGCATTCTAGAAGTCATCATGGACTGGCCAGAGGGCAAAGATTTTGGAATATCACCAGAGGAGGAGGTGATGTGTGCTGAAGAGGCCCCACCATATAATGAACTGTCAGAAAGTGAAAAGCAGTATTCGTTGTTTAGTGATGGGTCCTGCTGTATTGTGGGAAAGCATCGGAGATGGAAGGCAGCCATATGGAGTCCTCGACGACA
The DNA here is from genome assembly GCF_037157495.1 of Lathamus discolor. Taxonomy (NCBI): domain Eukaryota; kingdom Metazoa; phylum Chordata; class Aves; order Psittaciformes; family Psittacidae; genus Lathamus; species Lathamus discolor. The sequence continues at coordinate 45,221,781 of NC_088909.1, read as the reverse complement.
AGTTGCAGAAACTGCTGAAGCAGAGGGTGAATCGAGTCAGTTTGCCGAGGTGAAAGCCATCCAGCTGGCCCTGGACATTGCTGAACGAGAAAAGTGGCCAGTACTTTATCTCTACACTGACTCATGGACGGTGGCAAATGCGCTGTGGGGGTGGTTGCAGAAATGGAAGCAGAGCAACTGGCAACACAGAGATAAACCCATCTGGGCTGCTGCATTGTGGCAAGATATTGCTGCCCGGGTGCAGAACCTGGTGGTGAAGGTACGCCATGTAGGTGCTCATGTACCCAAGAGTCAGGCCACTGAGGAACACCAGAACAACCAACAAGTGGGTAAAGCTGCTAAGATTAAAGTGGCTCAGATGGACTTAGATTGGCAACATAAAGGTGAATTATTTTTGTCCCGGTGGGCCCATGACACTTCAGGCCATCAGGGCAGAGATGCAACATATAGATGGGCCCGTGACCGAGGGGTGGATTTAACAATGGACACTATTGCCCAGGTTATTCATGACTGTGAAACATGTGCTGCAATTGAACAAACCAAACGGTTAAAGCCTCTTTGGTATGGAGGACGATGGCTGAAGTACAAATATGGGGACGCCTGGCAGATTGACTGTATCATACTCCCACCAACCCGCCAAGGCAAGCACCATGTGCTTACCATGGTGGAAGCAACCACCGGATGGCTGGAAACATACGCCGTGCCCCACGCCACTGCCCGGAACACTATCCTGGGCCTTGAGAAACAGATTTTGTGGTGACACGGCACCCCAGAGAGAACTGAGTCAGGCAATGGGACTCGTTTCCAGAATAACCTTATAGATACTTGGGCCAAAGAGCATGGCATTGAGTGGGTATATCACATCTCCTACCATGCACCAGCCTCTGGGAAAATCGAACAGTACACTGGGCTGTTAAAAACCACACTGAGAGCAATGGGTGGGGGAATTTTCAAGCATTGGGATACGCACTTACCAAAGGCCACCTGGTTGGTCAACACCAGAGGATCTGCCAACAGAGCTGGCCCAGCCCAGTCAGAACTTTTGCATATTGTAGAGGGGGACAAAGTTCCTGTGGTGCACATGAAGAATTTGCTGGGGAAGACAGTCTGGGTTATTCCTGCTTCAGGTAAAGGCAAACCCACTCGTGGGATTGCTTTTGCTCAGGGACCCGGATATACTTGGTGGGTAATGAGGGAAGATGGGGAAGTCCGATGTATACCTCAAGGGGATTTGATTTTAGGGGAAAACAGCCAATGAACTTAGTTGTATGCTGTTGCCTGCTGTGTAATGCTTTTATAACCCATCAACTAGATGTTTTCAGGTCACCATCGACTGGCCCTGAGTTTCTTCCAACCATCGTCCCAACAGAGAATGAATTCTGATAGAACCAGACAAGTTCTGCAGTGAAGGAACAATCAGCATCATCAGGCAACGATCCAACACTGCACACAGCCTTTCCTGCCCTGAAAGACTGTTACAAGGGATTGAACCTGACATCATGGACTGAATGGACTCGACAGCATTATAGGGATTGGTCCATGCACTAAGAAATGGTTTCTTTCTCTTTGTCTGTGTGTGTATGTGAATGTATATATACATATGTAAGAGAGATGATATATGGAAAATGTGGGATCTGAGCACGACGTGAACAGTATGGAATAAAGGGTGGATACTGTCCTGGGTTTACCAGTAGCCATTTTGCTCCTTCTTAGTAGCTGGTGCAAGCTCTGTGTTTTGACTTCCAGCCTGGGAAGAGGACTGATAACACCGATTGTTTTTAATTGTTGCTAAGTAATGTTTATTCTGGCTAAGGACTTTGTGAGTCTCATGCTCTGCCGGGGACGAGGGGAGGCCAGGAGGAAGCAGAGACAGGACACCTGACCCAAACTAGCCAAACTGGTATTCCATACCACAGCACGTCATGCCCAGGGAGGTAACTGGGAGTTACCCGGAAGGGCACACTCTCTCTTCGGGGGGGTCGAACTCATTCGGCCATGGTCTCGTATTCTCTTCTCTTGTTATTTTCTCTTATCAATATTACCATTGATAGTAGTAGTAGTGGTTTGTGTTACACCTTAGTTACTGGGCTGTTCTTATGTCAACCTGTGGGAGTTACATTCTCTCAATTCTCCTCCCCAACCCTCTGGGAGCAGGGAGGGTCGGGGGGGTGGTGAGTGAACGAGCTTTTGTGGTTGGGTTTAAACCACAACAACACATAACAGGAAAACATGCATTTCCAATGCTTTTACGTTTTCATTTTGTCAAAGGATATCCAAATTTGGTTCTTAATTTTTCCACAGAAAGTTTCTCAGAATATTGGATTCCTATTTTCCTAGGAAGTCTCCTGAACTCACTACAAGCTGAAAATATTCTCATAGCCACTTCATTTCCATAGCCATTTTATGTTAGATGATTAATGTGCTGACATGGAACCAAAATAGGAACCTATACACTAGAACTTCAGATGATGCCAATGATTTCTGCTAAATAAAGGAGCTTAACATAAATTTGTTGTAAATTTTTGTTTCTCAAGTAACATAATCCTGACTAAAATTATTTAAACTTCAAGGAAAACATTTTAGTATAGCACTCGTCAGAACCCTGGAATTTTTGTAAATTTAGCTCTTCATGTCTTTCTTACTTTGTCAGTCAATCAGCTTATGTTGGGGTTGCAGAAAGGCATTAAACATCAGCTAGGCATCATGACTTATGGACATAGAATACTAAGATTAAAGTAGTACCACCAAGAAAGCCTTTCCAGCCTTTGCCACCTGTTTTGTGCCTGAAAAGAGATCTTAAGCTACACCTAAACAGTTCTCAGCCTGTTGGTCTTTTACAGCTTCTGCCTATCACAAGAAGGGAGAACCTACAGTAAAAGTGTTTTATTTCCATGCTAATAATTAGCAGGGGAAAGTGTCCCCCCCCCCTTTTTTTTTTCCCTCAAAATACCATGGTCTCAATATTATCAAAACAGCATGCAGCATTCCTATTTATCTTTGAAATGAGATATTGACTGAATTTATACAGTTTTAACCTGTTGCTAGTCTGATTTTCTTTTTATTACAGGTATATACAAAATTCTAATGAATTCTAAATTCACGCCAGGAATGTACATTTACATAATCACAACATTAAAATTAGTATCTATACATTAAAAACTCAAAGTTACAAAATGTAAGAAACTAAATACAAGACTAATACACCAAATAAGTTGATTCTTTGCCAGTATGAAAATTCATTATATTCAGTGTGACTTCTTGTAAGCTCCAGAACTAATCTCTTACATTTCCAGAATCTACAACAATGTTAGTCTGCAGATCATGGAAATCATGACTTTACAAATGGTCTTTGTAATTTCATGAATAAAAGGTTAGCAGCACTGAGTATACTTATTTTATTCAAGTGTAACAGAAATCAATGTGATTTAACAGAAATTGTTACTAAGATTCATGATAACTGAATATGCATATCCTTTTTTTTTTTTTTATGCTGTATCTTAACCTTTCCAGGGTAAGCCCTACATATTGGTCTTTCATATTAAACAAAGAAGTTTAGCTAAGACTAAGTCAGTGAATTCAGCTGTAGGAAAATAAGACTATCTACCATCATATGTTTCAGTCAGGTAGTCCTTTGTGAGCATCAGAAGAGAAACATACCTTTGTCATTTTCATGACATTTTATTGTGCAGGACCAGCACAGTAAAATCTCAATTACATATGTCTGTAAAGATAGATAGCACTATTGCTATTGATAGTAAGTGTTCATGCTTCTAATTCTCCACTTTCAGATGGGGTCATAGAACATCCTGCACTGCACAGAGTCTAGCTGATCTTTATACTGGACTATAAAATCATGGAATCATAGAATATCTCAAGTTGGAAGATAGTCATAAGTGTCCTTGAGTCCAACTCCTTGCTGTTCACAGGAAAACCCAAAATTAAACCATGTGACTAAGAGTAACATCCAGACACCTCTTGAACTGTCAGAATTGGTGCCATGATCACTTCCCTGGAACCCTGTTCCAGTAACCAGCCACCCTCTCAGTGAAGAACCTTCTTCTCTGTAAGTCATCTCCATCCTCAAGAGAGGCCACAGCTCCTCCTAATTCAGTATCGTCAGCAAAAAGTATTTAATATACATTCAATTCCGGCATTCAGATCACTTATAAAAATATTAGAGTGCCGACCTTAAAACTGAGCTCTGCAGAACTATCATTAACTGTTTCTTGACTTTTCCATCCACTTTAGTTTCTCTTGCTGTACTTCTTTCTAAGTCATTTTCTTACTTTTGTGATTTTAAATAAATAAATAAAATTAAGCATTTGTGAAACACTTTCAGATTATGAACAAAGTTATATAAAATAGTTTTGGTTGTATAGAATTCTGAATCTCTGGGATAAAATTTTAAGAAAAAACAACTAAATGCTAAAAAAATGGTCACTTTTCTACCCAAATGTCTCTAAATTAAGTCCATTAGCACTATATGTTTTCCATAAAATGAAGAAAACAAGGTGAAAAAGTTTTAGTTCATGCTTTTGTGTCAAACAAGTACCTGCCAAATGTGCCTCTAAAAGTGATCTGAAAGACTGCCAGCAATGAAAAATCTATAATATCCCCCAAGTAATGTATTCCACTGCTTCACTGTCCTCACCTCTGGAAAAGATTTTTGCTGATTTCTACCTTGACCTTTCTTCCTTCTTGCAATCTGAACTCATTAGCACTCTCCCCTCCACAGAAGGGAGAATTGGTCATTCTTTTCCTTTTGACAAGAACCCTTTTAATTTTATAAATAATAGCTTCTCAGTGCTTTCCCAACCCTTCCTTTTATATAAACATTTGCAGGCTTTTCAAATTTTTTCTCACAGGTCACGTCTGCTAGAGCACTGGTCTTTTCTGGATTCGTCTCCATTTACCTATGACCCTCCTTGAGTACCCTAAACCCTTTCTGGTAAGAGCTCAGATGTACTAGTCAAGAAGCAATACTGTGCCCCATTCATTTTTCTCTTTGTATGAGTTAATGCCCCATGTTAACGGCACTCACCCTGTACCTGTGGAGTTCCTATGTCAAAATGTTAGCTTTCAGCTCTTGACTTCCATCTTATTTTTTCCCCCAGATTACCTTTATAACTTTTTTTTTCCTACAGTTAGTCACCTCCAAATCTAAGTAAGAAGAATTTTCATTTTCAATAAAATCTGAATGGTGTTAGGCCCACTCTAATGGAACCACAATAGATATGTATCCCCATTTCAACAGTGAATTTGTAGGAACAGATTCTCTAAATGCTGCTCATTAGTACTGCAATATTTTCCGATCTTACACAATATTTTTGATTTTTCAGACACAAAGATGTGTTTTCCTAGTTTCTCTTTCAGGCTGCCTTATTAACCAGTCAAAAGCTGGCCACATTTAATGTATCTCCTGTGTCTAAACTGCTTTTCACCCTGCTATAATTTCTTTTTACTTGTTTTGTTCTCAATAAATCCAGGCCAGTTACTACTCTTTTCACTGTTATTTTTCAAATACTCAGAATTCTGGGAACTGTAGTAGATTCTACTTCTAGGATTTCTAGATTCCACTTCAAAGATTTCTAGTGGATCCAGTTCTGATAGATCCACTTCCCGGATTTTTGTCCCTGTTTGTGTGTAAAAATTAATAGTAGGCACTACATTTGCCATTTTTCTAGCACTCTTGTTCCACAGCTGTCCTCCATTGTTTCTCAAAGGTAAATTCTAACCATTCTGAAATTGCTTCAGCAATGTCAGTAAGCATACTATTATGAAGTTTATCAGAACAGACAATTTGAAACCAACTAATTTATCTAAGTGCTCTCTAATCTGTTCTTTCGGCAGTTCAGATTGAACCTTTTGTCACTGGTATTAACTATATCAGCCATCTGCTCCTGGCTGTTTTAGGAAGACTAAATGCAACAACGACATCATTTGATGATTTTCAGTTGGAAAGCGAAAGATTTTCCTTTTCCCTTCAACTTCCTTTTACTAATAATAGACTTGCAGAATTTGCAATTAACTTTTTACCCTTGATATTTTCTTCTACTTAACCTTATTCTGTGCCTTGACTTTCTGACTTTGTTAGTAAATTATATTTCTCTTAAGCCTTATTTACTCTATCTGTCCTGTGGCAGCAATCTGTAGCTTCTTTTTCATGAGTCTTTCTTCCCATGTAATCTTGAATAACAATTCTGATAGTTCATTGAAATGTGCTTTCTGGAAGTTCATGATCTTTATTTTGCTTTCTTCCTTCCTTCCCAAGGATCATAAAAATCTCCTTTCAGTTCCCAGCCTCAGGCAGTTCCAGATATGATTGCCCTGTCTTTCTTCATTCTCCCTCCATCTTCTTTAGCAAAATAAAGAAAAAGAACCTGTCAATTCCTGTATTTTGTTGGGCAGTCTGGGTCTTTACTTGGATTCATTAAAATCTTCCATTGGATGCTAAGATTTTTAAATGGTGCTTTCTATGTTGTGTTTTGAGGTTGTTATCTGATTAAAGATAACAAAGTTCATCTACAATTCTACCATGCAAGTCCACACCTTTTATCGTAGACTTTGAACAAACCTAATTACATAAGTAGTGAAAACATCAGGGCAAGCATGGTGTGTCCTTCATATTCAAGATTACATCTTTTTTTTTTTTTTCCTGAGCAAGTTATACACTTGTATATTAGCATTCCAGTAATGAGCAATTTTATAAAACCAGTTATACTAGTTTGACAATGTTCCTGACTGTGCATTAAGATTTAGAACTTCCTCTGCTTATAGTCCACAGTGTTTCATTTATGTGCTGACATGCAAGATGTTATTAGCTTTCATGAACTAACTCAGTTTCATAATCTTGTCTAGAAGACTGTTTATAATCATTCATGGTTTCTTCTCACATCCTACTTCTTGATATTCACTGAGGCAGTCAGTCAAAGTGCAGAAGTTCTTTCTCCCTCTTTTTAGGTAAATTCATTCTTGTCCAGTAGCCCATGAAATATCCCTGGAAAATATCTTACACTTATTTTTTCAAAAATGCCAGTGCAGCCAACAAAACTCAAAGATCTGAGTTCAAATTACATAGTGTTTGAGTGGTGATTTTCTGTTTGTTTAATTTTCTAAACAAAGCCAAAATTACTGAAAGGAGGAAATACATCTACCTTTCAAGAAGTGAATATTGAACATTCTCTACTCTCTATTCAATTACATGAAGTTCCTCCAAAAGCTAATGTCTTTTTCTTTTCTACAGTCAGCAAAATCTGAGAGTGATCTTCCTCTTTGATTGAGTGATCTTCCACTCTTTGATTGAGATTCTTCTTTGATAATCCAATCTGCCTATTCTATAGCTGCTTATTTCAAGACTTGCTGAAAATAGGTGAGACCAATTTTGTTCCATATCCTGAATGAGCAAGGTCCAGGCAAACCTCACATGTCAGCAAAGGGAGTTAGACCCAACATTAATTGCCACCAACTCTACTACAGTAAATATTTCCTACCCCTGCTTACACTCTGTTGTCTCCCCCTTGGATGTTTTTCACATAGGCTGGCCATTGCTGCTTTTGACAGTTGGACACCACTCTGATAAATTCAATGGTAAATCCACATATCAATGCAACTAATAACACAAAATAATAGAATTAGATACTCAGTGTTTTTAAAAATCAAAAGAGATTTTTTCTTTTTTTTCTATCACAGGCCTTCAAGGGTTAATATCTTGGTCTGGGAAGAAGGAATTAAGCACAAAGAGCAATACATAAAACAGCTCATCAGACTTCTGAAAACACTCTCTTAAAACTTAATTGTCTAGTTTTGATGGTACGTTTACAAGATGGATTTTGTCACAGATCTGCTCCAGTGCTCTCTTGGACAATGACCTCTTTTCCTATCATCTGTAACACCTGGTATAGCTTGCTCTTGAGAATGAACTGGCTTTAATACTTTCATGAGAAAAAAGAGAAACCTTTATGTTTTAGTATTTGTCAGCTACTGAGCCTGTATTTTCCAGGTGCTGTTTGGCCTAACACAACATATAAATCTGGTTGAAAGAGGATTTCAGAGAAACAGGCTGCATTCAAGAGTCACAGGTACTAATACTGATGTTTTCTTCACTCTAGGTAAGCTAGAAAGGGATACACTAAATTACTTATATTCAGTTGTTACTGGAAGCATTGACATGTTTGGGGTTTAGTCAGATGTGTGGATGTGGTGCCCTTCATAGTAAACAATTCTTGTATGCTTCCCTAGAAATGTCAGAGGAGTTGAGATTTTTTAATTTGAATTACTGTATTGGAACTTTACAGTACCCATTGTCCTCTGAAGTAGTCTGCTTCTTATTCTTCATTGTCATCCCTGTCATCCTCATCAACTACCTTGATCACCTCAGTAATGTAAACGTTGACATCTTTCCTGTGCTCTGCAAGGCCTTGAGATATTGGCTGATTGGATATGTGCCTTTCATGTGATTTATTGTAATCATATGCAGTACTAAAGAGTTTTATCTGTGTTTCCTGCAGTGTCAACTGCTTTTCATGGGACTATCCTGGTTTCTTCATCTGCTATTGGTTCATGGTGCACCTATCATCTCCCCCTACTGTCACTGGGATCTGGGTAGCTGTCAGCTTATGAGAAATGTTATCAGATGCTTGGTGCATTAGCCTTTGATGCAGCGGAGCTTCCTTGTGGACTACATATCAAAAGAATAGTACTTATGTACTCATCTGCTCATTACTCGACTTGTTCGGGGTCCTATCTAAAAAATGATGAAGGTACAACAGGCTCTTTGCTTGGGATGCAAGCCAGGCCTTTAGAGAAAAAATGGATGAAAAAAACTGAAGAGGATCACTCAGAAAAGAATTGTGCAAATTGTTATGTCAGGGTCCTAGCTAGTCAAGTACTCTGCAACCAACAGTCTCGGTAACCAGCTGCTTCAAATTTTGTTTAATTTCTCTTAAACTGAAATTGCCCTTCAGCTTCACAAATTCTTACTTACGTAAGAGTCAATGAAACCCACAGAATGAAATACAGAGATAGATACCTAACAGGCAGGCCCACTCTGGTCACCCAGGCTGGGAATGACTGCACATGCCACACAGTTTATAACACAGCAGTACCACACTGGAGAGTTTTTCAGTTCCACCTGCACTATCAATACAGAGCAATTTGTTCTGACAAAGAAAGGTAAATTCCCTATATATCTGCATCAGCTCCCTCTGCTCACTGTATCAGCTCTTTACGTTTTGCTATACAGGTGACTTTCCAGTTGAAAATGGTTTTCATCAGCATCACACAGTAAGTATTAATCATAAGTCTTCCATAAGCTATGTGCCAGTAAATTTAATAAGTTAATCTTACCATTTAGAACTTTAAATACATCTTTGTGAGATTATTAACTCTTCTTATGAAAAAAAGTCTTGGAATTTTAAAATCATTTTATGTCCAAGATGTTTGCTTTCCCAGAGCATGGGATCTCTTTTTATGAGAACACTTTTAGCTAAAGACACTCCAAAACTTGCTTACCTTTTTTTAATAATAAAAAATCCCCACAGGATGATTGACCTCCATGTAGTTCAAACTGAGCAGGTAGATCTTGATAAAAATGTCAGTAAGTAGTAATTTATCAGTAGAAAAAAGTACATATTATGACAGACCTTAGGGAATAGGGGAGTAGAATTTGTCCTCCACTTGTGGTTCAAATCTTTACCATGGAGTCTTTCAGGAAGGAGAAAATACTTCTCTTTGCTCTAGCCATCTCACTTCGTATTTTCCTTCCAGGAAAAAATCAATTTTAAATACCAAGAGTTGTCAATTTCCTCAAAAAAAATTAAAAAATTAAAGTGGTACTCATTGTGGTAGTCATCCTACCATGGGCTGCTGTTAAAGAGTTTTTTTCTAAATACATTGTAATTCAGATATCTACAGGAGATTTTGTAAAATCTCTTTGATATCCATTTTAAAAAGAAAGCAACCTTGTGGGAGCCTGAAAATGTGAAGAGTTTTACTTCCGCTCATTACACAATAATAGTATAATTTACTTTGTTAGCCCTAATCTTATTTAATAGATGCAACCTTCACATGTTGCCCTTCTTGTTTTGTCAAAATTACCAGTGTGAAATTAGAAGGGAAAGTGATGTCTCTGCACCAGTAGTTTGACATCTCATTGTACAGTGGTCCAGGTAAGTGACTAGGCCTGAATTGGCAACACAATCACGATGAGGTATCTTGCCATGTAGTTTGCACACATACATTGCTTATCAGGTTCCAACATGTAAACAAACCAAGTTACAATAAGATGTCAAATTACTGTTGCAATGCCGTTTTGATTTCTAAAGAACTTTTCAACAGGAGTGAAACAGAAGGGGAATAACAACCAACACACAATTCTTCTGGAGATTTGTAATTGCAGTATTATACACATGCTTAAGCCCTCATTCTGGGCACATCTGTGAGCTTCATTCTGTCAAGTTTCTCATCTGACATCAGGCTTCCCAATATCTCAGCTCTCATTCTCTAGGCTGAATGATGGCAGTAGATGTCAATCAGTTTATCAACCCTTGAGATGCACAGCCAGTCATGGCAGTGAACAGATTCCCTCTGTGATAGAAGGATACCTTTGAAAGGATGCTGTGCTTCCAGGCAAGCAGAAAGCAGCAGTGACATGGTTAAGGTGACCAGTACTTCTCAGAGGATGCAAAACAGGACAGTCCCATCAGCATCCTTCTTAAAAGGCATACTTGAGAGCACAAAGCAAGAAAACTTCTTAGAATTGACTCTCCTGGCTACTGCAGTGTCTCTGGACAATTCATTTAATCTTGTCTTATAGTTTCTCCCTGAGTAATAAAGATGAGGTACAGAAAAATCCACCACCGATGGCACCCCAAGATGTCAGTGAAGGATCACTGGAAATATGGTTGGTAAACAGCCTTCACTGTCTTCCTGCCTTCCAACAGTGGGAGAAAGAGGAAGACAGTGAATAGCAATCGTGCTTTAAAAGAAAATAATTTGCAAGTGTGGCTCTCTGACTAAATCTTTAACAAAGTCACTAAATCATCCTAACCTTCCTCTGGAGTCAATATAGGAAAACAGTGGACAGAGTTACCTGCTAAATTAAAGGCAAGTCACCTACTGTCATCACCTGAAGCAAGATGGAACTGATTGGACCAAAACCACTTACTACCTGCTTCAAGAAAGTCATACATCCTACTCAGTTTATTAGTCAGTGACCTACACAATGATGAATTTAAGCGTATTCTTACAGACTTTCTTCAACCATCACCAGAAGTAGCTAAAAAGACACTAAACAATTTACTAATACTATGACTACTACAAATACTTCTATGGGATGGACATGGATTAAGGTTAATGTAAAGACAGAGAAATATTTTGTGCATTTGTAGACACTGTTCAACCAAACATGCCTCCAATTAATTGTGTTTCTTACTATGAAAGCCTTGAATTTTACATTTGTAAATTAAGCTATTTGACCATAATCTTAACAGTATATTCCATAATTCCATATTATGTGTATATTAAGTGGAATACACGAGTACTCCTTTGAAGCCATATGTATTTGTTATGCACATGTATAAAACAAGTAGATTAGAATAGTAGTGAACTCAAAGGTACATTCAATGCAGGCTGCGCCCTGACACTATTATTTTTATTCAAATAAATATTTTGGGGGAAGTTCTGTGTAAGCAGAATTACATTAGAAAGCTATTTCAAGTGAAAGAAACAAAACTTGTTAGAAATATGCAATGCCACGACAGATACAGTCAGATGACACCTTAAAATTTAGGAAAAATGGTAATCATTCATATAGAAATAATTTTCTCACGGTTGCTTTCTGGGAACTGAGATCAGCAGAATTCTTGCATACAGTTAGTGTAACCTTGGAAATGTCTCTGCTTGTTAATTATTATAAAGAGCAATTGCAAAAAGGACAAAGTGTGAGCACATATTTCTTTAAAAAGGGTGTCCTTAATCTTTTCATTTGAGCTGAATTTCATAGTAACTTCCTTCCAGACTTTCTTTGCACTTGGCAGAGAAGCAAATTATCCTTTCTGACCTCCACTGTAGGTACTTACATAGGAAATAAAAAGAGTTTTGCCAACATGGCTACTCATTCTCCTGACCGAATTGTACTACTTCCTTCTACAGATCTTGCTACACCCCTCCGAGGAAGCACAGTGGTTAGTCTCATGCAACATTGCCATCTGGTGATAAAGTGTTTTCATTACACGACGTGCTTTACGAAAAGAAAACTAGCCAAGTTGGCTACTTTACTCACCCGTCACTGAACACCTTTGAGTACGCAGTAGGCAAGACAAGAGATTACAGGAAAATGGGCAATGTACCTTCAAATAAAGATTTTCTATATAAAGTTCATATCATCCGCTACAAAGAAACCGTCTTTGGTGACCAAAACCACGTTCTCACCATGAGAAGCTCCAGCTGCATCTGTTTTGTCATGCATACAAAAAGCAGTGGAGGAAGTTGTGCAAGTTTAAAACAACCAACAATAACTTGCACTAGTGTTTTAGCAATGGAAAGAGAAGAGAAAGCATGACCTTAACAATCAGAAATGCAGCTAAAAAAGAAATATGGTTGCTACTGCGCTAGAACAATTGCTAGATGCCAGCGAAGCGTATAATCAATCACTTGTGCTTTTTAACAACAGAAGAATTTGTGTTGGTAAAGTTCATAACCTGACATTATTAGGTACAGAAACATAAGAGTTACACTCATTACTTTCCCCTCTAAATGAGTCATGAGAATTGAGTGTCAATAATCCATATCAGCAACTTGTCAAGTCCACAACTACACTTGTTACATACCTGAAACAACGTACAAAAAAGAGATAACAAAGTGTATATATACAACACAAAACAGTTTAAGAATCAGTGAGAAAAATGTGAGCAGTCATACGTCTTTAAAACAGACAACAACAAAACACTAAAGCACTAGAATTTTTCTTTGATCTGGTGAGATTAGATTTGTCAGTGTCCCAGTAACACTGGACCGATTTCAGCTGATTTCAACAGAAAGCCGGAATTCAGCAATAATCTAGCTGTTGCAAATGAAACTCAGAGGTCTTCTGAAGGAAAGACACGCCTTTCCTGTCATTGTATATTTTGTTTCTGAACAGATAAGTAGCTAGAATACCTGTAGTGACCAGTTGTGAGGATCATTCGACACACTGAAAAGAGCAGGGGTGAATGCAGTGCAGGGAAAGAAGAGCTGTCATCAGCACAAATTTAGGAGAGAGATCCTTAGATCCCTTAGATTTCTGCCCTTGGATTAGCTGACCACAGCTTTGTAATATGCAGATGTTAATAAAGAAAGAACAGTATTTTATTAAATTCTAGATAAGGAACAGGAGTCAGAACTGGAGTAATGGTTCATTTGAAGTTACAGAACCTTCTAAAAGTGGAAAATGGAGAGCTTCTTTCTATGACTTAATACAAAGAAGCCACTTATACCAGCAGATCTTAATATTCCTTGGTTGTGTCTGCAAACCCCACTTGTTCAGCTTCCCAAAGAACTAAGTTACAGTTTTTTCTCTGTCAGTCAAGAAGTCAAAAGCAATTTTGTTTAAGATGTACCATTTAAATCTCCAAATGTCAAAGCAACTAAAAAAAAAAAAAAACCCAAAAAACAAAAAGGAAGAAAAGAACAGAAAAGAAAAAACAAACACAAACAAGCAAAAAAAAAAAAAAACCAAAGAAAAAAACCAAAAAAAAAAAAACAAACCAACAACCTAAAAAAAAGAAAAAAAAAAAAAAAGAAAAATTGCCCTGGTGTACTTCCAAATGGTATTTTTATTCACTTTTTATTCACTGTCTATACTTAAAAGCACATGGAAATGTATATACTTCAAAGGAAGTGGAGAGCCTGCCATGTGCCCTTACAATGTAAGGATATCACAAGCAGTTCTTAGAAGCTTGATATCTTACGTGAAAACCATAGGGAATTTAAGTCAAGCCATGGGGAATAATATCATAAGAATATGAAGCGTTCCTGTTGCATTAGCATCTTACTGCCTTTAGGATTATAACAGCATATTACAATAGTAACTCAAAGGAATAAATTAGACAGGAAGCCACAGAGCGAACACTGAGAATGAGTATATGCTTGCAGCAGACCAAATTTGGCTGGACCACAGAACACTATAGGCAGCCTAGGCAGCAGAACTTAGGAAAATAATATTTAGAAAGTTCCTCAAAAGCTTTCTGGTCTCCATTCTGTGGGACGAAATACGGGCCACATAAAGGTAACACAGCAGCTCTAGAGTGATTTTGGATTCTTTCACCCCCACCTCAGGGCACAGCAAAGAGTGAGAAGATCATGTTTGCTCTTTTTAATCCAGCTGAAGATCTTTGTTGACTGGGCCACATTTTGATCTTCTGTCTACAGCAGCTTTTGTGTATGCCCAGGCACTGCCATTTCTGCTGGAAGCAGAATGACTGCCGTAAGTTTCTGGACACTAATGTTAGTAAATTAACTTCAGATGGAGATATTTCTACTGTTTGCTGAGCAAAAGATGAATAGGAAAAGAAACCACCATGAGTATAATTTTCAATTCATTTGTACCTACAATTATTCAGTTTGTTTAGGAAGACATGTTCTGAATGAACAATTTGTGAACGGAATCAAAAGGCTGTTTCAGGGAAGAATAAACTGTCTCATGTGATGTTTGGAAGCAGTGTTACAGTGGGACTGATATAGGCCCATGTCTATGCCAGGCACAGCACTTCTGCCTTTGTCTTCTGGCTTTTCCTCTCACAGCTTACAACCAGAAAGGGAAGAAGGTTGACAATGGAAAGAATCCAAAACAGTGTGCTGTATGGAAATTAAAAAGGAAGCTTTTTTTTTTTTTTTTTTGAAAGATGGTGAAAGTAAGATTCTCTGTGAATTCTCTGAGGAAAGATTCCCTCTAAGAGTCAGCACATCTCACATACAGATCCCAGAGGAAGAGACATTTCATCCCATGTTCAAGGTCAGTAAAAGCCTCTGAAAATAAATTTTGAATGGGAAAAAGACTTGTGACATCAAATAGTAAAATACAGAGCAACACTAAACAAAAGCCTCAATTGCCTGATCACATATACTTGTTATTCTTTTGGTGTATCACGATGGTGTCACATCAGGGGAATAAAAGACTTGTACCTGCCATTGATCCTTGTGCCAGCAGTGCCCCTTCTGGAAGAAGCAAAGACTTGTCTACTATGTCCGTGTTGCCCTTTAATGCCTAACCACAAATTTACTTTCCACAATTCACAGATACATGAAACAATGGAAGCCACTATGCACTCTCTGCCAATGTTGGAAAAGCAGCAAGACAGCCGTTTAAACAGCCCTGCAATGAGCTCTCTGTTTCTTAATTCTTCTCATGATTTTACAGGCTGCTGATACTCAATTTAAGCATTTTGACACGGCTTTGAAAAAAGAGGTGACCATTACAGAACAAATGCTCAAATACACAGTAAATCAAGTATGAGCCTTTTAAAAACAGCAGATCCATCTCACTAGGTGCAAGATCCAGCTTCAGCTCATACTGCCAGGAGTGCAATCAAGCGTTTAAAAGGGAACCTAATTAGGAAAACTGACTGGCACTTGGTTTCCTTGCTGATCTTTTGGTGTAGGAGAAATCAATCTAGCTCAGAAGACTTGACAGCTGTATAACATAAAGGGCACTCTGCAAACTGGTGACTAGGTGCAGACTAAATTCTGCATTACACATTCAGAGAGGGCTATGTCAGCATTAAATCAAATAGTCAAATATAGGAAGCCTTTGAACCCATGGACTAGTTGACTTCCACAGATCTTACAGAAAGCAATTTACTCCATGTTTTACCCACAAAAGAGGAGTTGTTGCTTTTGGTGCAGTTCAATAGCTTGGTGATTTAAAGAAGTCCTTCTCCAATGAGTAGGATTTTACATGAGAGAAATGCAAGGTAACAGTGAATATTATTTCTCCAAGATCCATCTTCAACCAGCAGAGACAGTCATCTATACAGTGTAATGGGAATATATTAATTCCTTTCAATTCCCTATTTACCTGTGTGCATGTGAAAATCCAAGAGATCATTTACATAAAAGGACATGAAAATACATATTCACATATGTGCCTACAGAAGAAAAGTAAAAGCAACATACAGATGACTTGGATTCAAATTAAATAATCTGCAAGATAGTCACATCATAAGGAGAAGGTGTGATAAGACAGACACCCAGAAAAGATAAATACACTGGGTGATGCAAAAGCAGCTTTTTATAAGTCTGTATTTTAAATTACTTAAAAATTGTAACCTATCCCAAAGAAAAAAACAAAGACAGACATCTACTATATGGTCCTCATATGGGTCTCTATATACAATCCGTTTAGTATACAGCTTCAGAAACCTTTGCAATCTCCGGACAGGGCTATCATCTTCCCATAGCTGTAAGCAATGCGCATTGGTGCAGACCCTTACAGCTTCTAATAAGCCTTGAATAGCTGAAAAATGCACAGAAATTTATTATTTCTGCTCTAATAGGATATATGTGCCAAACCGCTACTATCAAAAGTAGGGTCTCTGATACCAGTGTCAATTAAATGCTTGCAGTCAAAGTACACATTGCAAGGTTCTCTAGAGACAAAGAAGTAAAGCTCAGCACTCTTTCATTGAAGAATTTTTGCCCTGAAAGACATAAAATTCCATCATCATGTGTCTTTCCATTGCTAGAAGCAGACGCTGCAAAGTACTGAAGAGAAGTCACCAACATGTCTTGTCCCATAGACAAATTTGCAGTTGCTAGGCCTCTGTGGTAAAGAGGCTGGACATGAAAGCAGTGACAGAACTATTTTCTGAGGCTTTAACTTCAGCTGATGTCTATATGAGCCTTATTCCTCAAGAAGAGCAACATTTAAACAAAAATTCACTGGCGTTCTCATGTGTATGTGCATAAAAGAACAGTCCCACTGAGATCTTTATTGTAACAGCACTGTAAAAATGCGACAAACAGATCTTTTCCTAAAGACTTCCATCAGCAATTAACAGAAAATAGAGGGGAGAAAAATTCAAGTCTTTTTTATAGTCAGTAATTGAATTTATTAGCTATTGTGATCTGAAAAAACAACAACCAAAAAACAACAAAAAAAACCAAACAAACAAAAAAAAAAAAAAAAAAAAAGAAAACCCAAGCCGTTTAATTTCAGCCTGCATCCTTTCATCCTCAAGCATTTTGGATCATCTTTGTTTAAAGATGACATTCAGTCTATGAATTGTGTGATGAAGAATTTAACATAGTCTGAAGGGAATAATTTCAGTACCTAGTTCCAATGCATTTAAATGTGTGTCCTTCTTTATATCTAGAGAAATCTTTATTGCCAGCCAATTTTTCACATTCTGTTTTTGTCTTCTTTATTTATCCAAATGGCACTGATTTTACTTCTTAAGCACTGGGCTGCCAATCAAAGTTCATTCATAGTCTAAAGGTTATTCCACAGTGTTGTGTAAAACACATGAATTCCAGTTAGCAACACTGGAACTGGTGAATGGCATGTATGATTTAGCAAGTGTATGTTAGCTCAGGTGCAACAGCAATATAGATATAGCTACTCATTACAGTAACATAGTTTGAATATGATAAAAACATATTAACAGTAATTCTAGTTCTGGTGATGGCTCAAACACTTCAGCAGAAACATACATGTGGAAAAGGGATCTGCTACAGTACACAGTGTGAGACAGGCATGCCATTTAAGAAATTCCCTTCCTTTAACTAGGTGACAAGAGCTATTCATCACATTGTTAAAAACTACAAACCATTGTTCTAAAATATTTGATTCACCATGATTTAGTTTTGATTTCAGAACTCATACACAAACACCAAGCAGGGTCAAATCTGCATGTTTAATTCTGTAGCATAGGATCTAGTTTAGGCTCTATTTCCACGTTTGGCGGGGGGGGAGGGAAGGAGACGAAGAGCTGTTTAGAAGCTTTTTTATTCCCTTAAAATCCCAAGCACACCACTGCTATATTATTAGTTACAGTAAAAGTGACCTCTGTCAAATGAACAAATCTCCCCCTTCAAATAGAGTTCTTGTCATTCAATCTCCCATTTAGGGATGTATTGCTGAAATGTTAGCCAGCACTTATTCTAAAGATCAGAAGCCTTGATGAATTGTTTGATGCTCTCTAATTAAATAGGTTTTCACAATGGGCAGGCAGAGAACAGACAATATGAAAAACGTTTTCTACATCTTAAGAAATAAAAATTTGCAGATCAATGACAGTGTACAGAAACTGAAGTTAAAAAGACTTTTGATCACATCCTCTACAGCAGCTTCTATTAGAAATGAACTCAATATATTAAACTTAAATTTAGATAGCCTGAAGACAGAAGAATATAAATTTGAGGGTTTGGTTTAACTCATTATGATGGTAAGAGCTCATTTGCAAAATTCAAAAAATTGACTTGCATGTTAGGTTCTGGGGCATTCAAAACCATAGGCTGCTCACTTAGGTCTGCCCAAGCTGAGCCTGAGAGATCCAGAAGAGGCAAACGAGGGCAAGGAAGAGTATAGCTCTACCATCTTTCTGCTTACCAAATCCTGATAGCTTAGGAAGCCAAAGCTACCACTTCCACCAGTCTCAGCTACTACTAGGAACAACCTCAGCAGTCCACCTTCTGGAAGCAGTCCTGTCACACAAGAACAGTGTACAGACTGAACTTTGAGGGTAGGCACCCAGGTAGCAGAAGCAGCACCGCCATTGGATTATTCAACTTTCTTCATTTATCTCCTTATCCATGCTTTCTTCATAGGCTTTGCTTCTTCTGGATCATGACTGTTTCACATTATAATTCAGGGAAGTTTTCAGGCCACTTAATAATTCTTAGCACATGAAGGTTTAACTCTGTCCCTTGCTTCAGACGCTTGTACATATTTGGCCCCAGAAACACAATAAACTAATTCTGCAAGTCCAATGCTAACTAACCTTCACACTAATGTCCTAATCACTGAATTAATGTATTAGTTAAGAACCTCAGCTTTCAATTGTATTTTTAAATTTTTGAAGAACAGCTCCAGCCCTCATAGTGGGGTGAAAAAAAAACACAAAAATCTGTGAAAACGTGAATGAAAAAAAAACCCAACAAGAAACAAAAACCCAAAACACATGATTCCAGCTGCCTATCACTGATATTTTTTCCTCAAGACAAAGCTACCAGATAAGTTAATTAAAATATCATCCTCCTTTCCTTGCTTGTAGCTTCACTTCAATAATTCCAAGTCTATATGCAAGCAAAAATCTCTGAGTGTGCAGTCCTAAAGATAAACAATTTCCTAGACATACTTGAATCTAATGCAAGTCAGACGCATACTACCAAAAAGAATCATTAAAAGCATCAGCATCTTTTCTTGGGAAACACTCGAGAAGATATAGAAGAATACACTTTGCACTATGCAGATGTTGTTGATTGACTTCAGCCTTTATTTCTTAAGATATACTACCAAGTGTGTATTGATTTCAGTTTTTATTTCTTAATATCTACTATCAAGTTTGAACTTGTTTGGCACCCCAACCCCCATAAAGCACTTTTCATTACCCATTCTTTTCTTGATCTTCTGCTTATTAAACTTCTCTGGTTCTTACTTCAAAATTCAGGAATATTTAAAACAACATGCGTTGTAGTATTAGGATTATATTTCACATAATTTTAAAGCAAAGAGGACCTCTCTTTCAACACCTCTGGGACACCTAGTTCCTGCTGACAATTTTAAGATCAGCAAGTTTATATTTAAAAGTGAACTGAGCCTTATGTACAAGCCCAAAATAATCCACATTACCTATTGGACCATTGCCCTTTAGGTAAAAAAATTCAACACCATTTGAAAGCTCTACAGCTCTAGCAATTATTTGCTTCATGTAATTTCATTGTTTTCCTTCTGCATTTTCATTTTTCAGCTTAGTTCAATGTCCAGATGCATAATAAAACAATTTTTAAAATATCATGTCAGAATTACAGAATGTGAACATTTGCTGCAGAGCTCTGAACACACGCCCGACATCAGCATCAAAACAGAAAGGTGGACAATAGTGTCCATAGTAATCTCAACAAGGATTTCTTTGAATTATTGTTTAACCATTTCACTTGACCTGCATTTACACTGTTTCTTTCATCTGTTTCATCTAATAGAGGAGTGTCCTGCAAGAGGAATACCAGCTGATATGCTGGAAAAGAAAAAGAGACAAAAGGGCTGCATCCTTCCCCATAGAGAAATTTCTAAGGCAAAAAATGTTCAGATTGCACAGGCCCACGGACTTTGCCAAGCATGTGTGGCCACCAATAGTGAGAGCTGAAACTTGCTGGTATCATATTTAGGCAGCTCAAGAGCCAAACCTCTCCTAGCACAGCTTTTGAAACAGACAGGTGAAGGTTTTCCAGACAGCAGTCCCCAGTTTGGTACCAAGTGATAAAATGCATATGTCCCTGACAGAATGACATAGACACAGTACAAGAGCTGCACAGCTCTTTGCCATACCAGGGCTAGGATTGTCCTGCTCTCAAAGACCACACTGCATCAGCTGGGATCTTACTTACTTATTTTTCAGTCGCATGCACTTCCTGTTAACCTATAAGGTGCACTGAAATACACTCCCTAGCTAACAGACCCTCCAGGCACATGTAAAACCATACAGTTTTCATTGCTCAGTGAATCTGATCTCTGAATACAGTACGGAAATCATTCCATGGCCATCAATGCACAGCAATATCCAGTTTGGACCATGCTGTTATAGTCATGGTACTCAACACGGCAACAAACTTCAGGTACGGGATTCCATGTGGGCTACGGTGGGACTGGGTTGAGCATACTTCTCCACCAACCTCTTGGGTGCTGGCTCCTTCCTATGTATCATGTGCCTTTCTTCAGATCAAGTAGTAAATACACTCTCTTGGTGACCATGAATAGTTCAATAAAAAATTATTTTCCTATTTCTAGCCCATTGTCACGGTAGTTTGGCACCTTTTCAAAATGCAACAGAATTTATTTCATTATGGTATTTTTCCAGAGGAATGACATTTTTTACTTGACTTACATAATGTCCTACTGTGGGCAGCTGTAAAAAAAGATAAAAAGAGAGAAACCTCAGTCCCCAAGTTACTGAAAACCACAGACTAAAACAAACAACACAATGAGGAATTCTAGAACAAAAGAAAAGCTGGATCCTTCCTAAGGACTCCATCTCACATTCTACATCTAGAATTCAGAAAAAAACATTATTTTAAAGATTTTTCTACACTCAGATTACTCTAAATCCACTAATTAAAAAAAAAAAAGTTATAATTCTGCCATCAAATTAAGAAATTTGTTTATCAAAGACAAAAAAATGAGGAAGAAAGTAGAAGAATGGTTTAAGCTTATTTTTAAGGCAAACATATTGCCCTTATTCAACATTTGACAGATTTCAAGTACAAGAAGCAAAATACTGGCAAGCTGCAACTCAGGCCATGTT
The DNA here is from genome assembly GCF_037157495.1 of Lathamus discolor. NCBI lineage: Eukaryota > Metazoa > Chordata > Aves > Psittaciformes > Psittacidae > Lathamus > Lathamus discolor. Next base: position 45,200,287 of record NC_088909.1, on the reverse strand, counting down.
TCAGCCACATGGTTAATATTATGAACTGATTATTTCTTGATGGTTATTGTTAGCTTTAAAGTTCAGAGCAAAGACCATTCTTAAGATAAGGACAGACAGATTGTTAGTTGCTTGTTGACATTGTTCAGAACTTCATGACTAGTACTGAATGACACATTATGGCCCTCATTCAGAAACAAGCAAACAATAACAAAAAAAACCCCAAAACAAATCACACTAAAATATATCATTACCACTGAACTTGCTTTTTCCTACTACCTAAAGATAATTTCTCCAGAGTCAGTATATTCCATCACATGCTCACTATTAGCCTGAAGGACTTCAGAAAGCAGCAATATATGATGTTTTGCACATAGATGTTTGGAAAAAAAGATGGCATGCAGTTTAGTATTCTTATCAGACTTTCATGAGAAAGACCTAGGAATGATCACTTAGAAGTGTTTCAAAATATACGACAGAAGGATCCACACTGATAACATGACACACAAAAATATAAAATATTGTCTGGCTGAAAAGGAGCATATACAACATCTATGAAGACTTTTGAACCTCTGCTTTTTTTGGTGTGAAGCTTGTCAGTGAGGCACAACCTTTTGTTTTTAGGAATCTCAAAAAGATGATCTGAAAGAAACTCTAGTGAGACAATTATTAGATTTAGCTGTGTTAGAAAGAAATATATACTAGTACAGCCAATGCTGGTAGTGCAGACTAGGACATATTCATATAAAAAACAACTAGTTAGAGAAAGATTGTAGGGAAAACCTCCTGTCAAACAACTGTCTGTCATACACATGCACTTTTCCTTCTTTAAAACTTATTAATACAAAGTGCTGCTTTTGTTTCCTGGCTCCAAGATGAGCCTTAACACTCTTGGGAAAGCAAGCTAACACAATGTAATAGTTTTTCATCTAAACTGCATGTCCAACCAGCTTAGTTTTCAAAGAACATTGATGATGTTGCTTTGATTTTTTCATGGATTGACTTCATGAAAGAAGATTTGGGAAAGGCTTTACCCATGCTTACTACAAGTGCACTGATGACTCAAAAAGGCCAAATGTGGGATGGGCAAATCTGGTTGCAAGAAGCACAGCGAAAGGCCTACTTGGGTGGTATAGAAGGGGTGCAATTCTTTCTACATTGTCGTTTCTCCTAGAGACTAATTCTGCATGTGTTCTCAAAGGAGACAATGGCCTTGAGCCCACTGTAGGAGAGGATCTGGTTCGAGACCATCTTAAAAATCTGAACGTGCACAAGTCCATGGGACCTGATAAAAACCATCCGCAGGTCCTGAAGGAGCTGGCGAATGAAGTTGCTAAGACACTGGCCATCATATTTGAAAAATCATGGCAGTCAGGTGAAGTTCCCGATGACTGGAAAAAGGGAAATATAACCCCCATTTTCAAGAAGGGGAAAATGGAAGACCCAGGGAATTACAGACCAGTCAGTTTCACCTCTGTGCCTGGCAAAATCTTGGAGCACATTCTCCTGGAAGCCATGCTAAGGCACATGAAAAACAAGGTGCTTGGTGAGCATGTCTTCACTAAGGAGAAATCCTGCCTGACCAATTTGGTGGCCTTCTATGATGGGGCTATGGAACTGATGGACGGACAAGGGTAAAGCAGTTGATGTCATCTACCCGGACTTGTGCAAAGCGTTTGACACTGTCCCACACAACATCCTTCTCTCTAAATTGGAGAGATATCAATTTGATGGATGGACCACTCAGTGGGTAAAGAACTGGCTGGATGGCCGCACACAAAGAGTTGTGGTCAATGGCTCAATGTCCGGCTGGAGACCAGTAACGAGTGGTGTTCCTCAGGGATCGGTGTTGGGACCGGTCTTCTTTAACATCTTCATTGCTGACATGGACAGTGGGATTGAGTGCGCCCTCAGCAAGTTTGCCGATGACACCAAGCTGTGTGGTTTGGTTGATACACTGGAAGGAAGGGATGCCATCCAGAGGGACCTTGACACGCTTGTAAGGTGGGCTCATGCCAACCTTATGAAGTTTAACCATGCCAAGTGCAAGGTCCTACACCTGGGTCGGAGCAATCCCAGGCACAGCTACAGACTGGGCAAAGAAGAGATTCAGAGCGGCCCTGCAGAGAAGGACTTGGGGGTGCTGGTTGATGAGAAAATGAACATGAGCCGGCAGTGTGCGCTCGCAGCCCAGAAAGCCAACCGTATCCTGGGCTGCATCAAAAGCAGCATGACCAGCAGGTCGAAGGAGGTGATCCTGCCCCTCTACTCTGCTCTCGTGAGACCTCACCTGGAGTATTGTGTGCAGTTCTGGTGTCCTCAACATAAAAAGGGCATGGAACTGTTAGAACAAGTCCAGAGGAGGGCCACGAGGATGATTAGGAGACTGGAGCACCTCTGATATGAAGATAGGCTGAGGAAGTTGGGGCTGTTCAGCCTGGAGAAGAGAAGGCTGCTTGGAGATCTCATAGCAGCCTTCCAGTACCTGAAGGGGGCCTATAGGAATGCTGGGGAGGGACTCTTCTTTAGGGACTGTAGTAACAGGACAAGGGGTAACGGGTTCAAACTTAAACAGGGGAAGTTTAGTGGATATAAGGAGCAAATTCTTTCCTGATAGGTTGGTCAGGCACTGGAATGGGTTGCCCAAGGAAGTTGTGAATGCTCCATCCTTGGTAGTGTTCAAGGCCAAGTTGGGCAGAGCCTTGGGTGGCATTGTTTAGTGTGAGGTGTCCCTGCCCATGGCAGGGTAGTTGGAACTAGATGATCTTGAGGTCCTTTCCAACCCTAACTATTCTATGATTCTATTATTATGTATGGTGTGTCTCCAAGTCTTCCGACTAGAGGCCAAGGTGGACCACTGATGGTACTCAATATGGCCAAGGCTGAGGTATTGTTTCAGGGAGTCCTTATATCTCTTCTTCGAGGCACTTCTCTTGCTGCAACTAGTATCGAGTTCACCGTAAAACACAATCTTAAGGAGGCGGTGATCCTTCATCCTAGAGATGTGCCATGCCCAGTGCAGCTACGATTTCAGCAATATGGCCTCGATACTGGTGACCCCTGCTTGTTCAAGGACAGTAACATTTGATACATAGTCCAGCAGATGGAGGCAGCACTGATGAAAGAGCTCAAGGAGTCGTAGGTGGTGGCAGTAAATAACCCATGATTCAGATCCATATAAAAGAGTAGACAGTACAATGGCTCTATAGACACTAATCTTTGTACTTTTGTTCAGGTGCTTATTGCACCAGACTCTTTTATGGAGTTTTCCGAAGGCTCTATGTGCCTTTGCTATTCTGTTGTCTATCTCTTTGTCAATCATGGCATCCAAGGAAATAACGCTTCCCAGATAGCTGAACTGCTGAACTGACTTAAACTGTGATTCACCAATGGTAATGTGAGGACGATGATAATCTTCTTGTGGTGCAGGTTGGTGGAGAACTACTGTATTCTTCATGCTGATTTCCAGTCCAAAAAGCTCAGCCGCCTCCGCAAAGCAAGATGTTAAGCACTGCAGAGCTACTTCTGTGTGGGCAACAATGGTGGCATCGTCAGCAAAAAGCAGTTCACAGACGAGATGATTTAGGGTCTTACTGTGCGCCTTCAGTTGCCTTAGATTGAATAGGCTCCCATTGGTAGATTATCAAACATAAACGCCATTTTGTTCGTCGAGGTCTACCATAGCCCTTTGGAGCATCATGCTGAAGAAGACTGTGAATAAAGTTGGTGTGAGAACACAACCTTGTTTCACACCATCAGTTACTGGGAAGGGCTCAAAGAGTGCATTGCCATATCTGACTTGGCCGTGCTGATCCTCACGTAAGAGAATAATCATTTTGAGGAACTTGGGGGGACAACCTAATCGTTCCAAGATCAGCCACAGGCCTTTTCTGCTCACAGTGTCAAAAGCTTTGCTGAGGTCAATGGAAGTTACATAAAGACCCTTATTCTGTTCTCTACACTTCTCTTGCAGTTGTCTGAGAACAAATACCATGTCTGTGGTACTTCTATTAGCTCTGAAACCACACTGTCTTTCAGGTAGAAGCTCTTCTGCGACAGTGGGTACTAATCTATTCAATAGTATTCTTGCAAGGATTTTTCCAGCAATGGAGAGCAGAGTTATAACTTGGTAGCTTGAGCAGTCTGACTTTACACCTTTTTTCTTATACAGAGTGATGATGATTGCATCACGAAAATCTGATGGTAATTTACCTTGTTCCCAATAGTGCCCAACTAGCTCGTGAAATTTAGCATGAAGTGCTTGGCCTCCATGCTTCCAGATTTAGTTTGGGATTTCGTCGATCCCAGCTGCCTTGATAGTTTTCACCTGCTGTATAGCTTTAAGAGTCTCTACCATGGTAGGGGCTATATCCAATTCAGTTTTCACTGGATGTTGTAAAATGTGCTGGATTCCTACTCCTTGGACTACACGGTTAGCACTAAAGAGTGTTTGAAAATGTTCAGACCAAAGATTCAGGATGGAGATTTTATCTGCAAGAAGCATTTGGCCATGGGCACTAAGTAAGGGGCTTTGAACCTGAAATGTGGGTCCATACACTGCTTTCAGAGCCTCACAGAATCCTCTGTGGTCACCCAAATCTGCACATAATGGAGTCTTTTCTGCTAGGTTGAGCCACCACTTGTTCTGGATGTCTTGAAGTTTCTGTTGGAGTTTACTGCATGCAAGACGAAAGGCTGCTTTTTCTTACATGGCGAAATGGATGAGTGAGGTGTGCTTGATGGGCAGATCTCTTCTTTGTCAGCAATTCCTGGACCTCCTGATTGTTATCATCAAACCAGTCTTTGTTTTGCTTTAAGGAGAACCCAAAGGATTCTACGGAGGATTGCAGGATGCTATTTTTAATATGTTGCCAAAGCACTTCAGGAGAAGAATCTATAAGATGGTCTTCAAGCTTAGTTTGAAGGTTAGCCTGAAAGCTGTCCCCCATTGCGGCTATTTGATGATCATTAACCTTGAGCCTCCTCCTCGGAATGCCGCCCCTCTTAGGTTTGGGCTTGAAGTGGAGGTTAAGCTTGCAATGCACAAGGCGGCGGTCTGTTTGACATTCTGCACTAGGCATCACTCAGGTGTGACAGGCATCACTCAGGCCTGACAGACATCATGAACATTTCTCTGGCGCACTAAGACATAATCAATAAGGTGCCAATGTTTAGATCGAGGATGCATCCAGGTTGTTTCCAAGCTTTCTGCTGGAAAATAGTGTTGGTGATGGTAAACTGCTGCTCTGCACAAAACTCCAGCAAGAGGCAACTGTTATCATTGCAGCTACCAACACCATGCTTGCCTAGTACTCCTTTCCAGGCTTCAAAGTTCTTACCTACGCAGGCATTGAAGTCACCAAGGATTACGATCTTATCATCTATAGGAACCTTTTGGGTGAGGTGACGCAGGTCGTAGTAGAATTTGTCTTTTTCTGCAGGGTCAGCTTGCAGAGTTGGAGCATATATGCTGAAAAGTACAACATGTTGCTTATTGTGTAGTGGAAGACTTAAGGAGATAATACGATCGGAATGACCTATTGTCAGATTTTCAAGTTTAGAGATGACGGAGGTTTTAATCATGAAGCCAACTCCAGAAAGATGACTTTCAGTTTTGGATTTACCTGACCAGTAGAGGGCATAGCAGGCATCATGTCCTTTAAGGCTACCGTGCCCATGAAGGCAAACTTCACTGACAGCAGCAATATCGATGTTGAGTCGTTGTCGTGGTTTAAACCGATCCACACAGCTCGTCCACTCACCCCCCCCGCCACTGACCCTCCCTGCTCCCAGAGGGATGGGGAGGAGAATCAAGAGAATGTAACTCCCACGGGTTGAGATAAGAACAGCCCAGTAACTAAGGTATAACACAAATCCCTACTGCTACCATCAATGATAATATTGATAAGAGAAAATAACAAGAGAATACGATACCACCGCCAAACGAGTTCAACCCCCCCAAAGAGAGAGCGTGCCCTTCCAGGTAACTCCCAGTTACCTCCTTGGGCATGACGTGCTGTGGTATGGAATACCTCTTTGGCTAGCTTAGGTCAGGTGTCCTGTCTCTACTTTCTCCCGGCCTCCCCTTGTCCCTGGCAGAGCATGAGACTCACAAAGTCCTTGGCCAGAATAAACATTACTTAACAACAATTAAAAACAATCGGTGTTATCAGCTCTCTGGCCAGGCTGGAAGTCAAAACACAGAGCTTGCACCAGCTACTAAGAAGGAGAAAAACGGCTACTGGTAAACCCAGGACAGTATCCACCCTTTATTCCATACCATTCACATCATGCTCAGATCCCACATTTTCAATATACCATCTCTCTTACATATATATATATATATATACGTGTGTGTATATATATATATATATATACACACACATCCACACACACACACAGACAAAGAAATCATTTCTAAGTGCATGGACCAATCCCTATAATGCTGTCGAGTCCATTCAGTCCCTGATGTCAGGTTCCATCCCTTGTAACAGTCTTTCAGGGCAGGAAAGGCTGTGTGCAGTGTTGGATCGTTGCCTGATGATGCTGATTGTTCCTCCACTGCAGAACTTGTCTGGTTCTATCAGAATTCATTCTCTGTTGGGATGATGGTTGGAGGGAAGTCAGGGCCAGTCGATGGTGACCTGAATACATCTAGTTGATGGGTTATAAAAGCATTACACAGCAGGCAACAGCATACAATTAAGTTCATTGACTGTTTTCCTCTAAAATCAAATCCCCTTGAGGTATACATCGGACTTCCCCATCTTCCCGCATTACCCACCAAGTATATCTGGGTCCCTGAGCAAAAGCAATCCCACGAGTGGGTTTGCCTTTACCTGAAGCAGGAATAACCCAGACTGTCTTCCCCAGCAAATTCTTCATGTGCACCACAGGAACTTTGTCCCCCTCTACAATATGCAAAAGTTCTGACTGGGCTGGGCCAGCTCTGTTGGCAGATCCTCTGGTGTTGACCAACCAGGTGGCCTTTGGTAAGTGTGTATCCCAATGCTTGAAAATTCCCCCACCCATTGCTCTCAGCGTGCTTTTTAACAGCCCAGTGTACCGCTCGATTTTCCCAGAGGCTGGTGCATGGTAGGGGATGTGATATACCCACTCAATGCCATGCTCTTTGGCCCAAGTATCTATAAGGTTATTCTGGAAATGAGTCCCATCAATTCTCTCTGGGGTGCCGTGTCACCACAAAATCTGTTTCTCAAGGCTCAGGATAGTGTTCCGGGCAGTGGCGTGGGGCACGGCGTATGTTTCCAGCCATCCAGTGGTTGCTTCCACCATGGTAATCACATGGTGCTTGCCTTGGCGGGTTGGTGGGAGTATGATACAGTCAATCTGCCCGGCCTCCCCATATTTGTACTTCAGCCATCATCCTCCATACCAAAGAGGCTTTAACCATTTGGCTTGTTTAATTGCAGCACATGTTTCACAGTCATGAATAACCTGGGCAATAGTGTCCATTGTTAAGTCCACGCCTCGGTCACAGGCCCATCTATATGTTGCATCTCTCGAAGAATAGGACGCCTTTTGTTAACAGCTGAGACGTGTGTTGGTACACATGAGGAGCTGGATAAATCAGATAGATCGTCCCTCAATTTTCTGAGATCCTGGGACAGTTTTTCCACAGCTGAGGTGACGGAAAGGGTGAGGTTGTCTTCGAACTCTCGGAGTTTATGAATCATTTCATCCACTGTTAGTGGCACTATATCATTCCAGGTTACTGTTGCCAATGAATGGGCATATGATGACGGTGCTGGATAATGTTGAACAAGGCCCTGTAAGCATAGGCCGAGCCCCAGCACGTTGCCATGATTTGTCCGTCTCTGGTATGGCCAGACTGACCACACACCTCATTTAAGTGTTTTATTAATTCTTCCGGATTTTGCACTTGTTCGGTGGTGAAATTCCAAAGTACTGGAGGAGCCCACTGACCTAGATACTTGCCCATACTATCCCACACACCCTGCCACTCATGGCTGTCCAGCCCCGGGGAAAATCTCTGGGTCCTCCTACATCGTTGTTTAACCCCAGGACAAGGCCCAAACCTGACTATGCTGAACTCTTGAAATCAGACGAAACGGTTGTGGGCAAAACACACTCTGTATGTGTGCCAACATGGTGATCTGCATCACAATCAGCAAACAGGTCTCAACAGTATTAAAAGGCCATTCAAGAACTTCAAAACTCTCAAATGATGCTGTAAATGGTCTGAGGGCTAGGAGGGTAAAAGCATGTCTCCTTCACAGGTTGAGCACCCAAGAAGGAGAAAAAAGATGTGAAATTGCTAAGCACCTTTATTATATACCTCCCAAAGTATAAAGGTGGTGACTACACTGGGAACATAAGCCCGATCACTTTCATGATCAATGATTATATTGTATTACAAGTCATTATAATAAAGTACAATGAGACAAAAACCTTAGCCCAAGCCCCACACTTGAAAAACACCAACACAGCAAACACCGGCTGTAAGTAATGTACAGAGTTCTGAACCTGTGAGATCAAGAGGAACAGCTTTGAGAGCCAATAAATCAGCACTGTGATGAGTGACTATTAATCCGGTCAGATCTGTCGTTATCTCAGCCCTTCGTGCCCCACGTTGGGCGCCAAAAAAGTGTCATGGTTTAAACCAATCCACACAGCTCGTCCACTCACCCCCCCCCCCCACTCCCGGAGGGATGGGGAGGAGAATCAAGAGAATGTAACTCCCACGGGCTGAGATAAGAACAGCCCAGTAACTAAGGTGTAACACAAACCACTGCTGCTACCACCAATGATAATATTGATAAGAGAAAATAACAAGAGAATACGATACCACTGTCGAACGAGTTCCACCCCCCCAAACAGAGAGTGTGCCCTTCCGGGTAACTCCCAGTTACCTCCCTGGGCATGACGTGCTGTGGTATGGAATACCTCTTTGGCTAGTTTGGGTCAGGTGTCCTGTCTCTGCTTCCTCCCGGCCTCCCCTCATCCCTGGCAGAGCATGAGACTCACAAAGTCCTTGGCCAGAATAAACATTACTTAACAACAATTAAAAACAATCGGTGTTATCAGCTCTCTGCCCAGGCTGCAAGTCAAAACACAGAGCTTGCACCAGTTACTAAGAAGGAGGAAAACGGCTCCTGGTAAACCCAGGACAGTCATGACTGTTCGTGGGCAATTAACACAGAACAGTGCTCAGGATGCCCACTGTTAGCTGTATGAAGCATGATTCTGATGTTCCAACATGCGAGTGTCAATCTGGACACATCTTTGGAGGCAGGTGTATGCCTTTGTCTCTTTGTGTTTGATCAACTGCAACAGAAGATGCCCTTTGGCAGCGGCTAGCCAATCAGTTGGAGGGGAAGAGCTTTGGTTAGACCACCTTTTCTAGGGCTCTCTCCATAAAGAGCAAGCAGTGCTCTCCTTGAAAAAAGGCTGCTTGATCATTCAGGATGTTGCCAAACAAGACTGTCATCTCCCGGGTCAATCTCGAGCGACCAACGTCCTGAACCGCCTGCACGCAGGGTTGGGTCTGCGGCTTCCAGTGTACCTTATCACCTGCCGTTTTGTCCCTCACCTGTCGCTACAGGGCTTTGCAAGTGTGGGTAAACCCTTCGGGCCTGCACAGTAGATCTTTTAGGTGAGGCACAGTGTGCGTGGAATTGGCCCTACCCTTTACACCTGAGGTTTATCTGCCAGGGCCTGTTGAGCTTGGATGGTGACAGCAAAGTCCTCAGGTCGTAGGTTTGATAAGAATATCCTTCTTTTAGATGGAATGGGTTGCCCACAGAGGTTGTGAATGCTCCATCCCTGGCAGTGTTCAAGGCCAGGTTGGACGAAGCCTTGGGTAACATGGTTTAGTGGGAGATGTCCCTGTCCATGGTGGCGGGGTTGGAACTAGATGATCTTAAGGTCCTTCCCAACCCTAACTATTCTATGATTCCATGATTCTATGATGGCCTTACAAGGATAAACAAGCTCCATCTGCCCAGGTTTGAAGTTAGAGTTGTCCTCCTAGGATAGTTGCCCAAAGGCTAGTGAGCCCAACCTGCCCATGGACACACTTTGTCTGAGCCTTCAGTTGAGACCTGTCTGGCATGGGAGACCCTAAGGGATGCATATGCCACCACCAGCACAGCTCTCAACCTCACAAGGGCACACAAGCTCTTTCCCCATAACAAGGGGGTGTCCGTGAAAGAGTTGCTTTGATGTACAACTGCCTAAATGACAAAGTGCGGGGCACATAGACAGATGGGCATGATCAGAATTTTTAATCACTACATCTCTTGGTAATCTTACAGAATGCAGAAAAACAGGGACAAAAATGAAAAATTCTTTGTAAGAACAAGATGGTTCCTATTTTTATGAAGAATAATTTGGAAAAACAAATAACGGAAGAAGCAATTCAGAACAAAGATCCCCGAGGGGTTTTTAATCTGTTATATTCCATATGGTTAAAAGTGCTTTTTGAAAGATTACAGAATTAAACAGAATGGCCAGAAAGCACAAAGGCAGTTTTCTTTTTTTAACAAAGACAAAAGATTTTCTTCTAAGAGAAAAGTGTCTTCAGGGTTCTTCACAGAACACACTTGCAAATTGCCGAAACCATAAATTAGAATCTGAAGTTATCACTCTTACAGTTCTCAAGTTCATAGACATACACGAACTGTACACCTGCACTAATCTCCTATTTTGTCCCTTAGATATCCTATTTCAAGTCACTTGAATAGATCTTCAAGATGCAATTTTGAGAAAACAGATCCACATGGAAACATATAAAGAAAGACATAAACAGTTGGATTCTCATAGTATGCACCCAGTGATGATCAGCCAGTACAGAAAGACATACAGCTTTTACGACTGATCCACACACTTCATTCTGTTATCTGGAACTAGAGCAAAAAGCTAGATTCTGTTTATGATTCCTGTTCCAGTTAATTTAGCACCTTCCCAGGTTAAACTATTGTTCATAGAATCATAGAATAGTTAGGGTTGGAAAGGACCTTAAGAAATAGTTTCAAATCCCTGCCATGGGCAGGGACACCTCACAATAAACCATGTCACCCAAGGCTCTGTCCAGGCCAGCCTTTAACACTGCTAGGGATGGAGCATTCACAGCTTCCTTGGCCAATCCATTCCAGTGCCTCACCACCCTCACAGGAAAGAATTTCTTATATCTAATCTAAACTTCCCCTTTTTAAGTTTTAACCTGTTACCCCTTGTCTTATCACTACAGTCCCTAATTAAGAATCTATCCCCAGCATCCTTATAGGCCCCCTTCAGGTACTGGAAGGCTGCTATGAGATCTCCAAGCAGCCTTCTCTTCTCCAGGTTGAACAACCCCAACTTCCTCAGCCTATCTTCATATCAGAGGTGCTCCAGTCTCCTGATCATCCTCGTGGCTCTCCTCTGGACCCGCCCCAACAGTTTCATGTTCTTTTCATGTTGAGGACACAAGAACTGCACACAATACTCCAAATGAGGTCTCACAAGAGCAGAGTAGAGGGGCAGGATCACCTCCTTCGACCTGCTGGTTACACTGCTTTTGATGCAGCCCAGGATACGCTTGGCTTTCTAGGCTGCAAGTGCACACTGAAGCCGGCTCATGTTCAGTTTCTCATCGACCAACACCCTAACTCCTTCTCCACAGGGCTACTCTGAAACTTTTCTCTGCCCAATCCATAGCTGTGCCTGGGACTGCTCCGACCCAGGTGTAGGACCTTGCACTTGGCATGGTTAAACTTCATAAGGTTGGCATGAGCCCACCTCACAAGCGTGTCAAGGTCCCTCTGGATGGCATCCCTTCCCTCCAGCGTATCAACCAAACCACACAGCTTGGTGTCATCAGCAAACTTGCTGAGGGCACATTCAATTCCACTGTCCATGTCACCGACAAAGATGCTGAACAAGACCAGTCACAACACCGATCCCTGAGGGACAAAACTTGTTACTGGTCTCCAGACGGACATCGAGCCATTGACCACAACTCTTTGGGTCTGGCCATCCAGCCAGTTCTTTATCCACTGAGTGGTCCATCCATCAAATTGATTGTCTCTCCAATTTAGAGAGAAGGATGTCGTGTGGGACAGTGTCAAACGCTTTGCACAAGTCCAGGTAGATGACGTCAACTGCTCTACTCCTGTCCATCAGTTTCATAGTCCCATCATAGAAGACCACCAAATTGGTCAGGCAGGATTTCCCCTTAGTGAAGCCATGCTGGCTGTCACCAAGCACCTTGTTGTTTTTCATGTGCCTTAGCATGGCTTCCAGGAGAATGTGCTCCAAGATTTTGCCAGGCACAGAGGTGAAACTGACTGGTCTGTAATTCCCTGGGTCTTCCATTTTCCCCTTCTTGAAAATGGGGGTTATATTTCCCTTTTTCCAGTCGTCGGGAACTTCACCTGACTGCCATGATTTTTCAAATATGATGGCCAGTGTCTTAGCAACTTCATTTGCTGGCTCCTTCAGAACCTGCGGATGGATTTCATCAGGTCTCATGGACTTGTGCACGTTCAGGTTCTTAAGATGGTCTCAGACCTGATCCTCTCCTATAGTGGGCCCAAGGTCTTCATTCTCACAGTCCCTTCATCTGTCTTCCAAGACTTGGGTGGTGTGGTCAGAGCATTTGCTAGTAAAGACTGAGGCAAAGGACTCATTAAGAACCTTGGCCTTCTCCAAATCCAGGGTATCCAGTTCTCCTGATAGTATTCTCTCTAATTACATTCTCTAAGCCCCACAGAGCAGGGTCCAGGAACTGTATTGCTTTCCTTGTTGGCATGTAAAGCATGTGGCTTCAGCAGCTGCATCATTCCTGCTGGCTTTTCTTAACCTTGTCTTTGTTGTACTCAGGTGCTGGTGGTTCAAGGAGAAGTAGGGCTTCCTGTAAGACCTCCTTTACAGGTGGGTGTATGTGCATGAAGATCAATCAACACTGCACAGTGGAAAAAGTGCAAGCAGAGTGTATGGCAGCACAAAATGAGCACAGTGTGGACCTAGACCTCACTGTAAATTATGGAAGGAAAGGAGAGGTGGGAGTTTTGTGCCAAGACATATGAAAGCAGATTTTATTTTTTTGCAAAGTTGTAAGGGATACTGCCATTCTGCTGTTAAATGAAAGCACAAACATCAGTTTCATGCATACCCTTCTCTATTCTTAAACTTAGACAAAAGACATCAGTTCTCATGTTTCTTTCTTTTCACACAGACTTTCCATCTACTTAGGTAGTAGAAATAAACCTCAGAAGATGCCTTCATAGTTTAATTTTTCATCTTGTTAAAGAAGAAAAAGCAGTGTGGTTAAAAAAATCAGTATGAGGCACCAATTTGCCTCAGAAGTAATTGGTGTGCACAGAATACATCTAGCTACATAGGCCCTATAGCCTGTTAGTGGAAACATAGATTGTGCATTTACTAAAACCTGTCTCACCTTGGGTGAAGAGAGCAAGAAGGGCAGTACAAGTCAGTGACAGCCACAGCAAGAACTTCACATGAGTGCTGTTGATCTTATTGACCTGGTCACTGAAGTGCTGCTGTATATGAAGTAGGGAAGAACAACTAAAAATTACATCAATTCAAATTGTTAAATCAATATTTAATAGTATAGCTAGTGACAGCTGATCTCAGATGCACCTTTATTAAACAAAGATGAACCAGAACAACCAGTCATAGGCAACCCACTAACCTGAATTCCTGTGAAAGATGTGTTTTTAGGGCCTGTATAAATGTAGACATTCCTTGCAGCTACTTCATTTCTGTAACAAGAAAAAGGCCCCTACCACCACATTTTATTACACATGAGGAAAGAATAAACCACTTTCTCTCCACCTTATTCAGTACATTTTAAATGTTCACTCAGTTAACCACTGACATAGAATTGGAAGAAAGGAAAAATTCTAGTATTTCACTGCTATGTGTCTTTTCTGATATGACTGTGGAGCTGGTTTTAATCATACTTCAGAAGAATAAAACCAAACAGTAACAGTATTTAGACAGGACTCTGCACTGACAGACTTGTCTGACTGGTTTAACCACAGTGAATATAGGGTGTTCCTCTCTCAGGTAAATGAGATGCATCCTCACGGGTTTTCTCCATGGATGACCCTGGGGAGAAAAGAATAAAAAAAAAAAATAAAATAAAATAAAATACAAACAATAAAATAAAATAAATAAATTGGTTTTTTTGTCAAGTTAGCAGTCTGAAAATACAGAGCTGTAGAACAAAGAAAGCTGTAGAAAGCAGACTTAGGTCACTGTATTTGAATCTCCCAGTGACAGTCTCTCGGGATGTACCTATGGTGCTGCTGTGACCTGGCGAGTGAGATTCCTAAGGTATCACTGAGGCAGCCAGGGTACCAGATCACAACGTGCAGCAGATGATTCAAAGAAATGTGGCCTCATTAACATATTAATTGCATTGGATTAATACATCAAATCCATCAGAACCACCTGAATCCATTCAACTTAATAAATATTCTGTGAAAATCTGATCAAAGTCATGTTCAGCTATTGGAAAAAAACAACAAACCAACCACCAAACTTCCCACCACTTCTAAGGCAGTTGAAAATGGCACATCTTATGAGGCATAATATCATTGCAGTTTATACTGGGACAACAGTTCAATCGCTTTTCTATGACCAGAGCCACAGCTCCTCAACTGCAGCATTTTACTGAATCAAATCTACAGTCACTAATACTCTCTTAAATGAAAAAAAAAAAAAAAAACCCAACCAAAAAAACCCAACAAATCAAACAGAAATGACTGCTAGAAAGACAACAGTTATACTACTACAACCTAACTGCATGTTAATATAAGAACTTTACCATTTTCCTGACACTATTTCCATTTACTGTAGTAGTAGCTGCACCATGGAACAGAGCAAACTTTATCCAGCTATGTTTATTTGTTGCCAGAATTTCTCAAGCTTTCCTAATAAAAAAGTGCATTTTCTTAACACAGTTAACATCTCAGTATTACTAATATGAGTTTAGAGATGACTGGCTAACTAAATACTAGATTTGAAAAACCTGGCACACAAGTTAGTGAGGAATTTTCTCTTATACTAGCATAGATGCTAAATTTCTGAAAGTATTCACTGTGGCCTAATTATTTTAGTTCTAAATGCTAAATTTAGCTCTAAATTTTTTTTATTCATGATTTTTATCTGCATGGTTTTGAAAACTTTTACATCTCTTTTTAAGATTTAAGTCAGAAATCTAGCCAGTAATGGAGGCATCATGTTTTCATAATGCCTGGGTCCAGGAGGCTCTTGATAGACAGAATAACCGTGAATCAAGCAATAATAAGCTTCTCTGAAGTGAATTTTTAATAACTGCAAATCCTTAAACAGCTCACTGGGGCAATGAATGCTAACCAGGATGCATTTTCTAATAGATTTCTTTTCCTTTAGAAGAATCTTTCTGCTAAAAACAGATGACATTTTGTCATTACTAAAGCTGGAGTAACACAAACATATCCCCAGTGACTACACTTAAGTTATTATTTACCGTAAAACATCTAGGAAATTTAGATTTGGTGTATTTATTACTTGGGTGAATTTGTTCGAGAGTTACTTCTGTTAACTGAATTTTGGAAACAGTATTTACATCCCTTTTATTTCATCAATGAATGGATTTCACTGCAAAATAACCTCTTCTAGTCAAAGAATATGTTTAAATAGGATTAGGAAAATAGCATATGCTCTGCCAAAATGATTCTGACCTGTTACTGAAGGAAAGTCCCTATTTACAATCACCAATCAATTTCAAACCTGCTGTGCTCCCCAGAACATCTCACATGACATACTTTGACTTTCATTTAACATCAGTTGTGCAGCACCTTGTGTGTAATACTGATGCCATAGAAAACAACCAGCTTCAGAAAATGTTATTTGAAAATTCTCAGTAGTTAATACTTTGAATCAATTTTAATAAACTTTGTCACCCAGCAGCACACTGTGCTCAGTATACTAACAAGTGACCTGCATTTGTCTTTTCATGTATATTTCTTCCCAACAGAAGTGCTTTATCCATTCAAATGAAGTTATATAAACACAGTGACTTGCTTTTAACTAAATGTAAGAGTAGACAAAAGTCACGATAGCTGGAAGCCTGATGCAGTGCTTTTGTTGACAGCTTCTCTTTTGTACAGTGTAAACCCCAGCTAGTTTAATAAAAGCATGCTGCCCTTGGAAGTAAGTGTTATTTGGAGGAGAATGAGTGTTGTCAGTTGTCATTGAAGTGCTGCACTGGGGCTTTGATTTGCATGAAACTTAGTTATATTTAGTATCTGCTCATATATCCATACTAAATCAGCATTGCTTCATCAGCACATAGAGATTATCTTTCTGCCTATATTTCTTCTAGGACCTACATAAGACTTCTTATTATAGAAAGTATCATACTTCAGTTTAAAAACATGCATGTAATTGTATATATAATACTCATGGGTACTCAGATGTCTCCCGGTATCCTGCTTTTATCTTCAATTTGCTCCTTAATGTGCAATAAACGGCTGTAACTGTTATTCAGCTTCTAAAGGACTCTTCTTTGGAAGCCATAATGATTAATCAGGCGCACCAAATCTTGGTAAATGTATGAAATGATGATCAAAATTATCTGGGTTTTTTTTTCAAAAGGATCAAGTACTTGATCTTGAAGATTGATCTTAAACATGTTGTCACATTGTCTAGTCATATCTTTATTTTTACCCAGGTCATCACAAAAAGATGTTCTGGGTTCAGCTGTAACAGTTATTTTTCTCCTTCTTAGTAGCTAGTGCAGTACAGTGTTTCGAACTTTAGCCTGGGAACAATGCTGATAACACACCGATGGTTTTAGTTGTTGCTAAGTAACATTTACTCTGACGAAGAACTTTTCAGTATCATGCTCTGCCAGTGAGGAGAGGCACAAGAAGCCAGGAGGAAGCAGAGACAGGACATTTGACCCAAACTAGCCAAAGTGGTATTCCATACCACAGCATATCATGCCCAGTATATGAACTGGGGGAGTAACCCAGAAGGCCCAGATCACTTTTCAGGTCAGCATGGGTATCGGTCAGTGGGTGGTGAGAAATTGTACTGTGCATCACTAGTGTTTATTCTTTTCTTTTCCTTTTCCCTTTTTAGTTTTATATTCTGTCCCCTTGTTATTTTCCTTACCATTATTACTATTGGGTGTAGCAGTAGTAGTTTTGTATGGTACCTTAGTTACTGGACTATTCTTATCTCAACCCATAGGATTTATACTCTTTCAATTCTCCTCCCCAGCCCTCTGGGAGCAGGGAAGGAAGAGTGGGGGAGTGAATGAGAAGTCAGTTGCATGGTTCTGAGTTACCAGCTGGACTTAAACCATGACAAAAGCCCATTGACGTGTTGTGTGTTAATGTGACAATGAACATCTTCCATACAAAACTAATACTGTATTGTGATTACAAAACTCTTATAGGACCAAATGCAAAATACATAATGGTAGACTAAAGACATCAACAACAAAAATAAGTGAAAATCACAAATATAAGAAGGCAGCATAACATCATTCCCTCTCGTAGTATCTAGGGGGGTTCTAGTAGGCAAGAAGGAATATATTAAGAGAATGTTTTCAGTTTACAGCAAGATGACAAGGAGATCCTAATTTACTTGTCTACTTGATAATTAGAGGGAAAAAAAATGGAGGAGGGGGAATCTCTTACCAAAGAACTCTGAACCCAAGCTACAAACCTGTAAGTTATAAAAAAGCTTACCTTGACTGGCTAGGTAAGGGAGAGTAAAAAAGTATGACAATGTTGTCAATAACATCACAGGCAAGAATCATTATTTCAATTCTTCCACAGTCAACAGACCTGCACCGAAGTAAAGCTTTTATGGCTCAGGGTCAGTACTCTTACAGATTCACTGGTTCCCAAGCAGTCAGACTCCACTTAGTAGCAGAAAGCAAGCTGGTTTTCAGTAGCAGGTCGTTTCATGCCTGGGTTAGCTCAGTTCAGGGAGTGCCTCTAGAGGTCTCACAGCTGTGGCAGTCCTAAGGTAGGGTGAGAAGAGGCTGTGACCACAGAGCAAGGAGAAAGTTGAAAAGGAGACAGGAACTTGGAAAGGACAAGAATAACTCCAATGCTTTTAAGTGATGTTTAAAGAAAGATTCCATTCACATTATAAAATAACTTCGTTTTAAAAGGAGTGTAAAAACAGCGCAGAAAGATGTCCTCATTTGGAAGGACTTAGTCCAGTTGACAGCAATGGGTTCAAACCAAAATACACGTTTCTACATAAACACAATGATAACCATAGCTGATAAGCTATGGCACACGGAACCTTTGCTATATGACACTAAAATGGAAATCTAAGCCATGTTCTGTTCTTTTAATAGATTCATGTTCCTTATTTTAAGAGAGAAGTGCCCAAGCTCATGGGCTAAAGATTTTCAGAGCAGTTAGGCACCTGATCTCTGAGACTAGCTGGAATTCTCATGTGTATTTAAGGCACAACATTTTTAGCTACACCGTTTGAACCTAGGCCAGAATTTCAGAATTCAGTATCCAGCAGCTCCTAGCATTTCACTCTGTCCTGCTGGGTGATAAGTTCCTCTGAAAAACCTGAAAGTTCTTCTGTAAAGCCTGACTGGTGAGGCACCCATGTGGAAGTATAGTTCATTATTCACCCAAAGGAAAATGAATTTTCACTGCAATAGTCAAAGCATTTCTTAAATAAGAACTATTGCTCTGTCAAACTACAACTCTCTATGTCTCACATTTCTAGTATCAGTTGTAAGAAAAATGCAGCTGGGAAAGTGTACTTTTTATTGCATACTTTTCTTGAATTCTGCAATAATAAAACCAGCTTTTTCAAAACTATTTTTTTAATATTTTCACAGGAACAGCAAGTTTCAGAGTCCATATCCTTTTTACAAAGCACCTGAAGATAGAGGTGTAAAGTGGAAGTGTCAGTGCAACCTTATCTATCTACCATAATACTAATTTCCTTTTCACTAACAAGGTAAATGCAAACATGCTCAATAATTATATATAGTTCTGCTTTCAGTCCATATCACGATTCACCTGGCTGAAAAAATGCTAGAGAAAACGATACACATTATATAAGCAAAACCTACACCTTAACTGGTATATGTTTGCTGCGTTATCCATCAAAGATAGCCCCAAAACGTGTCACAACCAACATCCAGTATAGCCTCAAATGGGACCAGTTAATGAGTTGCATTACCCAAGAGGTAATTTTTTATTAGAAAATTGTGCATCTATATAGAATTCATCATACTTCACATCAGAATTTTAATAACATTGTTTATCAGTGAGATTACCTTACCTCATACTGGGTAACAAAAACTGCACACGATTTAGATGAGCACCTGGACAGTCATTTGTTTATTCTTCTGGGCAGTAATTACTTGAAGTATATTAGCCTCTCATCAGGGAAGGGTTGGGGAGAAAGACAGAATGATGTTAACTGAATTAATGATTTCTTAATCATGGAAGGCTAAGAGAAGATGGAGCTGATAGTTCCTCAGAGAAAGGAGACACCATTAAAAAATACTTGCCTTCATTCCCAATCCAAGTTTTTGTTATGAAGTTGTAGTCTATGTATACGCCCAAGGGTCAATTCTCCAAAAAGTGGCTTTAAACACCATTACAGCATTTTATGCAGGTGCTCGAAGAAACATGATTTTGGTCAGTGCTTTCTACAGTTTGTCCAGGTTTTGTCATATAGCAAGCAGGGTGGAGAAGAGAGAAAAATGGGCAGTATGGGAAGAAATCCAGCAAATACAGGAGGTTTCTGAGCTGGAGCAGTAATTGTATTGCTGTTACCGAAGTGTGAGAGTCTGGACACTTAGCTTCAGGAAACTGATTTTGTCTCAGGCACAATTTGCATTTGACCAGTGTTTTGAGCTTAAACACAGCAAAAAAGAAGGACATTAGCTCTTGATACTGCACAGATAGGATTGCTCTGACCCATTTATTCAAAGCTGAGTGTTCAACTTGAGCTGACTCTAAAGGATAGAGTCAGAAAGTGGATACCACAATATGAAGGACAACAACCATCCAGAGGACCCTATTGGAACCCCAGCTTTGGAACTATGCATGTATTCATTAAACTACACCCATCATTATCATAGTAAACTTCTCTATGCTTCATATGCAAATTGCAGCTAACACCCCAAATAAGATTAACATAAAATGCATGGCTTAGGTCAGAAGGCAAGCTCCTCCCTTGCTGGATCCATGAGTGGTGATAATTCTTACCTTCCCACTCCCACTTCCCTTCTCTTTCCCAATTCCATTTCCTTCCCTTTCCCACTTCCCTTCTATTTCCCTTTTCTTTCCTTTCTCTTTCCCTTCTCTCTCTCTCTCTTCTCTTGTCCTCTTTTTTATTAAATGTTGATTATATCTAAGTAAAAACATGTGGCACAGGATTTGCTTACCCAGTTAAAGTAATCATTGTTATTATATCTAACCACATGCCTTGTATTTTGTATTAATAAATCATACAACTGGCTGGTTCATGCTGTTTCACCTTAACTCAGTACAAGGATATAACAAACTTGGTCATTGGTCCCAAGGGGTTGGAGGTTGTTCTAAATGACTCCTTTCAGATTGTGACACAAAGTCACAAATTGTTTTCTGTTGTGCAGGAAATTGATGTATGTTCCTAAAAAAGATGGGATGAAAAGTTAGCGATTTGTATTCTCTCCTATCCTTCCAGTAAAAAAGATATTTCTAAATGTTTTAGTGTCATATTTATCTAATTAGATACAACTAGTATCCCCTCAGAAACCAACACCCAGGAAGGCTTTCTAGTGTAAAGCACAGACATTCAAAATACCAAGAGCTCTGATAAGGCACAGGGATTAAGTTCCAACAAGAGGAAACTTCATTGTATCCAAATCTGCAGCCATCAAAACACTCTTGGCAACTGCAGTCTTGCCAGCATCAACCTGCATATCTGGCTTACCCTTGCTTTTAGACTCTGGACACTGCAATCAGGTATCACTTTATACAAAAATGATGACCCTGATCCTGAAGCTCCCAAGCAGTCTACCATGACTCCTCTACCAAAAAGGAGGTAAACACCAGAAAGGTCCTTATTTAAAAGAAAAATACACTGAAACAGATATTTCCAGAAAAAAGAAATATATATATTTATTTCCACCAAACAGCATTTTCCCAGAAACTCCTGATGCTTTCAGAGTGCTTCAACAACATTACTCTGAATTCAGTTACTGAGTTCAAGCATGATTTCTTTTACACACAGTTGAGTTCTACTAAACTAGAACTGAGTTACACAAATCATTAAGACACAAATACTACAAGCATTAACACACATACTCAATTCACCGCATGCAAGTAGCCCTGTTTAGTTCAGCTTTGGATGTCATGTAAGTATAAGCATCACTGTTTCCAGGGTCCAGCTCTAATCTAAATTATTAACCCACACAAATGCCTTAATCTTACTATCCACGATGGTAAAATACACACGTACACAGAGTATATATTTCCCTTTCTCGATGTGATTCAAAGTCAAGTGCCAGCAAGCAAGGAGGAAAATGGGGATTTATTTTATCAGACTTTAGGAGAAATTGTCTAACTCTGATGAGAATATAAATTTAAGGTATTAATTATTACTGTAATGGAGTCACTTTGATTTGCAATTATAAATTTCATTTTACAATTTTATAAAATATCACAGTGGGAAACAGAGAAGCAGATATTCATGCTTAAACCTGGAATTTTTGGTGTAATTTCACACAGGACATTATCTTAGAGAAAACAGACTCTTGGTTGTATTCTCACATAGCAAAATAACTGCAAAAACTAGAGATACAGCAGCTACAGATGGTTTAAAAGATATACCACACAGCTAATATGTAAGTAAGGAAACTTCATGATGATTGTGTGATTCTATATAGCTCAGAAGTAGAATAACTTCTTATTGAAACTCATGATCTTAAGTATCTTCTGTGAGATTATGTTGACATTGAAGTCTTTATTCTTAAAAAAAAGCATTACTCACACAGAAGCCACCATTTTACTAACAATAATTCTATGCATCCATAGGAAAAGTAACTGAAAAAATGATAAGTTTAAATAACCAGAGGTTTGATCATGCATAAGTCAGTTACATGGAGGAGTCACATCACGTCAAGTACTTAGAGAAAAGACACTTTTTTCAAGGCTTTAACTTTTTTTAAAAAGCATTCATATTCCCATATTTTTTTCCTTCAAAATTGAAAAATACAGTCACAAAAGGAAAAAAAAAGAACCAAAACAAATAAAAAACAAACAACTCCTTTGATAACAGTGGTGCTCCTTCCGACTTCCAACTTCAGAGTGGAAATCAAACAAGAAGTTGATGATTAGGTGTAACATATCTTAAAATGTTTATTGAGCTTCAAAATAAGGACACTGATGCTGACCGAATTTACACTTGTTCCTGATCTTTATGTACCTCCTCAGCTTTACTTTTATTTCAATAAAACTGGGTTTTAAACATAAATACATGAAAAAAAATCTCAGTAAAGTACACACTCTTACTGGAATAATTTTCTCAATTCAAGAAATCAATACAGGAGTTTAATCTTGTATCACAACAATTGTTTTTCTACCTAAAAACAACTTCCATGAGCATCATTAACTGTATTGTTTCTTTGTTAGAAATGCAAGTAGAACAGAAATGTCTCCAGTTTGGAGGAAGCCCGTGACATCGGAGGTCTGCAGCTTGACCCACAAAAACAATCCTAAAAACAATTTTATTGCCTGTGACAGGAAAGGTAAAAAAATCTAGTATTTCAGTCTGACAGCAGCATAAGATTCACACTGTTATAATCATTTCCCAATAGGAAACACTAAATAATGATTACACAGAAAATGGCATAAAGCCTCAATTGTTACAATACCTCTGCTGTTTTTTCTTTGAAGTTTGAACGATGAACAAGATTTCACAGATTAGCAATGATCCTCCATATGTGTAAAACTATGTGTATTGAGAAAAGAAGCAGGAGGAGAACATGGCTGGACTGCATATTCTTTTCACCATAACAAAAAGGGGCTATGGATTAAACAGTTTGAAATACTGCAGATTAAAACAAAGAGAAAATTCCACTGAGCCAAAAAAAAAAGCAAAAACAAAAGATACTCATAACTAGTGCATTTGAATCAGACCAGCAAGAAGTACACAATTAGAATACCAAGAACACTTTTTACCCACAAAAAAAGTGAGAGAAAAACATTACAGCATAAAGCATAGAAGTAGAGGAGAAGTTTCAATCATACAGGAAAAGAAAAAAAAAAACCCAAGCAGAAGCTATGCAAAAGGACATACATAAAAGCGAAACTACAGAGATGAACAAAATAAACAGCTTGAGCTGTCGTAAAGAAAATGGAAAATGCCCGGCTGAGTGGGAACATGGTATCTCTGTCATTGCGCTAAAGCTTGCAGCAAAGAAAAAGATATACACACAAAAAGTCAAACAGCATCTTGGAGAAAAGTTTCTGCACTTTACAACTTTAATGCAATGCAAAACAGTGCAAATAAATGGTTTGTAGAACTCACACTTGCCCCAGACAGTGGGGCATCGGTGAACCTGTGAAGCTACAATAAGAGCTAGGTATGAGGAGAAAGAAATTGCAGTCAAAGATAAAATTATTCAATCTTATAAATGCAACATTAGGACAATGTAAATTACAAGCAAAATTCTGGAAAAAAAGATGGTAAGACTATTTGCATCTGGTATTATAATAAGGATCAGCTCTTGAATGTTCTGAACTATCAAGATCAGCACTGTATGTTAAAGCATTGAAGTCCTTGAGATACAGAAATCTCTATGAAATACTTTTAAGCTGTTTGGGAATAGACAACCAGCACTGGCTGGATTTGACTTTCAAGTCAAGCCCACTACAGACATTTGCCAAATATGACTAAGACTTGTTCACAGATGCTATCAAGCTGAACCCTTGTCTGGCCATCTTGTATGCCAGGCGGGCAAGTGTTTTTGTGGAAGCCAAATGCTGCCATCAGAGATAGTGACAGAGCCATCAAGATTAATCCTGACTGGGCACAGACATACAAATGGGGGCATATACTGGGCATGATGTGCTGTGGTATGGAATACCCTTTTGGTTAGTTTGGGTCAGGTGTCCTGTCTCTGCTTCCTCCTGGCTTCCCCTCCTCCCTGGAAGAGCATGAGACTCAGAAAGTCCTTGGTCAGAGTAAACATTACTGAGCAGCAACTAAAAACATGGGTGTTATCAGCAATGTTCCCAGGCTGAAAGTCAAAACGACAGCACTGCACCAGCTACTAAGGAGAAAAATGACTGTTAGTGCCGAACCCAGGACAAGGGGGAAAGCACATAAACTGCTGGGTCACTGTGATGAGGCTGCTTATTATCTTGCATCTGCTTGTAAACTGGATTATGATGAAGATGTGAGCGACATGCTGAAGGAGGTGCAACCAAAAGCTCAGATTTTCTGATGGCAAAGCAACAGACAACACAGCTACTCCAACTCCAAATACAGCAGTTACACCAACCCTAGTGACAAGCACAGTAGCTACACAAACTCTGAGTACAACAGATAATGCAGCTACTCCAAGTACAGTAACTACACCAACCCCAGCAACAAGTACAGCAGCTACTCAAACTCCAACTGCGACAGCGCAACTACTCCAGCTCCAAGCACAGCAGCTACACCAGCCCCAGTGACAAGTACAGCAGCTACCCAAACCCCGACAGCAACAAACAGCTCAGCTGCCGGTGCTACTCAAACCCCAAGCACAGTGGCTGCACCAACCCCAACAACAGATACTACAGCCACTCCAACCACAGTGATAATCACTGCAGCTAAACCAGAGGACCAATTCATGCCAATATCAGTTGCCCCTGTATGCAAGGGGAAAAGCAAAAAAGAGGCACAAAAAGTAACCCTTATAGCGAAGAAAGATGAAGAAACAATGACCTTACTACATGGGACAGCATGGATGAAGAAGAGGTGACTTCTCGACCCCAGACCTCAACCAAGCTACAGAATATGCGAAAAGATTTCATCGGTCTTGACTCAGCACATATTTCAGGAAACAATGCAAGCAGCAAGAGCTACATGCTTCTTGGATACTGAGAGCATTCCTAGTTTTTGGGAGAGGGAAAGAGTTTTCTTCATTGGCTGATGGACCTTGCTAAGGCTTTGTAAGCAAGAGCAGCATGGCAAATGTGTAAACCAGAAAGAAGTACAAATCTGCTTCTCAGCCACTAAACACAAAATCCCAAGTTTTACCTTCCAATCTATTAAGTCAAAATATGAATATCAGTAAAGAACTACACAGCACACTAAAATAAACTACTGCTGATTTGATTTCAATTTGATTTGAAAGACTGTGGGCACTCACAGCATTCAGGAACGGATTCTTATTCAGCTAGCCCTGAGGCAGGATCAGGGCATCCCCATACGATATGGTTACTGCCCTTACCATCACAAATTACATAAACCATATGACACTACCTTAGAGGCACAGATATAACTGAAATGAACACACTTATCCCCTGTATTTATTCTGTTGTGAGGGTAAACAGCCTCACCTGAGAGGATTAGTCAAGGTTGATCACGACCACCTTTGCCACCACCATGGCAAAAGCCTGCAGGACACCACATCACAGGCTTCATTCAGAATTTGAGGAAGAGGGTGTCCTTCTTAGAGGCACAGATATAACTGAAATGAACACACTTATCCCCTATATTTATTCTGTTGTGAGGGTAAACAGCCTCACCTGAGAGGATTAGTCAAGGTTGATCACGACCACCTTTGCCACCACCATGGCAAAAGCCTGCAGGACACCACATCACAGGCTTCATTCAGAATTTGAGGAAGAGGGTGTCCTTCATCCTCTGCCCAAACCAAAGACACCTGTTTGCACCAGTTCAGAAATACAGTGTTTCTGACAACAAATGACTGTTCACTAGCAGCATGTTTATGCCACTTAGCCAGGAATTCGGTTGTATCACACCATCACAGTACCACAGCTAGACAAAGTCAAAGTTATATAGCAGCTAAAATTTTAGCCTCTTAACATATACATAAACATGTCATGCTACCCTTGAAAGAAATAACTGCGCAAGAAATTCATTAATAATGTCACAGTATCTGTAGCAGGACACAAAACCAGTCAGACAGGGTAGGTCATAACAGTAACACAAAATCTCCCAGGGACCCTCTAAGGAGAAAACCACTTTCTCAGGATAAATCATAGTTTGGAAAAGAGATGCTTATGTGAAACAGAAAACTTCCTGGTTTTCAGATTGTTTTGGTTTTGGTTTAAGCAGATGGGTAGATATTTTTTCAAAACCACATATATATCTGCTCAGTATGAACACAAATATCCATGAAATACACTGACAGTCGGCAACCCAGGGAAAGCATCTGCACTCATAAGTAGTAGGTCATTGAAGACATTCTCAAAGACACTACATACCCACAAAAAAAGAGCGAGACAATCTACTGAAAGAAGAGCCCAACTTCAAATCACCCACAAAACACAATGCTTCATTCAGTGTTAAGATGTAAATGGAAGAGCTTTCAAATTCAAAGGATAAAAATGTTGTTGCCAAATAGAGGGAGAGTTTGAATGCTGAGTTGGAAAGAATGAGGACAGTGATGACAAAACAAGTTTTACCATAATGAGAAAATACAATATATAAAAGCAAGGTACAGTACCTGCATTTAGCAGGCTGTATATATGTATATGTACACTGTTGTATAAACAGGGCAAAAGAGATACCACAATAATCAGCTATGTGATGACAGGGTGTGTATTATGCATGTATAAAGGACCTTAAAATATTAGTACTCTGAGGATACATGGGAAATAGAACTGCTGCACTAGTTTCATACACTCATTTTGTACTTCAGTAGTGAGCACATTCACCTTAGGACTGCTGCCTATAAAGACAAACATGTCTGGCTTTCAACTCCAGAAAATCATGTTGCACCACTCAAAACAGTTGACTTATAACAGTCCAAAGCAAGGATGATCTCAAGGAGAAGATGATGAACTTTACATATGGCAGATATGAGTGAAGAAAAGGATCCAAGGCTTTTAGCAGGATTTCAAGGCATGGAGCAAATAGAGAGGCTTGTCTTGTTTGATGCACAGCTGAAGACCACGTTTTGTAGACGAGCTGGTCCAGTAACACAGACAAGGTTCAGTTCCTTTTATAATGTTTAAGTCCACTCAATTTATTTTATACAAAGGATAAACTTAATCCTATAAAACAACAGCACTGACTTCTAGGAAACCAAATGAATTTTTTGAGAGTTTGCTGGTAGAGCTCTTCATTTTACAAGTTAAAATTAATTAAGGCCTGGGTTCTTTATCAAATATCACATCTGTTGATATTACTTTGTCTCAGAAAAGCTGACCAGAACACAGTAATTTCAAATGTTCTGTATATAGCTTGATACTAAATAAAATACTTCATTTTTGTTATATAGGAACAAAACAGGTTTTAATTAAAAGGAAATATCAGGTGATGTAGTAAGTTTCAGCAGCTGAATATGTTACAGAATAGTACAAATGAGTAGCTCTTACAATGAGCCATTTTGATTCAACTCATTTCCAGCAATCTACCAATCTTTCTTCTATGTCAAACCCAGATTTATCTAGCTTGATCACCCACAACTAGTAAAATAACTGCAAGAACTGCTTACTTAACTGCCTCCATGTGAAATACCTTTAGTCTTGAGTAAGCTGTGGTTTTTCATATCACCAATCTTAAGCTAAAAAAAAAGACATTGCAATTAGGTTGGAGCAAGACTTTAAATCATGGAATCATAGAATCACAAAATAGCTTGTGTTAGAATGGACCTTTGAAGGTCACCTAGTTCAACTCTCCCTGCAATGAGCAGGGATATCTTCAACTAGATCAGGCTGCTCAAAGTCCCACTCAACCTGGTCTTGAATGTTTCCAGGTAATGTTTCTATGACTTCTTTGGGCAACCTGTTCAAGTGTTTCAACCACCCTTGCCATAAAAAAATTCTTACTTATATCTAGACTGAACTTAACCTCCTTTAGTTTAAAATGATTACCCCTTGTCCTGTTGATACAGACCTGATTACAAAGCCTGTCCCCATCTTTCTTATAAGCCCCCTTTAAGTACTGGAAGGCCAGATGGATGCCTTTGTCCAAAGAAGCTCTTGCTACCTTTACTATATACTTTGTCATGCTCTCAAGGTTTTCCCTAAAGATTGAGAACTACAAATATTTTTAGGATTACAGCTAAAATCTACAGGTAACCATGAAAGCAGGAACTTAATTTTTAATTAAAAGTAGTATTATGAAACTGCCATGTTTGAGATGTGTGATACACAATCAAATGTATAAGATTATTGTATCTAATCTACATCCATGCCACAATACTGGTATCACAGAGATAATTTCATCAGCTTGATGGTTGTTTGTTTTTTGGTGTTCGTTTGACACATATGCACCAGGTATTAAACCTCCTAATTTTTCATTATCATCTTATAACTTCTTCATCCTCATATATTCAAACTTATTAAAAAATGCATTTTAACATATACTTATTTGCACTTTTGCTCTTACTCAGTGTGGAAATACAGGGGAGTATAACTTCTAGGATATAGAGCTTCAGAGAATGTAGGGTTTTTTAAGAAATCAACTAAAAAAAAACCACTTTCTATCAGCTTCTTTCCCTAGGAAGGGCATGTAAACATAAAAATAACTGAGGCCTCCATTTACACAACAAAATACAGAACCAATATGATCAAATGCTAGTGGTTGAAAAATGTTAAAGAAACTATAAAACATTTCCTAGGATTGATTACCCAGGATAAAGTTTTGACAGTTTTGGTGTATGAGCTCAGGCATACACAACAAAACACTAGTATCTAAACAACTGATCTGAGCTTAATAAGAAGTGAGACTAATTTGCTACGCACAGAATTAGAAGCTTTTCAAAGAACAAATAACCAGAAGCCATAGTTCCATGTAATTTGTTCCTCATTTTTATTTCTGAGATTTCTAGTGTACCTAGAAATAAAACTTTGAAGCGTATACGAGGGTGGTTAGGTTTTGTGTCTGCCTCTGTAGGAATTTTCTTTTTCTGAAACTACTAAGAGGCTACACTGCCAGCTCATCAAATACTGAAAAGCATGTCTATGGTCCCCAGTTGTATGAAAATTAACACTGTATGCCTGATTTAAACAAAAAGCCCTTCTCAGTATTTTCCTAGAACATAATAAACTGAAGTACAGCATGGCAGACTTTAGTCTGGGAGACAAAGTAAGAAACACATTAAATTTTTGTGTGTTAATGTTTATTGTTTTTCAGCAACAGATTCACTTGGATACCTCACTGCCAGCAATAATAAATTGTGTATTTAATCCTTGTTTACATTTATGGCACAATTTTACTTTTAAAGAAATGTAAAATAAAACATATGTCCCATCACATTAGTCTGTCTTGCTGTTTAACATCAGCTGTAATGATCTTTCAGGAGTCTGGCTGAAAACCTGGAGTTTCTCAACAAGATGTCCCTTTAGTCTCTTGGATAACACCACAGAATGCCTGCTGTGTAAAATTAGGCCTAATCTTAGTTATCTTGCTGTCTATATCCTGAGCTTAATTAACTTTCCTGAGAGCTTTTCTACACTGCAGTGGGGACTAAACCCATTTTGTCTTTTTCAGCATTTCATAATTTATTTTTCCCTAGTTCCTAGGACAATGAAAAGCTCCTCACAGTCCTAATTGTTATGGCAAAAGCTAAAGTATGAGATTTGAAAGAAAAGCTATCATAAAAAATTTGAGAACATACAGTCATGCATAAAAATAGAAGGACAGAAATCTGCAAATGTGGAGAGATAATCCATTCTAGCCTCTAAATGAACTTACTTTAAATATTTAATTACCTTGTTAAGTAAATTCAGATTACAGGATTCAAATCCTAGCCATTACAGGTCACCAGGCTGTTTTAGGTGAACTACAAATTGTCTACAGTCTACAGGAGTCAAGTTTAGAATAATTTAGCATCTAATTTGCATGTCAAAGCTTTCTACCTTACTACTTACCCAAATTTTTCTATGATCTGGATGCTTTTATCACAAGGAAGAACAACATAATGAAGGCTGAGCACATATTGTAGCATCTCACTTTCTTAATTCTAGAATTTCACTTTGTTTTTTCAGGTTACAAAAATCTGTATAATTTTAGAGAAACAAATACAAAGACTTTGATTACTCCATTTTCTCCCCATTCAGGAGGCAAAAGGAAAGTTTTATTTAAACTGTCTGTCTAAAAAGACAATATAATTATTTTAATTAAATAGTACTTTCTTCCAAGCTCGCGCAACCTCTATTAGCTATTACAGTGCGTTTACTACATATGATTCTTTTCACCTCTACCATGACAGCAAGAAGCAGAGTGGTTTCATCTCTAGGCATGACCAGATAAGGACTCTGTGAATGATTATTTGATACGCAGGTGTTCAGCCAAGTTGCTTTTTAATAATATTGGGGACAGAGTAGGCAAGTGAAAAGAAAGTGGACAACACTCATCCCCTAGTCAAAGGTCTAAAGTCTACTAGATTTTACAGAATATTTGTTTAACTTCTCAGGATTTGATCCTGTCACTGTTTGACTGTCAGCACCAGAAGATAGATTTATTTATAAAAATAGCCACCACCAAACAAAAACTAATCAGCACAAGCATCCATCCAGAAAACTGGGAAAGTTATGCTGTTTTCTTTTGCTGTTTTTACTGTAACACCCCAAACCAACAAGCAAATAGCCTAGCAGTAACTCTATCAAAGTGAAAAAGAAAACTATATAATGGTAAGTAACTACCTGTTAAAGTTAGATGAACCCCCATATCACAATGGGGTAACGACACTATCTACTTGGTTCTCCTCCAGTCACCTTGACACCAGCAAAATACTCTTTATGCTAGAAAATAACACACTGCAATAAGAAATCAAGAGTGCCAAAGTTCAGATTATTTCACTTCCATTTGTTGGCATTTGTGCATTTCAGTCTTTTTGATTGATCAAAGCCTCCTGTTTGTGAGCTAGCAAGCCACACAGGGTCACTTTTAGCAACTGTGGACTACAGCTGTTCCAAGACTTCTGGTTTTTGCACTGATTTTCAGAATAGACTAAGGGTATTTGAATATCCCGAACACCTAGCATGCAATCCTCCAGCAGCAGACAGAGAAACCAAGCACAAATGTCATAATCCCATACTGCTATACAGGAAGCAGAATGTAGAATATCAATACAGTGCACAAGTGCCTGATTGCACACAACAGCTGTCACATCTAACCTGCTCCTTGAAATTAATGCCATCCCTTTCTTAACAAAGACCAGGGTATGGTTTTATCGTGACTTGATAACAAAGTAATATATTGAGTTATGCACTAGACTGCTCAGAAAAAAAGGTCAAAATAAAGAGTCTTAATACAACCCATTATAATAAAGAACAAAATAAAGGAAACAAAATAAAACAACTAGACCTATTTTTTACTTACTTTTTCAACATTAATTTACACAAACTTCATTACTTTAACAATGGGTAGCCAGTTTTACTTCTTATGCCTCACCCATCTGTACTGTCACTAATTTTCCTCTCCCTCCTCCAGATCACTAAGATAGATGTGAAAAAGGGCAAGGGCTACTTAGCAGAACCAAGCAGCAAATCCAGCTGAGCAAACTCAGCTTCAGAAGGAAGCAAATCAGGGCTTGCACTGTCAACATGACCAATCTCAACACCATAGCACTATACAGAACAGGAGAACACACCAGGAATTTTAGTTGCTGTCTACCATTTGTGAGATGGCCCCAGGGCTGAAGATGAAAACAGCTTCCAGCTCATTGCATCCCAGTGTCACTTGTTCATGGCATAGTTTCAACACATGGCCTGTAAAGGCTGGCCATTTTACTTTTCATGCTTCAAGCACAGTCTAAACTAGAGCAAAGTTTCATCTAATTTCATTGGAGATGGAAGTGCCTTTCCTTTCAAGACAAATCCCAACCAGGAATCAGAGCCCAAAGCAACTTAGTGGTGACCAGTGTCCTCTTAAGCCAGGGCTGTTCAGGCTGCTGTGAATCCTGTTGTGTCAATACAGAAGCACTTCGATCTTTCAGGTCAGCTGCAATGATTTATTCCTACATAAGTGACAAGCTCAAGTTTAAAGCTTCAACATATGAAGCTTAAAAAACCTTCTCCTTAAGTGGTTTAAGATTTGAATCACAGTTTCACTACCTTGTGGACTTATAAACTGCTTTCAGCTCATGAAGCAATTGTATTAATTCCCACCAAATTGGAGGGACGTTTGATTAAAAGATCAAGGCAAACATTTCTCAGTTCCTATCTTTCTAGCACTAGCCTAATGGTGTAAGAAACCACTGCCTAGACAACAGTGCCATGGTCTTCAACCATAAACTTATCATCTTTTACTGTATTTATTGTCTCTTGAAGTCAGTGACCTGCTCCTTGTGCTAAATTAGTCACTTTATGAAAACTGACTGATAGCAGCAGTTCAGTTAGCTTTCCTAGAACATGTCTCCTTAGTATAAGACCAAATTTTAAGACACTTATGTGTAAACCCACTCAACATATATATAAAGAGAAGGGAGGGGGAAATGTATATCCCTAGCTATTTTGAAACGAAGAGGTTGACCAATGAAGAAAATTCAATATATGTACTCATATGCTTATATTTATTTACAGAGCAAGAGGAAAACAAACTGTAGAAAAAAAGTGGAAGAAATAGACATAGAAGTTCAACAAATTGCTTTAGTACAAAGAGAAAAAGTAGCTGCATTTTTAAGTGAGTGTAGGTTTCATACCCATGCATGCTCATGTACAAAGCAGTCAAAGCTGTATGTGCTTTCTGTGGTTTCTCTTTGGTATGAAGCAGGTGATTAGGAGCGAACAGACAGAGGGACTGCCATGTAGGGCGTCAAAAGAAAGCAATGTCATGTTATCCCAACTGCCCTATCATAACACTTTCAACTACTACTTGCTTGTTAAAATGGAACAAAACGGAAAAACTAGGGAAACAAACAAGAACTAAAATAAACCCCAGTAAGTAACCCTTGGCAATAGATCTCAAAGCTCATGTAACTCCTAAGCTCAAAAAAGTGTTTTTAGCACCAGTTAGAGTTTCCAGGTATGCTTCATGATTGCTAGAAAACATATTGAGTTTTATTTTATCTATATGAATGGGGAAAAAATAATAATTCGGGTATCTGCTGAAGCCACTAACAGCTCATTGATATGTTCAACTGAGCCTCTTCCACGTTTTTTCTACTTTCAGTAATACATATTCTAGCAGTCAGTAGAAATAACAAAATATAGTATTTCAGAAGATTAGGAAAAAGCCAGCACATAGCCAAAGTCAAACATAGATCAGCGTTTAAATCAACTTTTTTCCTGTGCTTTTGCTTCTTTCTCTCCGTGTGTGTCCTGATGGTTTTCTACAGTTATGTCCTTACAGGAACTATTGTTGAAATTAGTATTAATTTAACATACTAACATATGGAAATCTCTCTGCTCCTGCAAGTCACACATTTCTTCCTGTATTTTATGGGGGTTTGAGATTACACGTCCCAGATGCCACTTAAGTTCCACTTGACACACACACAAACATAATGCACAAACATATCCATGCATAAAATGAAATGCCCATTCATCGATTCCTTCCCTCTCTCCATGCTTCCATTACTACACAAGCGAATATCCACTCCTTCACTTTAAAGATTCCAATACATCTTAGCTTACATCAGTTCCATAAAGCAGTCCCAGTAAAGACACTCATAAAATTCTTTGCGAGTGCACACTGAACCTGGCTCATGTTCAATTTCTCATTCACCAACACCCCGAAGTCCTTCTCCACAGGGCTACTCTGAATCACTGTGCTGCCACATAGTATCACAAATGTGCATTCTTGCTGTTAGTTCCAAATTATAGAAGGGACCAAGTAACTGAAAACAGCTAAATAACAAATGAGGAAAACAAAAAAGGTGACATAGCACAAATCTCATATAAATTCAGCTGCCAAAGTCAGACTTCATGTTGCTTTCTGTGGGCACTAGCTGTGTCGGCCAGGCACAGCTGCTGGTGATAACGGGCAATTTCAATGTTTTACAGTGGAACAGAGCAGAATATAAGCTAGTTCTTCCCAAATAAGTTCCTCCCAAGGGGGCATCCTTTAAATAGAAATATAAGACAGCAGCTCAGTTTGGAAGTAATGGAGAATAAAGGTGGAAAGCTTAGCTGAGGATAAAGATAATAATAATATTTCTTGCTCTTAGGAAGGAAGGAATAGAAAAAAAATCAATAGCCTTCAGGAAAGCAAACTTCTATATCATTATAGATGTGGTCACTAAGGTCCCATGGGATGGATGAGAAGAGAAGGGAATAAGGAGAGCTAGTAACCTTTAAGGGCACAGGTGCCAGCTATCACAGGGCAATGTAAAGATAAGGCTTGGAAAACACTAACTTGGCTAATTTATATCTTCAGTAATTTCACAAAGAAAGCTCAAAGTAGAAATTAGGTTAGATTATTCATTATATTATTACTAACTTAAACAAACACCAGAAAAAAATCTATAAAGACAAATCTTTGGAGAGTTAAGGGGAAATTAAACTTATTCGGTAAGTAACTTAATAAGAAAACAGTCACCAAAAGAGCTGGTATGATACACAACGGAGAGAAAGTGTTGCTTCACAGTTCTCAGTGACCGACATATTCTATACCAATTTGCTTCCTTCTTCACTCTGGATGTGATCAATGCTTAACGTAACCAGCCCCTGTGACAGAAAGGCAAGAACTACAGCCACTGCAGATTAAAGAGCATTTTGAACTTTTTCAAGCTGGCAGTGCTGTTGAAGTTCATCTTTGAATATACTGATGCTGGTATCTTCATGAACAGTGGATCCCATTTGACGGCACACTCGGGCTGAGACAGGAGGAACCTACTCCCTTGTCAGCTATGGGTGGTTTATTGGCCCATTCTACTGTCCTAAAACCAGTGCTTGCAAAAGGCCAAAGAAAGCAGCTCAAGAACAGTTGGCATGTGAGGGGGATTCAGATTTCATAAGAGACCTGGATGAACTCAGAAAACTGTGAAGAGGACAGAAGAATACACCTGGTGTCTACCTTTAAAACAGGGAGGAAGAAAGCGGAGAACTTGGGACTCAGAGCCCTGTCGACTTACCTCCACTTCCTAGACAGCAGGAGAATAAGAAACATTAAGCACTAGAAAGGTAAAAAGTGAATGAGAAAGTGCCCCATGGAGTAGTAGCAAGCTATTCACACTTCCTCCACTTCCTCTAACAGGACACAGATCCTCCAGAAGAGGGTAGAAATAGTAAGTGTTACTACCTTGAATTTAAGCCTTGATTGTAAAGCTGTTTCAGATTATGTTCTTGTAAGAAATGAGGAAAAACAAGTCAAGAGAAAGAAGCATGTAGGACAAGCTAAATACAAAAAAATTATCAGTAGGTTAGTGACATGTTGGAACAGGGTATGGAGTGAGGTTTTACAAGAGCCTATCCCAAGCCCAGAACTATTCAGTATTTCTTCAGTAACTTGGATGAAAGAAGAAACAGGTATGGTTAGAAATTTACAGGTAATATTAAGGAATGAAGGACTTGATTATAATTCAAAATCTTAATTATCTGAATTCTTTTTGATTACAGCAGAGGTTAGGCAGTACTCAGTAAGTGCAAATGCAAAGGTCTACATTTAGAGGTAATCAGATGCACAGTCATAGGATAACAGATGACTGCACACACAGATGCACTGCAGAGAGAGACCTGAGAACTAACTGGTGTATTCTGTGATCCAGGGGGAAATGTATAATGGAATAGGTTTTCTCATCCACAAGAATTTCTGCACTCATTTAAGCGACAAAGTTGCTCTCAGCTGGAGATTTATGCCTAGTTCTGGGCACTAATTCAAGAAAGATGTGAACCGGATGGAAAAGGCAAGAAGAATAATCAGAAGTTTGAAAAACAGGAAAGGCTGAAAGATTTTGAGTTACTCAGTCGAGAGGGATGAAGAGGGATGTGGCAAAAATCCATATGTACACTGGCATAAACTTTTAAGAGCCATTGTCAAAAAGACAATAATGATCTTAGTTTAAGTTTTATTTTACATGCCAATAAAGAAGTCTTAATATCCAAGACTTTTAGAAATGGAAGAAAGTGTCTGTATTTGTTCCTGTTTGTGAGCAGCCTGGACAAACATCTATGATAGGTATATATCTGAATTACAGCTGGGTTGAGTTTGTGTGGCAAGGGTTTGGCAGCTGGCGGGGGGCTGCAGAGTGGCTTCTGTGAGAAGCTGTTGAAAGCTTCCTCCATGTCTGACAGAGCCAATGCCAGCTGGCAACAAGACAGACACACCACTGGCCAAGGACAAGCCCATTAGTGACAGTGGTGGCACCTACGGGGCAGGGTCCTGGCAGGAGCTGTGGCCCCATGGAGAGAGGAGTCAGCACTGGAGCAGGTTTTCTGCAGGACTTGTGACCTCACAGGGGTCTTGCCTGCAGCAGTCTATTCCTGAAGCACTGCAGCCTGTGGAAGGGACACATGCTAGAGCAGTTCACAAAGAACTGCAGCCTGTGGGAAGGATTCACACTGGCGAACTTCATGGAGGACTGCCTCCTATGGGAGGGGACCCCATGCTGGAGCAGAAGAAGAGTGTGGAGTCCCCTCCTGAGAAGGAAGAATCAGCAGAGACAATTGACTACAACTCCCATTCTCCCCAACCCCTTGCACCACTTTGGGGAAGGAGGTAAAGAAAATTGGGATTGAAGATAAACCCAGAAAGAAGGGTGGGAGACATTTTAAGATGTACTTTTTATTTCTCATTACCCTATTCTGATTTGATTTGCAATAAATTAATATCCCCAAGTCAAGTTTGTTTTGCCCATGACAGTAACTGATGAGTGGTCTCTCCCTGTCCTTATCTCTACCTATGACCCTTTTGTGGTATTTGCTCTCCCCTATTCAGCTGAGGAGTGAAGTGATAAAGAATCTTTGGTGGGCAACTAGTGTACAACCATGACCAATCCATGACAGCAGTAAGGGTGTCACACGAAGCAGGTCTCTTTTCCTTTTCATTCAGTGATTTCTGCATCCAAACTTTGTGTTTTATGGTCCTTTAAATCTCGCTAGATTGTCAATTTGTGGAACATATTCTTTGCAAATCAGATGTTATCTCTGTCTTCAGGAACTGAATCATGAAAAAGAAGAAAGTAATGATCTAGTTGTACGTTAGTATTTGTAAGCTTTACCACTGAAGATGAGATTAAAGAAACAGAAGACAACTGTTTGATGATCACTTTTTCACTTAACGATACACATCACTTAAAGCATACAACGCTTTCTCATGCCAAAACCAGCATCTCTACCAAGATTATCTCTATACTGCCCACGGTGGTATTTGTCATTTGGGCAGACAAGTCAAATGCGATGCCAGAAATACGGCAGTAGATGGCATAATTACACTGTGATCTGTTGGAAATTTCAGCTCCACTTGTTGCTTAAATCATACAGACCAAATATTTTAAAAGAAATAAGGAAAAAATGCTGTATACTCAACACCACATTTTGCTCTCAGATTGAGAAAGTATGAAGCTGGCCAATGAACTATATAAGTAAAAATAATACAGTGGAAAATAGAGCTGTGTTTTCTTGTTAGAGGAAGTTGTGCTATAGACCCAAATTATTATAACAGTGGAATCAAGCTGGAATTTGGTGTTTAAATTCCCTTTGTACAACTACAAACAATGAAAGTTTCAGAAAAGAAAACCATCATGGTCTTATGCAGATGCATAATGTGGTTAACATTACTAATCCTTGCTTTAAGATTACTTTTTTCCATACAGATTTTAATGCGAAGTTGATTGGACATTATACTTCTGGGTTTTTTTGGGTTTTTTTTTTAAGGAATCATAATTCCTAGAATTTAGAACTAACTACATATCCGAATTTTTCCCTTTAACTTCACAGCTATCATAGGTTTTCAGAAATTTCATGTTGAGCTGCTTTAAATTAAAGCCCTCTGTGCATTTCAGACTACGACCTCCAGAGATGAGTAGATATTAAAGCATGTCATTGTAAAAAAAAAATGACACCATAAACAACGTAATGTAACAGCTTCAGAGACACAGACATCAGTAAAACTAAGGTTCCACTACCAGTAGGGGTTAGCAGTACTTTAAAAAAGACTGAATTGCATGGTGCTTGTTTCCTCTGCACTTTAGAATGTTTAGAGATGCATGCTGTTTGAAAAATACTTTGATCTTTTTATAGTGCAAAATAAATTCTTCAGCAGACATCAGCATTATCTTGCCCCTAAGTTCCTTACTCACTGAATAGACCACAGGCTCTCAGAAAGGATATAAATAAGTAAAGACCCTCAAAAAGCTATAGCGTCACAGCACCTAACAACCTTAACATGTGACAGCACCTGGAGATAGCAGTGATCCAGACAATCCCAATCAATCCTTCTTGGAATCCCAGATCCTCTCCTCAGGATCACCCTGTTTCCCCTTTCTTCAGCTATCTTTATTGGTGCCTTTCCTTACATAGGTAAGTTTTGAAGACTGGGGCCATATGATGCTCATGCTCAGTTTAAGCAGAAACATCACCATCCCCTTCCCATTTAATTACCTCTTTTTTCCTAGCTCTTGCAGGCAAGCATAACCTGTTCCTACCTTGTACTCAGAACTTGGTTCATTTTCCTGCTGATGCACAGCTTTTCCTACACCAGAAGAGCCTCTGCAGTATATAACAGGTTGCTGTTCCACCATCTAAGCCTCTATGTGGCACATTAGAAACTACAGAAAGGGACAGTTCCTCTGCACATCTCTCCCAGCCCAAAACAATTTCAAATGCAACCTATTAAATTTATCAATACTAGTCAATTTGAGATGCCTATCAATGTGCCTTTGACTTCAGGATATAATCACGGAGAGCAGTGTTATTGCTTACAGAGGGAAACACTTTGATGTAACATGACAGCATGGGCCTCTTTAGAACTTGCAGATTCTGTTCTCATACGCAAGTCAAATCAAGTTGCATCTTGATGGGGTTTAATTTAGTTTCTAAACAAAACAAGCTGGTTTGGGAAAAATGTTTTGCAACAGGAATGTGTTGTGTAATTCTGCCTCTCCTTTCTCCTCTCCCCCTGCAGTATATGTACATCCTGGAATCCAGATGAAGCTTCCAAAACAGAATAAATATTCATCATTAGGCTCTCTTCTCCAATTATTTCTACTTTGCACATAATAGATATTTGACAAGTTTGAGTCCACACATAATGAGTCTATGGTCTTTTTGCAATCCCTGGCAATAATCTCTGCTAGAGAATCCATTTCATTGCTGAGGCAGGTGGGCGCAGTGAGAAGGGTGTTGTTAGTTGGTTTTGGTTTGGTTTGGAGGTTTTTCTGATTCTGAGTTTTCGCTGGTTGGTTGGTTTTGCTTTTTTAAGAACTGAAGCCATCTAGACTCTTTTAGCTTTTGTACTTTTATTTCTGACACTGCCCTGACCAAGTTCATCTTTACTATGGAAATACCTTTTCAAAGTACTCCCTTTGAAAGAAGTCAGGGGCTTTTACTCTTTTTTTTATTTTATTTATCCAGTAACAGCTGTTCTCTTGCCCAGTGTCTTTTCATGTAATACCTGTCCCAGTTCCCTATTTGCCCATAGAAGTCCTGCTTGACATAAAATTATTCTCTGATAGAAATAAACTTTCTTTTTGTGTCAATGGCTTCTCTCAGTATTATTAAGTCTACTGTTCTGTCAGAACACTACCAATATACAGCTGATATTTAAAAAAAAAACAAAACCAAAACAAAACAAAAAAAAAAAAAACAACACAAACAACCACACCATTTTAGATTAACAGCTCAATGCATTATACTCTCTATATTTTGTCAGCAGAGTGCCTGCTACGCTTAAAGAGAAACCTTATGACATTTGTATTGTAGTTCATGATTTTTGCTGATACTGGGAAAAATCTGCTGAAGCTTGCAAACACAAACACTGATGTAAGCTTTTCCATCCTATAAGTAAAGATATGTTTCTCCTTCTACTAATTATAACGGCCTATTTGTTTTTTCTGGTTGGATCTCCACATGCTCATATGCTAGTTTCTTTCACTGCAGTATTCCAAATTTGCAAATAATCTTTATTGTTTCAGGCACTATCTGCCTTCAGAATCCACTATCTGCCAAGTACTATTAGCTGCTTTGTCAAGTATCCATTGTTTTTCAGGGTTTTTATTCAGTATCCAATATTTTATTGAATATAATCTTGCCGCAGCTCTCTCTGCTCAGAAAAAGTCATCTCTCCTCCAAGTTTAAGTTTTGCAAACACTGTATTCTTCAAGTCCCTGTGTTCACATCTGGAGTTGACTCTACAGAACCGATCCTTTCATATAACTTAATGTCATTACATCAAGCAACCCTTCAGATATGCCATGTCACAACAGCAACTGCTTGCTGGAAACCTGCATTATCACTCCCTACCTGTTTGTAGGGTCAAGCACAGTTTGATTTTTCCCAGCTTATCTTTACAGAACTGGTTGAAGCTGGAAGGGACCGCCAGAGGTCATCTAGTCCAACCTTCCTGCTCAAGCAGGGTCACCTACTCAGGATTGCGTACAGAAGGCTCTTGACTACCTCCAGGAAACGAGACTCCACAACATCTCTGGGCAATGCATTGCAGTGCTGTCACTCTCACAGTAAAGAGGGTAGCATCCTCATGTTCAGGTGGAACTACTGTGTTTTAGTTTATGTCCACTGCTTCTCATCCTGTCACCTGACACCATCGAGAAGAGTCTGACCCTACCTACTTCAAACAGTCCTTTCAGATACACATTGATCACACCTACTCTGGGCCTTCTCTCCTCCAGGCTGAACAGGCACAGCTGCCTCAGCCTTTCTTCATATGAGAAATACTGCAGACCCTTAATAATTCTAGTAGCCCTTCACTGAATTTGCTCCCTCTTGTACTGGGGG
This sequence comes from Lathamus discolor, assembly GCF_037157495.1. Classification (NCBI taxonomy): domain Eukaryota; kingdom Metazoa; phylum Chordata; class Aves; order Psittaciformes; family Psittacidae; genus Lathamus; species Lathamus discolor. The sequence continues at coordinate 45,159,266 of NC_088909.1, read as the reverse complement.
GTCCAGAACAGGACACAGTACTCCAAGTGAGGCCTCACCAGGGCTGAGTAGAGAGAGATTACTTCTCTTGACCGTTGCTCTTCCTAATGTAACCCAAGATACCATTGGCCTTCTTGGCCACAAGGGCACATCGCTGGCTCATGGATAACTTGCCGTTCACCAGGAGCCCCAGGTCCTTCTCCACATGGCTACTTTCCAGCAGAAGACAGCCCCCAGCCTGTACTGCTGCAGGGGGTTATTCCCCAGGTACAGTACCCTGCACTTCCCTCTGTTGAATTTCAAAACATGTGCCTCTGCCCATCTCTCCAGCCTGTCTAGATTCTTCTGAATGACAGCACAGCACTCTGAATCAGCCATTCCTCCCATTTTTTTACCATAAGCAAACTTGCTGAGGAGGCACCCTGTCCTTCATCCAAGTAATTGATGAATAAGTTAAAACATCACTGGACCCAGTATTGACCCATGGGGAACACTGCTAGTTACAGTCCTCAGACTAGACTTTTGCCTCTGACCACATCCCCCTGAGAACTGCCATTCAGCCAGTTCTCAATCCACCTCACTGTGTACTTGTCCATCTCACGTTTCCCGAGCTTGCCTATGAGGATGTCATGGGAGACAGTGTCAAAAGCCTTGCTGAAGGCTGAAGTCCAGGTAGAGAGCCTCTACTCCTCTTCCCTCATCCCTCCAGCCAGTTGTCTCATCACAGAAGGCAATCAATCAGGTTGGTTAAGCATGATTTCCCTTTGGTGAATCCACGCTGACTACACCTGATCACAGAAACTTAGGATCATAGGGCTGGAAGGGACCCCAAGAAATAAAATGATTTATGCAAAGCTTTGATTCCAGACACTTATTAGCTACAAAAAACAAGCTTTCGCATCACTCATTTCTCAGGTATCTGTGATCTTCAGCTCTCCTTCAGGAAGCAGTCAAGGAATTGGCCTGCAACCACTCAACAGATGTAAGCTGCTCCTGAAGAGGGTAAAGCCTCACCAGAAAGCAGGACAGAGCAGGTACTACTGTTCAACGTCTTTAATTTTTCAGAATCTGCTAACTGAATACTGTGCTACTCAATAAAGAGCTGTCAAGCATGTTGTGAACACAGACAGGGTTTTTTCTGGGCAAAATTAACAGGTTTGTGGCACCTGAAAGTTTTCATGTTGGTGCTTCATAAATGCATGGGAATATAACTCCTGTGTATATTTGCAACCAACTGCAATTTTCTTGTACTTTAATCTTCAGTTTCCTGCGATGTCTTTGGATTCTCTTCCAGTGAACTAGCACAAAATAAAAGGTTTACCGTTACTTTACTCAACCAAGAGTATGTTCTTACAGTACTAATTTGGAAATAGTATTTGAAAAGGTGGTGTAGAAAAACAGACACTGCATAGAAAATAATAAAAAATACACTGTCAGATCAAATCACAGCTACTAAGGCATAATAATTTCTTAAATTATGATTGAGAATTAGTAAATTTCAGTGCAGCATTTGGACTAGTTCATGAAGTAGCAGGACATTGTAAGAAAAAACTTCAGCATTGTGGCAAACAATGTATGGATATTTCTGCTTGTGTGAAAGATCCAAAATGAAACACATCAGGATTGGGGCTGTTCTGAAGGAATGGTTTAATTTAAAAGGTTTAAAATGCATAGTTGATTTTGTTGACTTGCTTTCTGAATTTTAGATATCAAATGAAATCACAGAAACCCATTCAAAGAAATGGGAAAGCAAGAAGTACTTGTGCTAATGATTATAAATTATTATAAAACCCAGAGGCAGGAATGAGTGATGGGACAGCATAGCCCACTCAGTGATGACTGATCCTGGGCTCCCACAAGTCATGGACTGTCTATCTGCAGTCCTTCTACCATACTCTAGACCTTTAGGAGAAAGCATCCTCATCTGTAGGTGTCTGAAATTAAATGAGAAAGGGAACAGAGGGAATATAATTATGTAAGGCAAAGCAAATGTTTTTAGAAATGGTGTCCTAGGTTCAGCAGTAGCAGTCATTTTTCTCCTGCTTAATAGCTGGTGAAGTGCCGTGTTTTTGACTTTCAGCCTGGGAACAGCACTGATAACACTGATGTTTTTAGTTGCTGCTCAGTGATGTTTAGTCTGAGCAAGGACTTTTTGAGTCTCATGCTCTGTCAGGGAGGAGGGGAAGATGGGGGGAAGCAGAGACAGGACACCTGACCCAAAACTAGCCAAAGAGGTATTCCATACCACAGCACGTCATACCCAGTATATAAGCTGGGGACAGTTACCTGGAAGGGGGAGATCACTGCTCGGTCTGGCTGGGTATCGGTCAGCAGGTGGTGAGCGGTTGTATTCTCTTCCCTTGTTATTTACCTTATCATTATTATCACTGGTGGTAGCAGTAGTGGTTTGTGTTATACCTTAGTTATTGGACTGTTCTTATCTCAACCTGTGGGAGTTACATTGTTTCAATTCTCCTCCCCATCCCTCCAGGAGCAGGGGGAAGAAAGGGGGTGAATGAGACACAGATTGCGTGTCTGATTTACGGCTGGGCTTGAACCACAGCAAACGGAATTTGAGAGCAGGAAGCATAAGGAGGAATTTGAAAGGCTTGCAATGGTGAATGTGTATGAGTAGTAACTGCTCATAAAAGTACGGAACGTGAAGGGGAAATTCAAACTGCTCAGCTATGGACAGCAAGAAGGGCCAACGGCAGGAAGGGGTCAAAATGGCTGGAAGGAAGGATGCCAGAGACAGAAGGACTCCTTGCAACAGAGTGCAGTTCCCTTGGTGATGAGTTAACGAACAGTTCCAGTGCTGTCTTGTAGCCACCTTGCACATGCTCAAGGGCCACTTCTGGGCAGCTGAGCTGGACTGAGCATGGTCCCAAGGCTGGGCTGAGGTGCCCCATGCAACCACTTACAGGATTGATGCTTGGGAAATACATTTCCACAAGCAGGTGGAGAACACAGAGGGAAATAGAAGAGGCCAGAAGGCAGCTATTCAGGGTACCACATGGCCAAGTCCAAGCAATGCCCAGAGGAGGAGCCATTCCACCAACTCAGCAGGCCAGACACTGACTGCAGCCCCAGCCCTGCCCATTGCAACTCTTGATCAACAAGCATTCAAGCAGGAGTTCCGAAGCTGCTGCTGCAGCAAAGGCAAGAACACTTCTGCATGAGGGGGAGATGTCCAACAGGATAACCTCCACAATGGGGAACTTTGATGCTTAGAGCTGAAGACTTCCCTCTTCCTCCCTTGCCACCAGCTCCTACAGCCAAAGGGACACAGCACTGCCCTGGCGTTACCTACAACATTGCAAGGCAGTTGGATTTAACGTTCAACTCGCAAGTCCAAACATCCGCAGCTTTGGAAATGAGGAGCAACAACTAGCTAATCAGCAGCTTCCTCTCTTGCTACTGCAGTATGACAGGACACGGGCACCAGGCTGTGGTATCACCTCCATGCAGCACAGATGTCATGGTCACATTTGGGAGCTTCTCCTCGGCACCCTTAGCCAGCCGGTGCCAGTTTGGTGGTGCATGCTGTCTGGCAGGACTCAGCTCAGCTGCCCAGGGAAATGCCTACAGCTAGTCACCACTTTGGTCTCATCTTGACAAAAAAATGTAATTTGCTCAAAGGCTTATTGTTGCTCAGGGCCCCATTTAAAATCATTCTTCTTCTGGGTCACATGATAGAGAGGGCTTACAATTGAACTGTAATTTGGGATGTGCATTCTCCAGAACCCCACAGCACCCAAGAAAGCTTGTGTTTCTTTCTTATTAATTGGTGGAGACATTGCTGTTATCTTGTTGATCACATCTGTGGGGATCTGGCGACGTTCATCTTGCTATTTTATTCCCCAAAATTGAATCTCCTGTGCAGGTCCCTTGACCTTACTCTGCTTTACGGCAAAACCGGCTTTCAGCAGGATTTGGATTATTTTCCTCCCTTTCTCAAAAACTTCTTCCGCTGTATCGCCCCACACAATAATGTCATCAATGTATTGCAGGTGTTCTGGAGCTTGCCCCTGTTCCAGTGCAGTCTGGATCAGTCCATGGCAGATAGTAGGACTGTGTTTCCACCCCCTGGGGCAGTCAGTCCCAAGTGTACTGGACGCCCCTTCAAGTAAAAGCAAACTGTTGCCTGCACTCTGCTGACAAATGAATTGAGAAAAAGGCACTGGCAATATCAGTTGTGGCATACCACTTGGCTGCCTTTGACTCCAGTTCATACTGAAGTTCTAGCACGTCTGGTACGGCTGCACTCAAGGGTGGTGCGACTTTGTTCAGGCCATGATAGTCTACCGTTAGTCTTCACTCTCTGTTAGACTTTTGCACTGGCCATATGGGGCTATTAAAGGGTGAGCGGGTCCTACTGATCACTCCCTGACTCCCCAGTCTATGGATCAGCCTATGGATGGGAATCAGGGAGTCTCAGTTGGTGCGATATTGCCACCAGTGCACTGTTGTGGTCGGGACTGGCACTTGATGCTCTTCAACCTTCAGCAATCCCACACCAGAAGGATTCTCTGAGAGACCAGGCAAGGTGGACAGCTGCTCAATTTCCTCTGTCTCCAAAGCAGCAATACCAAAAGGCCATCGGTACCCTTTTGGGTCTTCAAAGTACCTTCTCCTGAGGTAGTCTATGCCAAGGACGAATGGAGCCTCTGGACCAGTCACAATGGGGTGCTTTTGCCTTTTCCTCCCAGTCAGGCTGATTTCAGTCTCCAGTAGAGTCAACTCTTGGGATCCTTCTGTCACTCCAGAAACAGAAATGGTTTCCACCCCTTGACATCTTGATGGCACCAGGGTACACTGTGCACCGTTATCCACTAGAGCCTTATACTTCTGTGGGACTGATGTGCCAGGCCACCTGATCCACACAGTCCAGTAAATCCGATTGTCCCCTGTGTCCACCTGGCTGGAGGCAGGGCCCCTCTAATAGTGATCACAACGCTGGACACTTAAGCCTTGTAGAAAGGGATTATTTTTCTTTATCACAGGAACTGGATTAAAATCAGTTCCTCCCCTTCATCTGTGAACCTGTTCACCAGGGACTGAAGCTTCAGCTTTCATGGGATGATCATCCTTGACCTTTGGTCTCCTCTTCAAATCACACACCCGTTCCTCCAGAGCTGAGGTATGTTTTCCATCCCACTTCCCCATGTCTTCTCTGCTATCCCGCAGGTAAAGCCATAGGGTGGCCCATGGCGTATACCTCCTATATCTTCTCTCTTGAGCAGTAGGATGCCTTTTGTTAATAGCTGAGACGTGGGTTGGTACACGTGAGGAGCTGGATAGGTTAGATCGTATCTCAATTTTTGAGATCCTGGGACAGCTTTTCCTCAGCTGAAATGATGGAAGGGGTGAGACTGTCTTCAAACTCTGAGTTTATGAATCATTTCATCCACTGTTAGTGGTACTATGTCATTCCAGGTTACTGTTGCCAATGAATGGGCATATGATGACAGTGCATTCTGTGTAAATTTCTATCACATGGGTCGTGCACATTCAACTTCATCTAGATCTGTGGGTACCTCTGTGGCATTTGGCTTGATGTGATAGATCATCTCTACAATGGCTGATTCCCTCAGAGACTGGATGCCTTTCTCTAGAGTAGTCTACTTGGCCAAACAATTCATAACATCATATTTGTATGGACACCTTTCTTTCACAGCTGCCAAGAGCTGCTTCCAAAGGCCGAGGGACTTTTTCTCTCTTGCAATTGCTTTGTCAATTCCCCCTTCACTAGCAAGTGATCCCAGCTGCTTGGCTTCCCCACCTTCTAGTTTGTGACCATCAGCCCCATTGTCCCAGCATCAGAGCAACCAGGTGATGATGTGCTCCCCTGGTTGACGGGTAAAATCTTTTCGCATATTCTGTAGCTCGGTTGAGGTCTAGGTTCGAGACGTGACCTCTTCTTCCTCTTCTTCCTCTGATTCACATACTAATAACTCCTGGTCAGATGCTGTCCCAGGTGGTGAGTACGTTGTTTCTTCATCTTGTTTCATCTTTCTTGCCTCTTTTTTGCTTTTCCCCTTGCATACAGGGGCAACCAATATTGGCACGAATTGGCCCTCTAGTGTAGCTGCTGTACTTGGAGTTGGATTACCTGTGCTGTCTGTTGCGGTCAAAGTTTGAGTAGCTACTGTACTTGTCTCTGGGGATGGTGTAGCTGCTGTGCTTGGAGTTGGAGTAGCTGTGCTGTCTGTTGCTTTGCCATCAGATCCAGGGACATTTTTTTTTTCCTTTTGAGGTGCTGGCTAGTGTTGAACAGGGCTCTCTAAGCACAGGCAAAGCCCCAGCACGTTGCCATGATTTGTCCATCTCTGGTATGACCAGAATAACAACACACCTCATTTAAGTGTTTTACTAAGTTTTCTGGATTTTGCTCTTGTTCGATGGTGAAATTTCAAAGCACTGGAGGGGGCCAGTGGACTAGATACTTGCCCATACTGGCCCACACACCCTGCCACTCATGATTGTCCAGCCTCATGGAAAATCTCGTGGTCCTCCTATATCGTCGTCTAACCCTAGACAAGACCCAAACCCAACTCTGCTTAACTCTTCAGATCAGAAGAAATGCTCGTGGGTAAAACACTCTCTGTATGCATGCCAACACGGTGATCCCCATCACAATCAGCAGGCAGGTCTCAAGGGTACCTAAAGGCCATTCAAAACCTTCAGAAATCTCAAATGATGCTGTAAACAGTCTGGTGGGGGGCCTGGGTGCATAAAGGGAATGTCTCCTTCAGGGGCTGAACACCCAAGGAGGGGAAAAAAATGTGTAATTGTTAAACACTTCTATTATATACCTCCCAAAGTACAGAGGTGGTGACCACACTGGGAACACAAGCCACATCAGTTTCATGATCAATGAGTCTATTGTATTACAAGTCATTACCAAAAAGTACAATAAAACAAGAACCTTAGCCCAAGGCCCCCAGCTGATAAACACTAACACAGCAAATACTGTCTGTAAGTAAGGTATGACATGCTGAAACTCCAAGATCCAGAGCAACAACTTTGAGAGCCAATAAATCAGCATCGTGACAAGTGACTACTCATCCAAAACAATAAATGCATATCACAAATATGATTAGACACACTCTGGTCAGATCTGTCGTCATCTCAACCCTTCGTGCCCCATGTTGGCAGCCGAAACAAACTGTCGTGGTTTAAGCTCAGCTGTAACTCAGAACCACGCAGCCGCTCTCTCACTCTGCCTCTGTCTTCCCCTTGCTCCCAGAGGGATGGGGAGGAGAATCGAAACAATGTAACTCCCACGGGTTGAGATAAGAACAGTCCAGTAACTAACGTATAACACAAAACCACTACTGCTACACCAATAATAGTAATGATAAGGAAAATAACAAAGGAAGAGAATACAACTGCTCACCAACCAATACCCAGCCCAACCGAGCAGTGATCTTCCGCTTTCTGGGTAACTGTCCCCAGTTCTAGATCTCAGGCATGATGTGCTGTGGCATGGAATACCTCTTTGGTTAGTTTGGGTCAGGTGTCCTGTCTCTGCTTCCTCCCATCTTCTCTTCCTCCCTGGCAGAGCATGAGACTCAGAAAGTCCTTGGTCAGAGTTACTGAGCAACAACTAAAAACATCGGTGTTATCAGCCCTGTTCCCAGGCCAAAAGTCCAAAGCAGAGCACTGCACCAGCTACTAAGAAGGAGAAAAATGACTGCTACTGTTGAACCCAGGACAGGAGGAGAGAAGGAGGAGGGCAGGAAACATTGTGAGATTCATTTCTTTCTCAGGTGAAAACACAAAGGTTGCTGTTACTTAACAGAACCATAGCTCTGTTTGTCAGCCTAACCTTTAGGTTTCAAATGCCCAGCAGACTTTTTCAAGACCTGTGCTGGTCTGTTGCCATTAGAAGGATTAGTTTCCTCTCTTGGTGTTTTCCCATCTCCAAAGGCTGTCAACTAACTGTTCATCTTTTATGTGGTTTATTTACTGCTCCACTACAACCCCAGCTTCAGGAGAGATGATCCCCACCTGCTTAAGAGATGCAAGCAACGATCTGGTCACAGAAGGAGAGCAACAACTGCATTTGTCAGCAGGCCTGGCTTTGAAGGAAATCTGCCACAAAAGAAGCCCAGATCAGATGTGCAGCCAGGGAGAGGGGGCGGCTACTGTCAACCTTGTGCCCCCTCCTGTTTACCATCACAGTGCAGCCAGACCCCACCTGGATTCCATCAGGCTGCTTCTGCTGCACCTGCTTCTTCACCAGGCCACATCTCATCTCCATAATACCTTTCACATGAGGGATGGGGCTTCCCATCTTTCCATCCTGCAGACAGCCTCCCTCCCCACCGCTGCCCTGACTCCCTTCTGGCATCTGTGGCTTCCCACGGCTTTCCATGCTGGCAGCAGCCTCTGCTCTGGCTACCAACACAACTATATGGAGACTGAAAGAAATATCATAATGGAAAAAGCCAAAGCCTCTCAGGACTGGTATGTGTTTAGGTGCTATGCCTCCCAAAAATAAAAGGCAATGCAGGACCTAATGCAACCTTTGCCATGTATCTGCAGTATAAGCAAAGCAGGCCAGGCTTTCTTGGCTGTGCTTTTTGAACATTTCACCAATAGCCTCTTCAGCCTCTTAAAGACTGTGTAGTCTGAAACCTGGAGTGGTAGCAAGACATCATGAATTTCATACACCAGCTGAAGCTCCTCTGAGAATAAGTAAACACAGGCATGTTCAGTTAGTGGCTTTATAACAGGCCTTCAAGATTATGTATCACCATCTGCACACTTTGGATGTAATTTCCATGGTTTGGGATAAACTGAAAGGCCCATTTTCCAATAGCACACAAATGCCTACATTTTGACTGATTGCAAGATGAGGGAAGAGTTTTCCATTTATCAGAATGAAGTGCATTCAATAAGTAACATGGGAAGCATTACCAAAATTAGTAGTTCCGACACAGGGGATGAGATGTTATTTTCAACACTGAAATATATGAAGAACTACTTTCCTTGGGAAAAGAACCAGAAGGATACTAAATGCTCTCTTCAGTTACCACAGGACTGCAAGCTCCTACAAGCTGAAAAGTTGCTTCTAAAGCCTTCTTGTGCAGTTTTGGGTAGCAAAAATAGACACACACAAAATTAAAAACAATAAAAGGATTAAAATATTTGAAACTGCACAAGCTTACTTGCTTTAATAAACCCAGGGTTTTTACTCACTGAAAGAACAGGTTTTTTCCTCAGGCACTTCTAACAACCAGCTGTCAAAGTAAATGCTGTGCATGCTTTCAGGAGGTAAGCCTCTAAATATACACTTTTTCAATGTAACCAAGCCAGAAAATTCATCTGCTATTTCAGCTTAGCTGGTGTGCAAATGAGGAATTCCCAATAGGCCTTTAAGTGCATGACAAACCAAATACCTTCTTCATGTCCCTAACATGAATTTAACTTAAGATCAAGTTAAATCACAAAGAAAACCAGGATGAATGTCAAGCATATATAATCGGTTTCACCAGTTACATAATTAAAGTCCACCAATGCAGATCAAATTGATTTGAGAGCTTCTTCTCCCACTACAGATGTTATATACAGATAGGTTACAAACTGAAAAATGTTCTTTTTCAAACTGCTGTTATAATTCACTGACAAACACGTACATTTCTCCTTAGCAATACATAGGTTGCTTGTGTCAGTTTTTTAAATACATTTCTAAATATTGTCAACACATTATTCTTTTCAACAAATCCTGTGAAAAACTTGGAGAAGGAAACCTACAAGAATAAGAATGAAACAGAGAGAAAAAAAAATACTAATAGTGAGATTTGTAAAATGTGCAGCAGTTTCTTGCAGCCACAACAGTCTTGCTGTGGTTGAGGTCTAAGGAACTATGCCAAGATATACTTTATGTCCACTAAAACAATGCTTAGTCCCATGTCTGTGTAACTAAATCGTGAAATTTAGCACTAATGATGAAACAGAGTTCAAACACATTCAATCCTTATTTTAGTTTATGTAGTACTGTTTCTTGAGCCCACAAAGCTTGTTCCTATAAGCAAAAGTATTAAATGTTTAAGGTAAATAAAAGGCAAGTACAGGCAGTCCGCAACTCTAGCAATCCAGAACCCTGACTATGGACTATGAGGCTATCTGCAAGAGGCAGAGCTACATGCTACTTATAAAGAGAAGGTGGGCAGAAAAATGCAGTCTCCAGATGATGATGTTAGACACTGCAGAAGTCTTCAAAACCCATGGGTTCATAAACAGACAGATGTGGATGAAGTAATAAACAGCATAGTTTATGGAGATGGTGGTATTTCTGATCCCTCTTCCACCGCTTCCCTTTGAGAAAGTGGAATATATAAAATATTGTTCAGAGACACTTGGTTCAAAGATGCTAAAAGCAAGTTTAGGGGGTTGTTTTTTTGTTGTTTGGTTTTTGTTTTGTTTGGGGTTTTTTGCCAGGTGGTGGGGGGCTCTTTTAAACACACAAAAGCCACACAAGCAAATCACACAAGCTGTTCCCCCCACCTGCCCCTAAATAATTCTCCTGTAAAGTTTCCATTGAATTTTCAGAATTCAAGATGCATACTCAGTTCCACATGTATTCCAATCACAAGCTTGGCAAAAGCCTTCACACCAACTTTGATCCAGTCAGATTACTGCATTATCTGCGTCTGCAAGCTTGTATCATACAATAGGCAGTCTGGATAAGCATTCATCATTTTAACAAGTTCATTCCAGAAAGCAGACAAGCTACAGATTACACAGCTATCACAAAGGATTTGTAACTGAGCATAAATCCCCTAGCATATACAAAACCAATTCTTCTTTCTAAATCCAGATTCCAGAGCTAAACCTCCTTTGATTACACTTTTCCCCATCATGTTCAGGACGTATTCAACTCTCATGATCAGATAAGATTAGTATCTAATATGTGTCATTCTCCATAATTAATTTCAGACGTGATTTAATATACCAGAAACCTAATACGTTGATGCTCATGCATATCAATTGGATGATGAGGAATACCCTCCTTAGAGGACTGGGGAGAAAAAAAAATGCACAAGACAACTAAACCTTGTCTGTTGATGAAGCTAAAACAGAGCATGGACTCAGCAGTTTTGCAGTTAACTAGCCTTCTCAGAACTTACATTTGCTCAAGTGTTTCCTTACTCACCATTTCTTCTTTTTTTTGAAGGCTCAAGCTATTGATTCATGGAAGTTTAGTTATTATTCACCACAACCACTATGCAAGATATGGATTATTCACCATTACCTTTATAATTAACAAACCACAAAAATTCACATCACAAACAAGCTACAGCTTATGTTGCTGGATCTCACTAGTACTCACACCTGGCAGACATGTTCTACTCTGCTATTGAATCATTTCAGATGCAGAAAATACAATATTGTCACAGAATGTAAACAACATACAGTAAAAACCAGCCTAATAATTTTTCTATAGAGAAAATATACTTGAGAATTCCTTTGATGTGTAAATTTCTTTCTTTCCGTCATTTTGCATTAAAACTAGAAAATAACAGCAACTAAATCATCAAGCACCTGTTTTGACATCTGGCTGCTTTTGGATCTCAGCTTTCTTTTGTTCCACCTCTCTTGGCACAGCCCCTTAGAGGAGCTTTAAATTCTCTTCCTGCAATAATAAACTACATTCAGGCAACATTTTATGAGAGTCAGAAGGGCTAATGAATCACAGTGGAAAAAGTTTTCTGGGGAAGAAAGACCACTGCTGAAGAGCTCTGTTAACTATTAATAAGTGCACTGCAAGGATAACCAAGAGCATTCTCAAATGAGAAATATTTGTAAGGGATACTCTTTAACTGAAATGTTACCAGAGTAGTTTTTAGAACATATGAACCAATAGATTATTAAACATGTCAAATTAACACCAAACCATAGAATATTCATGCACAAATAATTTGCAGTACTATTTTCAAGACTGACTGCCAGGCCTGCAGTTTATCATTTGTATTAGCCACCATCCCAAGCAAACAGGAACTGGTAGCTGCAGCACCATCAAGAGAGTTGCAGGTTTGGGGTCCCTGAGCCTGGCTCCACAGGCAAACACCCGCAGCACAGGCCACTGGAATGCAGAGCCCATTAGGTGGTGCTAGTTGCCAGTATATTTAGAACCCTGAATTTGAACCAAAAAAATGATAGCAGAATATTCACAGGGGAAGCAGCTTTCTGAAAAAGAAGAAAACAGGATAAGGCTTCAGATCATTCTATCAGCTTTCTCTCTGTCATCTCCATAAGTGGTACTGGGTCCATCATTTATTTTCCTTGAGGCAACATTAGATGAGAGAATTAAATTTTGCCCTAGTGTTACAAGCTTGGAAAGGTGTTTTCCTTCTTTAACTGTTGTTCTCGAAAACAATTCAAGGCTTAGGCTGCCCTAGTGATAATGTATATTATTCAGACATATATTAAGTCATACCATGTCAGTGTCTTCTTATTTTATTACATCAAAGAAATAGTTAACATGTTTGAAAATAATTTACATAGAAAATGTAATTTACATTGCTAGGAAAAACAAAAAAAAAACCAAAAAAACAAAAAAAAAACCACCAAAACAAAAACAACCAAAAAAAACCACAAACCAAAACCAACTTAGACTGTAGGGAGCAGAACCTGACCTTTCGTTTCCTGAACTTTTTCCAGTGTATACAGTGATAAATGAAACAAGTTACCAAAGACAGTAATTTTCTCATGGAACAAAAAAAAAAAAAAAATCCACAACAAAATAATAAATAAAAACCCTCACATTATACACATAAGATTACAAAGGGCTGAGTCATATAGAAATTTTACTGAAAGGGCTCAAGGGGAGAAAAGCATGGAAAGTACTAAGCCAATAAAGCACAGCAGACTGCATCAGAAAAGTTTAAAGTCATAATAAAAAAAAAACAGTGGAGATTTAATCATCAGCACTTTCAACAGAATTTAGAAAATTAGTATCTTGCTGAAGGTCTGAATAAAGCTAGAGGAGAAGAATTTAAGACAGCAATTGCAGATGGTCAGTGAAGAATCACATTACAAACTACCTTTCCCAGTTTCTAAGGGAAAGCTCAGAAACAACACAGAACACAAAAGTTAGGCTGAACATATGTTAGGCAAAGAACAATTCCAATGCTTACCTGAATAACAATACTCAATCTGCTGATAAAAACTTCTATTATACATGCAAAGTTATCATCATAACTCAAGAACTTATTATAAAACCGTGAGTTTTAACAGCATTCTTAAGGACATAGGATTAACACTACATTAGAATGGTTGACATAAAACCAGGCTTCTTAAAGTAAGCAACAATTCTGATTATAAACCAAAATTTATTCAAAGTATGGCTGCAGAGGTTTAATTTAATCTTTTAGATATAAAACTGACAAAAATGTTAAGGGTTGCCAAAAAAAAAATCAAGTGAAGAAAAAGTATTTGTGTTATTTTCTGTCCTTCCTTAACACAATCTACTGCCAGATTAAATCTCTCAGAAAGCAAATTAATAGGCAATATTTGCTATAATTAAAAATCAATAATAATTAAAAATAAAAGCTACCCGTTAAAAAGCCTAGTAGTACTGTTCCAGCTTTATGGTACACTGGGCTACATCTCCTGTTTAAGCATAAACACACTTTGTTCACTTTCAGTACTGTTAAACTATTAGTAACAAATTGATAGCTTGGCATAGTGAAATGACCTACAAATCTATACTTAGATTTAAACATAAAAGATTGTTTTGGACACATCAACAACTTATTCAGGCTTCTTATGCTATTAGCTTACTAGGTATCTTTGTTACATTTTTTGTTCACTATAGAAGCTATTTTTCAATACAGCATAATACAGAGTAATGGTCTGGATGGAAAGCCTAATTCTTTTTAAATTATAATCTATGTACCACTGGAAAGTACAAACATTTGTTACATAGTGACAGATCTAATAGAGATTTTAAAAGTGTTTCCTTATTTTTTCACACGTTTCCGCATATGCTAATCATATAATTGATACAGATGTTTTCCCTGCAAGTCGCCAGTTTTGTTGCACTAATCTTTTTTAGATTTTGATCACTTTCCTTCAAGGAATAGGAAAAAGTGACATAAGATTATTAAAAAAGATATGTAAAGGAGGCTGCTAAAAACCTACCCTCTGATGAATGTATGCAGAGATGAGCAGATCCAAACTACCATGTTTCAGCTCCTTCAGGCAATGCTACCTACTGCAGATTGAGCCAAACAGTAACTTCATGTAATTCATTTGAAGTATTAGGGACCCCAAGGACACAGTCCTGTACTGCTGGTCAAATTGAAGAGTTGAAGTTTTGAAGGCTCACTTATCGGCATGACATGGACAGCTTGAAGAGGCTTTTCAAACACTCAGTATTAATTGGTAACAGAGACTAAATCAGAATCCGCTGAGTTCCTTTAACCTTCCCCAAATACCCTCACATCTTCAAGTTTCACTTAATGTAATTGTAAAAAGAGGTCTACTGTTAATCAGCTCTCCAGAGTGGCATTAACTTCATTAGGTGCTGTTTGTACAACGTTTTAAGCTCCTCATTAGAACGTACACAGGAGTATTTTAGATTAATGAGGCTCTATATTTATAACCTATTGCTGCGTATTTGCAATTTCTTTTTAAGTAGCTATTGTAGCACAAACTCTCTTAAATGGTAAATACTGGCATAGTAAACAGTTTTCATTGACTTGTACTTTAAAATAAATCACCCTGTTAGGTTGCAGACTGTATACCTACAAGATACAGACAAAAAAATATAAATTAAAAAAGGCAAAAATAGAAAGAAAACTACACACGTGACCAACACCTCGCCTCTGCAGAAGAGGGCTGCAGCCTCCTTCTTTCTCTGCGGCCCCACTAGGCAGCCTGCTTTGCTAACCAGATGCAGCAAATAATACCCTACTCAGGACTGGTATATACAGCAACTCATGTGCAATATCTAAAAGTGTTTTGGGATTACACAAGTTAAGCAAATCAAGGGAGAACCAAAACCAAAACCAAACAAAACAATGTCCAGGTTGCAAACAGGAAGTCTGCTTCTGAAACAGTTTCTGAACAATGTAATATCTATGCTCTCTTTTGCCCTTCAAGAATGAAAGACATGAGGCTTACGTAATTTAAACTGTGTACACATAGCTAAATATAAAAGTCTTCAAGGGAAAAGAGCCGCACCTTAAACCTTGTCTTTCCTGATGCACTATCAAGATTCCTTCTAACCCTCACACCTGAGTAAAACCAGTTTTGCTTTAAAAACAGCTGCACAGAGAAAGGCAGATTAAAACAGATGTTTGCATATGCAGGGGGATAGAAATTTATCTCTGAAAGGACATTCAAAAGTAAAAAAAAAAAATTAACAAAAATACATGCAATTACTTAAGATTAAAGTTGTCTCTCCAACACTTTCTCCTATTGTTTGCATTAAATACAATAGAAATATATGGTAAGAGTTATGGAATGTACCAGCAGGGCCCATATTCTGATCATCAGTTCATCAGAGCAGTATGCTGCTACTTTTATTACAAAGAAAATCAGTTTTAAAATGCTTAAATTTCCTGGATTTGCTTACTTTCCTTATGGGCTAGCCTGAGAAAATCCAAATAACCAAATCCATGATGCTTCAGACTGTCTTTATTGATTACTGCAGGCAAGTTCATATTAAGCAAGGTTTTTGCCAGCTATAAATTAAGTTCCCTCACTGTTGCAGCGCAGGGCTGCCTGACAGTGATCTCATCAGAAGTCTGATCTGATGAAGCTTCTGTTTGTCGGAAGGGAGGGGCTGTATAATGTCTCAAATGTCCTTCCCATTTTAAGGATATGCTGCATTGACATATTACAGCTGGCCTCATTGGAGTTTTATTCTTATTACCACCTTATTGTTATTTTACCAACAACTGTATTACCAGCTGCTATCTCACTGACATGAGTACTGTCTCACAAGTCTACCTAGTGCTACACTAGCTAAACATTACTGGAATTTCCTGTTTTATTTACTGGGCCATGCAGTCCTTGAGATGGGGTGTCACTACACAATCAGCAATGGTATTTTACATTGTGCAGTACCTCATTTACCAAGAGTTTGATAAAGCAGAGATCTAGATAGAAGGCAGTAATATAAGCCCACCTAGAGATCACAGTACTACAGGTAAGCAGAAATCAGTATTTTACAACACTGCTTACTGAATTTATTTTTCCCTTTCCCATCAGAAGCCACTAGCTTGGTAAGATACCGAGTAAACTCCTCATTCTTAGCAACACTTCACAGCAGGCCTTGCTGTAATCCTCACCCTAACCCTAACCCTAACCCTAACCCTTGGGCAACCCATTCCAGTGCCTCACCACCCTCACAGGAAAGAACTTCTTCCTTATACCAAATCTAAACTTCCCCTGTTTAAGTTTCAGCCCATTATCCCTTGTCCTGTCACTACAGTCTCTAAAGAAGCGTCACTCCCCAGAATCCTTATAGGCCCCTTTCAGATACTGGAAGGCTCCTATGAGGTCTCCACGCAGCCTTCTCTTCCCCAGGCTGAACAACCCCAACTTCCTCAGCCTATCATCATATCAGAGGTGCTCCAGTCTCCTGATCATCCTCGTGGCTCTCCTCTGGACTTGTTCCAACAGTTCCATGTCCTTTTTATGTTTAGGACACCAGAACTGCACACAATACTTCCAGTGAGGTCTCACAGGAGCAGAGTAGAGGGGCAGGATCACCCCCTTTGGTCATGCTTGTTTTCATGCAGCCCAGGATACGGTTGGCTTTTTCTGCTGCGAGCGCACACTGAAGCCGGCTCATGTTCAGTTTCTCATCGACCAGCACCCCCAAGTCCTTCTCCACAGGGCTACCCTGAATCTCTTCTCTGCCCAACTTGTAGCTGTGCCTGGGATTGCTCCAACCCTGGTGTAGGACCTTGCACTTGGCATGGTTAAACTTCATAAGGTTGCATCAGCCAATCTCACAAGTGTGTCAAGGTCCCTCTGGATGGCATCCCTTCCCTCCAGTGTATCAACCAAACCACACAGCTTGGTGTCATCAGCAAACGTGCCGAGGGCACACTCAATCCCCCTGTCCATGTCACCGACAAAGATGTTGAACAAGACCGGTCCCAACACCGATCCCTGAGGGACACCACTCGTTACCGGTCTCCAGCCGGACATTGAGCCATTGACCACAACTCTTTGTGTGTGGCCATCCAGCCAGTTCTTTATCCACTGAGTGGTCCATCTATCAAATTGATATCTCTCCAATTTAGAGAGAAGGATGTCATGTGGGACAGTGCCAAACGCTTTGCACAAGTCCAGGTAGGTGACATCAACTGCTTTACCCTTGTCCATCAGTTCTGTAGCCCCATCATAGAAGGCCACCAAATTGGTCAGGCAAGATTTCCCCTTAGTGAAGCCATGCTGGCTGTCACCAAGCACCTTGTTGTTTTTCATGTGCCTTAGCATGCCTTCCAGGAAAATCTGCTCCAAGATTTTGCCAGGCACAGAGGTGAGACTAACTTGTCTGTAGTTCCCTGGGTCTTCCATTTTCCCCTTCTTGAAAATGGGGGTTATATTTTCCTTCTTCCAGTCATCGGGAACTTCACCTGACTGCCATGATTTTTCAAATGTGATGGACAGTGGCTCAGCAACTTCATTTGCCAGCTCCTTCAGGACCTGCGGATGGATTTCATCAGGTCCTGTGGACTTGCACATGTTCAGGTTCTTAAGATGGTCTCAAACCATATCTTCTCCTACTGTGGGCCCAAGATCTTCATTCTCACTGTCCTTGCATCTGCTTTCCAAGACTTGGGTGGCGTGGTCAGAGCATTTGCCAGTGAAGACTGAGGCAAAGAAGTCATTAAGAACCTCAGCTTTCTCCAAATCCAGGGTAGCCAGTTCTCCTGATAGATTCCGGAGAGCGCCCACATTGTCCCTAGTCTGTCTTTTATTTGGAAAGTACCTGTGGAATCCCTTCCTGTTAACTTTCACATCCCTAGACAAGTTTAATTCTTACTGGGCCTTTGCTTTCCTAGCCTTGTCCCTAGCTTCCCGGACATCATCCCTGTATTCTTCCTAGGCCGCCTGTCCCTGCTTCCAACTTTTATAAGCTTCTTATTATGCGCAGTCTTATTTCAGTTTACAGGCCTGGAACTTAAAATAGGTGCAACACAATTGGTATCGCTAATGTATTTCCTGCTATTTCTTTTCTCGGAAAAAATACTTCAGGAATTGAGAAAGCAAAAATAAACTACCATTTCATACCCTGGAGTGACTCACTTAAAAAAAAAAAAAAAAAAAATGAATTAAAAAATTCACAGCAGTCATGAGGCTAAAAGAAGAAAAGAGAATTGTAAATTTTTCAGGACAAATTCTAACCTTTCAGCGATGGCCAATGCAGACAGAGTGTGATGTTCAAGGACACCAACTACTTTTCCCCCCACCCCCCTCTCTCTGCCTATCAGAACCAATTGTAACAGTGCTAGACTCCACAAGATACAGTCTCACAGGTAAGAGATAACAGTGTCAGTGACAAAGGTCAGAATAAAAGGGCATAGTTTGATAACTGAGCAAAATAAGGATACACTTGGCCAAATATACATATGGAGTTGAAGAAAAGTAGATTACAGGAAAAGAAGTGGAAAAGCTGTTTGCATTATATGGGACAGAAAGAGATAGCCAAAACATGTACTCACGCTTACAAGCCACTGAAGTACTAATTTCTTCAGAACATGAAGAACAATTCTCTGGGGAAAACTCTGTGTACAGCAGATAGCCACGCCACCAGGGGTATCAACTTCTCTCCACACCTGATCCACTGCTTCAGAAAGAAAAAAGATATTGGTGTCCGCTAACTACAAGAGGTCTGAAGCAAGCAGCTAAAAAAAGTACGCACTGTATCTGCCACATGCCTTTATAGGTGGAATTTCTATAGGTATCTAAACCTCCCCTGGAAAGTTTTACAGGTACCAGGAATCAGAGAGACTGGGTATGACTGACTGCTTTAAAAATTTTCATGCTGATTATAAAGCACAAAGTTTGCATAGACTTGCACCAAAATAGGGCAATCCTGAAGCTTATCCTACTTCTTAGATTCCCTTCCAACAAGAATGGCATGAATTCAAGTCTTTTATAAAGATACCATCACATCACTCCTCTTGGGCTCCTAACTGCAAACTGCCATCTCCTCTTTTTCCAGCCCCAAAACAATCTCCAAAACATCTCAAGATCACAATTGTGCAGCGGCACTAGGTAGCAATAGTAAACTCAGTTTGTCTGAGCCTTATACTAAGGAGAGGCACGCTCCACCCTTTGGGCATTTAATGACTTCACTACTACCACTGTACCACTCTGCACCCCCCTGAAATGCATCTTGAAGGCCTGATCCTCTTCTTTCCAACAACCCAGGCAATTACTGCTGCAACACTCAAGAAAGGTGAGCCCTCTTAATAAGCAGCAGCAGTAAGAGTCTCATGGCACTGCCACACAAGCCTGGTTTTCCTCATATGGGCATACATAATGCCAATGTCACTGCCACACAGTTCAACTGGTGGACTTGGCAGTGTTAGGTGTGCAGTTGGACTTGATCTTTAAGTTAGAGTTCAACTGGTGGACTTGGCGGTGTTAGGTTTGCAGTTGGACTTGATCTTTAAGGTCTTTTACAATCTAAATGATTCTATGATTCTATGTAGTCAGGCACAGATCTACTCCTAAACTAGCTCAGTAACACCAGCTGTGTAGCCACAAGAGCATTTAACCCACCAGCAAAGTATCTGGCCTTGTTAGTATAGTACTAGCATGGACAAAGTTAGAAATCCTCCAGGACAGGCACATGATTGTGGTCATATAACTGCAGGCTGGAAAGCATAGACTTAGCCTGTGGTAGCATATATGATGGAATACAGTAGTTTAGAGGGGAGCATGGTGCTCTGTAAAATAACTTAATGGGTTTGTGGACAAGAGCAAAGCCACATAAAATTGAGAGGAGGAAATCGTGTCATGGTTGCTCCTTGCTAAAAATGTTCCTGCAGTTACCCATTCAGGAAAAAATTAAATTACCTTTTCTGTGTACTTTCTCTTTAACATACAGAAGTAACATAGTTGCCATTCTGACTGTTAATTAAAGGGTTTCATTACATTTTACTATATAGATTGTTTTCAAAGATAAATACTTAATAACTTACGAGTTCACTATGTCATTTAAGAGTTCTAACCAGTTTTAAGGATGTTCGTTTCTTCTAGAAGAAAAAAAAACTTCCTATCCTAAGTGGATAGACATGAACAACAACATAGAGCCAAGGCCAATTCTCCTTGTGACTAGAGAAGGAAAACAGATTTTTTTTATTTCTTTTTTTACTGTATTTGTTGAAGGTTATAGTGCTTGTTTTATGGAGAAGGAGTAAAGTACAGAGACTTTGCCTAGCTAGGCAGCCCTCTGTAGCCTGCAATCACGCAAGATCAAGTAGAATCAGGGTAACAAAAAGGCCTAGGAAACCAATGGTGTATAGCACAGGTACGGAAGGAGGCATTAATCAAGAACGTTTAACTCAGGAAAAACAGGAAGTCCAACTCAATTTCCAAGCAGTTTAAATACTGCCCCTAAGTACAAGTGTTCATTTTTTTCTGTTTCACAGGAAATACCTAAGATAATAAAGAATGTGTACTTCATTCTTTTTCTGTCTTTTTTCTTTCAAGACTTTTCATATTTTTGCAGAATCTTCCCTTCCAAGGAAACTGATATTTTGTCTATACCATTCCTTCTTAGCTATTATGCTAACCCTGCTTTTGATAGTTAATGTTTCTCCTGTTGTTTCTGACATTTATAATTTCCTTACAGTTTGCTAAACACTGACCACAAAACACATTTTATATTTTAAAATGCGGTCATGCAAAGAAACTAGGAACAAAATCACAAAAAAAAAAAAACTAAAAACAAACAAACAAACAAAAAAACACCAATAAACCACAGAGAAAGACATTGCAATTTAACTAGATGTCCTTGAGTGTAAGAGTAAAACCTGGGAACAGTCCGAATGAATTGCTATTGCTTCACAAGCAAACTGATTTTGTTCAGTTCAGTTTTGGTGCATTGAGAATTAAAAGATTATCTATATTTAAGCTGAACTGCAACGACTTTACTGAAACTACATGCACATATGTGCACCAATATGTCACCAGAGAAGTGCAATATAATAGTTTTGACATGTCAGGACAGGTGGATATAGTCACTTCTGAAAGCTAAACAATCATGTTAATCAAACTTCAGAGTGAGGTAGATAATTCACAAAGTAGAATTTATGACAGACCATGTTAAAGTTTTGGTACAAACATGTTAATGACACACCATTTGAGACAGTGTTTTTTATGTTACATTACCTCTTTTTCTTAATTCATTAAAACAAGTTGTTGCTATTAATACTGACATTCCAAAGACACAGTGCACCTAGATTTGATTATTTTTGTTTCCAAGTAAACCTATGAAGTGCTGCGGAGAAAAAAGAAAACAAGCTTATGATGTCACATGAATATGTTACTCATTAACTGATTTTAAAAGCTAACCTGAGCTGAAGTCACAGCAGAACTGCACTTCCTACAGCACTGAAAAGTTGTGCGTTTGAAGGAGCATACTAGAACTGAACTTCCAAGCTTTGCAGCTAACTCCATTAAAATGAGGAGAAAAAGGAGTTCCTTAGAGGACTCTGTTTTTCATTCTCAAACTCAAAACAGCTTCCGAAAGTCAAGTAATGACACACCAGTCAGCCCGACAGAGAGTTTTGGATCAGTATTTATAAGGTAAATCCTGATGTGTTTTGAGTGTTCTGTATGTACTTTATTCGGGGGGGGGCAACACAGGAGGCAGCAACAGGGGAGGGCCTGTGGACAAATACACCAGTGATAATACCCTGATGAGGAAGATGTTAATATGAAATGGCAGTGCATGCAGAGTTGATAATTTCACTTACGTTACTGATTGCACTGGAAAGGGGAGCACTACTGTAAAGGAGAAATTTGTAACGGAGGCAATTTTGTTCTCTCTTTGCTTACACTGAAGTAGGGCTTTGAGCATGTATAGAACTGTACACAAAGTCTTAAAATAACTTCTGCAAGGTCATCCAATACTATATATGATATCTGAGTGAATCACTACACAAAACAAATGTAAGCTTTGAACAGAGAATTTAACAAAGTGTTTTGATGTGTGTTTTGGCCTATATGAAATGCTTATTTTATAATGCTTATTGAATTGCGTTTCAAGACAAAAGCTACCATAATCACAAGGAGATTCATGGAAGTAGAACACTCACATGAATGAATACTGCTGAAGGCTTTGCTTATAGAACAATTGCAAACAGTTTCAAAGGGGAAATCTGTTTTCTTACTTTGGAAGGGTGAACTCTTGTGGATTGTGGACTTCAACTGAGATGTGATTCATTGTAATGAAGAGTTCTGGATAAATCATGCATATTTTAGACAGCACAGATACATGAGGGAATGTGGCATCAGAGGATTACTGGCATTTACTACTTATCCTTCCCCATCTACTGCAGGAGAAAGACAAGGAAACATCCATGGAATTTATGTCAACTCCTTATGAATAAAATAAAGTATTCAAAGTAGCTTTAGACATTTACTAGTTCTTAACCAATTTGAAAATTCTTTACTAAGCACTATTCTTAATATCTGCTCAGTGCCCAGCCACCCTGAAGAGTGATTTCGAGGGGGCACCTCTACATGTCTTTGTGCAGCTGAATTACATTTCTTTGTAGCTGCGCACAAATTCTTTATGCGGGGTGATAGCTCATACCATTAATTGGGTCACAAGTATATATAAGTCTGATGGCCTCATTTTTTCTCTTTTGAAATGTTATTAGGGCTTTTAAGTATTTTATCTGCATAATATCCTTTCTTCCAACTCAAATGTCAAAGAGATAATGTCTGTTTGAACAGAGAATAAGGAATCAGAAACTTTAATTAGAGCCCTGTCATGGTTTAAGCTGAACCCAGGACAAGCCCTCAAAGCTCTTACCTAGAATTAATCCCCTACAGCCTGCTTTTTAAAAAACATCCACATGTGGGGTTTTATGCCTCTCTTGATCTCATCCTCCAATTAGGACAAGTAGGTGATGTTTAACCACTTCTAATTTGGGCCATAGAAAGTTCACCCTCTTTTCCCTGTCCAACCTAAAACGCCAGGCAGACAGATTTACCTACTTTTTTATTTACCACTTGATAACCAGTACACAAAAAAAGCTACTATATATGCTCTGAGAGCAATGTGATAAGCCCTTACAGAGTACTTTGCCTCACATTTCTCAATAATCAACCTGCCTGCCAAGTAGCAAGTGGCAAGGGCAGGCCTTCTAGAAACCCAGCTCACTCAATTGTTGCTTCAGTAAGAATAATATGATCATAAAACCCTGCTGTGAAACTATATCAATAGAAAAAATGGAATAGCGGGCTGCAAATACTAGTCAATCTAATAAAAAAATGCATGATCACAGAAGCATAGAAAGGATTATAAGAGACTTTATTTTCTAGTTCTGCTGCCCCTGCCATGGGCAGGGACACCTTCCACTACACCAGGTTCTTCAAAGCCCCATGAAAACTGGCCAGGGAAGCTTGAGCTGTCATCAGACTTGCTTTTCATGTGTTTGTCACTGCCATGATATGCTTTTCCAAGACAAGCCACATGAAAAATGAAGGAAAATGCTTTTGGGAGAAAGAAATGCAGGCTCTGCATTTTTAGGTACTATTTTCAATATGGTCCTATTTACTTAGAGCATATATATACATCTATGATTGCTCTTGTTCATCCTAATTATTCATGCCTGAGGACAAAACCTGACTATATGCATAAGTTTTATATACCACTGTTTTCCGCTCACTGCAATTGGCACCATGTGGATAAGCACACATTTGCCAGAATTCAGGGGGGTATTAACATTTCAGACAGCGAAGCTCACAGTTTATCACCATGGCAGCATGTTATTCCTGACATGAAGACTGATTTCAGAAGCAAATTAAGACTCTGGAGCTATAGAGGACATGTCAGCCATGCATAATAGATGGGAGATTTGTATTGATAAAAGTATTGGCCACATGTGTATGCAGTATTTTATCAGCATGAATGTACAGACTTGCTCTGACATTACAACAAAACATTTTCCAGCAGTCCAGATCAAAACACTGGCAAAACAGAGATCTCAACCTCCCTTTTGGAGCCCACCGCTGTAACGTGAGTCAATACCCTCCATCCAGATCTCTTAAACTTTAGAAGAATCTTAAGCCTTGCAGTTTTGACCAGCCTTCAGAATGACTGTAAAAAAAGTACACTGAACACAAGAGAATGAGATTTTTAAGCAATATACATCAGCTGACCACCAGCTGTGTGTCACACATGGTGTGTATGATAACATCAACCTTAGCAATAATCAAATGTGGGTTGTTTATCAAATGCTCACTAAAAAATATCTACAGGGAGAAAATATAATTTTATAATGTTATAATATTAATATATAAGAACAATATTTTTTACCTAATATGAATGTTATTGGCAAATGCTTTACTTTTGTTTTTTAACCAAGTATTTGTGGAACCAACTATTTAGTAATGACTCATTTTTACTGTGCTGCAGGTATCTATTTATTTGCATATAGGGGGTTTTCTACACTAAATGACTTGACTAATTAAACAGAATGCTTTGCATACCTTGGGAATGGAGCCAGATAAAACTCAAACAGAGACTGTATTCCAGAGACCAACTAGCTCCTTTCCAGTATGCATGTCTCTACCACTGTGGTAGAGACAGGAACCTCTGGAGAAGAGTGAACAAAACACTCAGTGACAGCATTTATTTCCTGCAGCTAAACCTTCCAGAGACTGAGAATATAAGCACTCAAAGGACAGTTGATTTATTTGTTCAAACACTAAAAAGTCAGATTTTTGCCTACTGTAACCCAGAATTGTTCTGCTGGAGTGGGTAGAATGACTGCAGAATAGTTCGACTTGGCCTCAAAATTGGCACTAAAATAGCAACCAATACCTTTCTAGTGTAACGGAAAGCCTCCAAAAATGAGATGAAGGGTAGGCAGTCACTTTACCTACTGTTTCCAAACACATTGTGCATGCCTTGGTAGCGTACACTGATATAAGAATAATTCCCAGGGAACCCAAGGACTCACAGAGGTTGTTGCACCCCAGCAAAGGGTCCTGGGTCCAAGCAGACACAGGATACCAACCCTGCCTTCCCTGGCTCTTTCAGTTCCAGCTCTACTCGCA
Source organism: Lathamus discolor (assembly GCF_037157495.1). NCBI lineage: Eukaryota > Metazoa > Chordata > Aves > Psittaciformes > Psittacidae > Lathamus > Lathamus discolor. The sequence goes on along the minus strand of NC_088909.1, from coordinate 45,134,006 downwards.
GCCCAGAGAGCTGAAACAGGTCCTATCCTGTTATCACTTGGATAAATGGGGTGCCTCTATATAGCCAGAGGCTGTGTCTGGCGTAAGGGGCGGGAGAGGCTCTGCAATGCAGCGTTGAATCTGCTCAGGTGCTGCACCGAGGCAGCAACCAAAGTTTCACAGGTGCAGGACCTAACAAGTCTGAATAATCTTTCATGTAAATTACTTCTCATTTCTCATCCAGGTATGCCTTGGTTTTTACTTTAAATAATACATAAACATTAGTTAATTATGTCTCCCATAAATACAGGCATTTAAAATGTCTTCATTTCTATGCAGCTTCGTACAGCCTAAATTTTCTTGGACTAGAGCTAGTTAATATCACACATGGTCTAGCCAAGACCATAAGGCACTCTCACATTTTCTGTAGGATGTGTGTGCTCAAGCAGCTGTGGCAGTCCTGAGCCTGTCACCGTTAACACCTCTTTCTTTTTACTGATTCTCTGAATATATTGCAACAATACCTAATACTTAGCTCTTGCATCTTCAAAATACTGTATAAGTATTCACTGGCCAGTTTGGGGCTTCGAAGAACCTGGTCTAGTGGCAGGTGTCCCTGCTCGTGGCAGGCAGTTGGAACTTGGTTAGCTTTAAGGTACCTTCCAACCCAAACCAGTGTATGATTCTAAGCATCAAGCAAACCGAACAGTACCACTGGAAGGTGACTGAATTGCTTCATATATCTTTTAATCTGAAATATACATTAGTATCTACCTACTACCCTGATGTCCACTAACAGGCGGCCACTCTCCTGTACACATTCTCATCTTACTTTAAGTGATTTAGATTAATTGGATTATTAGATATTTAATTTTAATTATAATTAATAATACCACATTAAAACATGAATATAGGCCTTTTTCTAGATATGTTAGTTTGAGGTCTTTCCCAAGACTGGCCTTCCTTAGATTGTATCATAATAGCCACAGACTCCACCTTCACTTTGCAAATATCTTGTCAAATTGAACACTTACTCGGGTATAGACCGAGTAACAAAAACATTTCTCACATGCATGCTGCTGGTTTGTGTCTGCAGCAGGAGATGCCTTTAACATTCCTGAGGGCATGCAGCTTCCACAACAGTGATTTGAAGAACTTGCCAAGAACTCACCAACAAAGTTTATGCTGGCAAGCGGGTATTCTTTATTGCAGCACTGGGAGACACAGCGGATATCTCCACCTAAGCTGTCTCATCCCAGCAACAACCAGGGTGAGATAATATTGTTGCTTAATATATATATTCATTATATTTCCAGTAAATAATATACATATTCATAACATTTCCCAGAATTACTTTACATAGGTTTACGCCTATGTTGTGCATGCGCACAACAACGTGGTAGTGGTCTTTGAGATTGCTGGTGGTCATTTCTTCATCATCACTTCGTTCTTTGGTTGAACTTTAGGTTTGGAAAGTCCCCTTGTCAAGCTGCCCACCACTAGTCCAGTTCTAACTGGCCATTGTGAAACATTTATCCAAAATATTTCCTTCTTGCTATTATTACTTGCCATCAAGGTCAATGTTGCTCAGTTACAAAGCAGAACTAAATTTACTTCTGAACAAAAGAGTATATTTCATTTTGTACTTCCCTGTTTCAGCAGCCTAACAGTCAGGTGAAGGCTACGCTCGCTGCCTTTTGTACAACGCCAGGTCGTTTCCCGAGCAGACAAACCAGCCCGAGCTGCTCTGGAAACAAAAAGCCACCCAAGCAGCCGCAGGTGGAAGTGCCACATAGTCACCGCACAAATTCGTGTTAGTACAGCTGCCCGGACACTGGGATCGCGGTTTGGAATAACGCCTGTTTAGTGAGCCAGGGAAGCAGCCCCGCGCGCCGCTCGCTGGCCGGCCCGGCTGCCCACACCTCGGGACCCCGCTCGCTCATTGAAGGCGCCTTTTTGCTCGGGACCGCGAGAAGCACCGTCTCACACGACAACGTCCCGGGTGAATCATTTAAGGCACATAAACGACAGGCCAGGCTGAACCCGGCTCTCGGGGGCCCGCTGGCCCCTCCTCAGCTACAGTCAGCCCGAGGCGGGCGGAACCGGATTCCACAGCGTCCCACACTACGCCCGCTCCCTGACTCCAGCATGGCGGCGAGAGGACCCGCCTCGGGGTGGGGCTGTGCGGTCAGGTCAGGCGGTTGAGCTCCCTGCGGCGGCGGTGGGATATGTTGTGTGGTAGCGATGGTGCTCGTGATTGAGCAGCGGTGCGATACGGAGGAGCCCAAGGTGGTGCGGGCAGCCGGCAAGCGGGAGAACAGGGGCACCTTGCGGCTGTGAGTACTGCCCAGGCCGGGGACCCTGCGGCCGTGCGGCTCCTACCCGGGCTGACTGCCGGGGTGGGGGAGGCGGCTGTGGAGAGACCCGAGGCGGCCGCGGGGCTCGGCGTTGCGGGGCTCGGCGGCGCGGGGCGGGCTTCGCGGCTCTGGGCTGCGACTGTGGTTTGGAGTCCGTAGGGGAGAGTTCCCGAGGGGTCTTCGCTTCCGGGCTGAAGTTGAGCACCAACACATCTCCCCTCAGCCAAGTTCTGCGGTCTTCGGGAGGCGGCCCCAGGCACAGCGTGAAACTCCGAAGTAGTAGGAGTAAGGCTTACTGGTACTAATTCGAGCAATTCCATGCAGCATCCTGGAAATCCTTCTCTGCCGTGGCACAGAAACCCGGTAGCTGTGCCTTATCACTTACGGGCACGGCTCCAGCGGGAAGCTGTGATACTGTCCTTCGGGTGCCGGGAAAACCCAGAACTTTGTCAAAAGTTCACAAACTTTTGTACAGGCGAGATGCAGTAAAACGCAAGCTCAGCCTGACTCCTATCCCAGAGACAGGACAGACTGCTCCGGCAAGGCAGTGGGTGCTTGCCTGCCTTGGCACAGTTCCTCACCATGCTTCTTGCCCACTGTGGCCATACCCTTATCCTGCTTTTTGACCTGAGAGATATTGTATAAACTGAGCAGGTGAAGATATAAAAATACTTACTATTCTTCAAGAGGAAGAGGAGGCCTTGATGGCTGGCAAAGGCTGCTTAGGCTAGCAGATGGAAGGCAAGGAAGTCAGAGGGCTTCCCCTTCTATGGGTGGGGGTATTCCCTGCACTCCCCAAGGACAAGGACCTTCCTTCCTTCCTGTGATACTTGGGGATGCCAAGTGTTAAAGGCTGCATCTTCTGCACTGGTCTTTGCCTGCCAGTGGTCTCAAGTTGTTTAAGTTTTTGTATGCCATGGTATGACCATTATGTGAAAATTTTGCTGGAATCAAGCAGCTGTCCAGTTCTATACCAGACTCACAGCTTGTGTGAGACTTGGTAGTACCAAGGATGCTGTTTGAGAAATTAAGCATCTGTGAAATAAGGAACTAAAAAACGGGGGGGGGGGGGGGGGGGGGGTTCTCCTCAAAAGGTTAAAAAAAATACCCACACCAAAAACCAAAAAAAAAAACCAAAAAAAAAAAAAAACCCTAACTTTTTTTCTGCCCTGAGATGATTCCACTCCCCAGAAAAATTTATTCACAAAGATTTAACATTAAACAGCCTCCCAGAGAAAGGAGAATATACGCTTTCTCCAGAAAGAAACTCTGAGGAGGTCTGTGGGTGCTTTTTATTTCCAACTGTCGTATCCCTGATCTCTAACCAGGTGTATTCCCTAAGTGAAATCTGTTGCCAGAAATAACTTGCTTGTTAGAGAACACTGGGCATCTAAGTGTCTTCTCAGTATCCTTTATCCTGTATGGAGTAGTCACATCGGTCAGTGATTTAATGTTCCAAATGAGGCGTAATTCCTCCGTCTCCTTCAGAGCTTTCTGACTTCAAGCCTTGGGTTCTGATCCCTCATGCAGAATTATGCCAATGAACCAAATGAAGTTCTTCAGGTATGCAAGATTTGTATGAGATTTTTCTCTCGAGAACAGGACTAGGAGTCCAAGCCAATGTATAGAAAGGTTGATGTCAGAGGCATTGTACATATGTCAACTAACCCTCTGTCCTGGGTTCAGCTGTAGCAGTCATTTTTGTCCTTCTTAGTAGCTGGTGAAGTGCTGTGGTTTTGACTTTTGGCCTGGGAACAACACTGATAACACCGATGTTTTTATTTCTTGCAAAGTAATGTTTACTTTGACCAAGGACTTTCTGAGTCTCATGCTTTTCCAGGGAGAAGCAGATAGAAGCTGGGAGGAAGCAGAGACAAGACACTTGACCCAAACTAACCAAAGGGGTGTTCCATACCACAGCACATCATGCTAGTATATAAACTTGGGGGAGTTACCCGGAAGCCCCAGATCGCTGCTCAGTTCAGGCTGGGTGTCTGTCAGCAGGTGGTGTGTGGTTGTACTTTTGCTTTGACCTGAGATCCAGGGACATCTTTTTATATCCACCATTTTGTATGCCATCCATTTTGTATATACACATATATATATATATGAGGCAAAAGCGAAGCTGTATTTTAAAATGTGGGATCTGAGCATTACGTGAATGGTATGGAATAAGAGGTAGATACCAACAGACAATGCAGCTCCTCCAACTCCAAGCACAGCAACTACACCAACCCCAGCAACAAGTAGAGTAGCTTCTCAAATCCTGACCACAACAGGCAGCACGGCTACTCCAACTCAAAGAACAGTTCCTCTTGGCACCCCGATTGCCCATGCTGGGCTGGATGTTCAAAGGCAGGGTCTCCTCTACACATCATGCAACTGATGCTACATGGAGTAAGTGGGCTGCACTAATTACACAACGAGCTCAAATAGGAAATCCCAGTCGTCCAGGAATTCTAGAAGTCATCATGGACTGGCCAGAGGGCAAAGGTTTTGGAATGTCACCAGAGGAGAAGGTGATGCGTGCTGAGGAGGCCCCACCATATAATAAACTGTCAGAAAGTGAAAAGCAGTATGCCTTGTTTACTGATGGGTCCTGCCATACTGTGGGAAAGCATTGGAGATGGAAGGCAGCTGTATGGAGTCCCCGACAACAAGTTCTGAACCTGCTGAAGGAGAGGGTGAATCGAGTCAATTTGCCGAGGTGAAAGCCATCCAGGTGGCCTTCGACATTGCTGAACGAGAAAAGTGGCCAGTACATTATCTCTACACTGACTCAAGGATGGTGGCAAATGCCCTGTGGGGGTGATTGCAGTGATGGAAGCAGAGCAACTGGCAACATAGAGGTAAACCCATCTGGGCTGCTACACTGTGGCAAGATATTGCTGCCCGGGTGCAGAACCTGGTGGTGAAGGTACCCCATGTAGATGCACATGTACCCAAGAGTCAGGCCACTGAGGAACACCAGAACAACCAACAAGTGGGTAAAGCTGCTAAGATTGAAGTGGCTCAGATGGACTTAGATTGGCAACATAAGGATGAATTATTTTTGGCCTGGTGGGCCCAAGATGCTTCAGCCATCAGGGCAGAGATGCAACATACTTATGGGCTCGTGATCGAAGGGTGAACTTAACAATGGACGCTATTGCCCAGGTTATTCATGAATGTGGAACATGTGCTGCAGTTAAGCAAGCCAAGCGGTTAATGCCTCTTTTGTAGTGAGGATGATGGCTGAAGTACAAATATAGGGAAGCCTGGCAGGTTGACTATATCACACTCCCACCAACCTGCCAAGGCAAGCACCATGTGCTTACCTTGGTGAACTCCAAGAGTTCAAACAGAATCTCACCCATTCCATCATTTCAGCTGTGGAAAAACTGTTCCAAGAGTTGACTGTACTGAAGAAGTGTGTTGGCCAAGAATCGAAGCCTCCCGCTGTTTTGTCTCCAGGTGTTTAATCTTTGACTGCTGAATCAGCTTCAGATGTAAAAGTGAGGTCAGTCTTAACCAATGTGATAAATGGAGGTCTTGCTCACTGTGACTCTCCTTTTTTAGCTGTGTGATGCAGGGGGAAGCTAGGTGGTCTGTTATGCTGCAAGCTGCAGTGTTCAGCAATACTAGCCTGAAGAGTGTGAAAAGACTGGGTAGGCAAAAGAAGTTGAAATGCTTTGTCCTAAACTAGAAAATTATTTAAGTAGTTGCTGGCTGGAAACAAAGCTGGAATTTATTTGCCAATACCATTTAACAGGTAGCTGGATCCTTCTCAGAAACCATCATGTTCGTTTAGCTGTGAGTTAACCTTCGAAATCAAGTAACTTTGGTTTGACTAGCTTGAAGCTACAAAGCAGATTGTTCAGCTGAAGAACAGGAACATATTGTGGGGTTTGATTCAGTCAGAAGTGAACTCGCTACAAGTTGTATTGCTAAAGATTTATTTTTAGAAAACTTCGTGTGTGTGGTTGTGGTGGAGTTTCATTCCCTTCATGTTTTCATTCCCTTCAGCTCATGCTGACCTCTATTTAAAAAAACCAAACTTAACAACAAAACAAAACCAAAAAACTAGCAGCATAGTAGAGGCTCAGGGAATCTTACGGTGTTTTTCAAAGCTCAGGGGAGAAAGAGGTGAGTACTGTAACCTAAACTTTCAGGAGGTATGCTTAAAATGTTCAGTTTAGAGGTGGTCTTTATAGCTTGGTATGCTTCTGCTGCTATCACAAAGGTGTTGCTAGGGGATAGGTTCTTCTGAAGGACTGATGCTGCAGAAATGTTTCGGGGTGTTATTTTTTGTTTGGTTGGTTTTGGGGTGATCTTTTGTATTTGTTTTTTTGTTTGGCTTTTTGTTTGTTGTTGGGTTTTTTCTTTATTATTGCAAGATTAGATCTGGGAAGTGATTCAGGAACTTTATACAGAAGGAGTTAAGTATGTTCACAGTGATTTAGAAAATGGGCTTCTCTGGCATGGTCTAAGGTTCCTTCCAACCCTAATTATTCTATGATTCTATGCTTAGCAACAGTTATATCTTTGAAAAGCGTGCCGTACATCTCTGTGGGTTGTACAACCCCAAAGGTAAATCTCTGTGGAAGATAGGCGCTGTTATTATCCAGACTCAAAATAGCTATGTGCAAAAAGTTTGTCATTATGTGGAATTCCTCCCAAGCAAATCAAAGTTCCTGAAGACAAAAAACCTTTCAAGTGATATTCTGTGACCATTGCATCCTGATTGGCGAAAAAAGGATTTGACCTTGCTTTGTATTTAGAGGAATGTTTTTGGTTTTTTTGTTTGTTTGTTTGTTTGTTTGTTGGTTGGGTTTTTTTGGTGGCTTGAAAGTGTGGTGTGTTGTGTTTGTTGTGGAACTGGACCTGCCTCAGAAGCCGTCAGCCCCAGTGCAGGGACAGCTGGTGGAACAGATGTTGTATTGTTGAAAACAGAGTGTGGTGTGTTAAGGAAAAATGGCAGAGGTATAATAACGAGGAGTCTGTATTCCATGCCAGCCTCCTTCTGCTTTCACATATACTTGCTTCTGTTGAAGTCAGTATATTATTTTCTGGTTTCCACAGGTAGTATTTGGCCTTATACAGTTAAATCTGTCTGTATTAGGGCAATGTGCTGAGTTACTGTATGGTAAGACACTCCACTATCTTAAGTGGCATATTTTGTTCCCTCACAGTATAAGGTAATTTCCAGCTACTGAGTGTAACTTAAAGAAATGAGGAGGCTGGGACTTCAGATTCCAAAATGTTTGGAAAGTCTTAGTGGGTGTTTTTTTGAGGGTTTTTGTTTGGTGGAGAGTTTTGTTGTTGTTTTGTTACTGGGTTTTCGCATTTTGGTGGGGGTTTTTTGAGAAAAATTACATTGCAGGTAGTAGGGAAAATATGCTACTGGAAGCAGTGGAAAACGCTTACAGGCAGGCAAATGACATAATTCTGGGAAAAGAGGGAATGTGATTTTTATGTTTTGTTTGCTGATGTCTTATGCTACTGTAACAGGTGTTTCCTAATAACTATTGATAAGTTAAAATACATTAATTGACTGACCTGTGCATAATCACAATTCCATAGTTTTTTTTCCTAAACTGTTTTTTTTTTCCTAAACTGACTTTCCTAAAATGTCTCTCCCTTACTTGAGAGAAATAAACAATACAGAGAAGAAAGGAGAAGTTATTTATTACTGATTCGAAATTTTATTTCAGCTTTGAACCAGATTAACTCCATTCCAGCAGCCAGACTTCTGTGGGTTGTTTTTTTTTTTTTTTTGTGAAGGGAAAAAGATATAGGTATATACCTACTTTATTCATGATCTGTAGGTTCAGTGGTTGAAGATACTAACACATGTTAAGTATCATATTTCTTAATTCTTCCCTGGTAGTTTTTCCCTGTTTTTTATGGCAAAAGTTGCAATGCATGATCTGAAAAGGATAGCCTTGCGAAGTGAATCATGTAAATTAGAGGTATGACAGAAAAGATGTTTCCACTCTGGATGACCTCCATTTGTTCATCATGATGATGATTTTTAATAGCTCCTTTTTTTTATTATATTCCTGTTGTTCTTTGTTCAATGTATATACATCTTAAGTTACAAAAGAAACTTTTTAAAGATAGTTGTGCTATGTGTAAATGCACACCATGAATCTGAACAGCCTTTTCTTTGTACCAAGCTGCCTCACTGGCTGACTTGAAATACGCCCAAATGCTGGTTATATGCAGTCTGTGACAAATGCTTGTTAGGCAACATAATACTATAGATAAGCTTTGGTCAGCAGGATTTGCTGCGGCTATTTGACAGGTGATGCATAAACATAGTATCAGAGTTTTGTCTTCTTACCACCATTTCCATAAAGGTTGCAGTGATATGGTTAGAAATTATGTGCTCATCTAATAATACCGCTGCTGGGATTAATGATCTGTATATAGCTGTTGCAAAGACCATTCCTTTTCTGTCAACCTTTTTAGACTTATGTTACTATTACATCAGAGAGATTTTGTGTTTGGTCTGGCAACCTTTACAGATCTCTTTTGTGGTACTTATTTTAACCAAAATTCATAGGTAGCTGTCTGGATCCAGCTAGGCTGATCAGCAAAAGTCTCTTCAAATGTTGTCATCACAGAGCAAATAATTTTTCTGCAGATAATCAGAATACAGTAGGACAAGTTGTCTTTCCCCATTTCTCCACTTTTCCTTGAAAAAAAAAAAATCTTGTTTTATCTAGAAAGATTTCTGAGCTATACAAAATTACAGAAGGATTATGTTTTCTGTAAACAAATATTTGAAAATGCCCATTTTTCCATCCAGGTAATAGAAGTGGGAGATTCCAGGAGGACATGGGCATCTGCTCCCTGCCAGCCCACTGTATAAGGGCCCTTGTCTCTTTATAAAATGGTGTAATGTGCTGTTTCATACTTGAGTGATTGTTACAGTAATGGCATTATGTACTGGGAGGTGAGACACCTGAATAAAATGGAGAACCAGTGGGTGTGGGGAGAACACAGTTGCCTCTTCTTACTTCTCTGCTAACTGAGCTTTAGTGCTGTAGTGAAATACATGTCCTTTAACTAAACTTCTACCTGACACAGACTAGTTTGTGAAAATAGCACACTAAATTCAAGGAGGTTAATAAGCTTCCAGAAAGTGTCAGGTAATGGTGTGGAGATTGCAAACCGGCAGCAGGGTAGAGAATGCAGACTGAAGCCTTCACCACTGTGAATAGATGGGGGAAGAAGCCTTCTAGTTACTTTATTAAGAAACAATTCTTGATGCCCTGCAAGAAACAACCATATCCAGGCATGTCTTACAGCATTCCTGTAGGCGTCTCAGTGGTTTAGTATTCTAGGAATCTTAGTTTAGGATGTTTATGAAGGACAGACCACCTAGGCAAAGAACTTTCTGGGTGGTAATTTTGCAGCTACCATTTGTGCTGTACTATTTCAAGAAGGGACATTTAGGTTTGTTCAGCCTTTTCTGGACAAGAAGGAATGTTATAGTACAAAAACATCCAGTAAATAACAAAATTAGATATATGCCATTTAGTTTTGTCAAAGTTTACAATAATATGTTATAGCATATTATTGTAATGCTATGGCAAAGTTTACGTAAATATGCTATGGCAGCATAGGACAGAGTGGATGTTGCTGTGGAGGACAGTGTGTGGCCAGTGGAAAGGCTCATACTGAAGAAGGAGGCTTACAGAACACTCAGACAGTGTCCTGGTGACAGAAAATAAAGTCAAGCTGACCCTAGCAGATATCTCGCCACCATGTGTCACAACTGATTCTCATAAAGATATCTTTTTCCAAGACTTTGGAAAGAAAATGGTTCTGTGTATACGTATACATGAGAGTCAAAAGGCACTGTTGTGAATAGCGCCAGTGAGACCCATTGTTGGAAGCTAGTATTTCCTACTGTGAAATAATAGTTCGTGTGCATTGTTCTGCCTTTTCTGGGAACAGAGAGGCAGCTCTGTAAGGAAAATCATAGGTTGCAGACATAATGGTGAGAAATTCAGCATTGCTAGGCCCTTGGTAAACAGTGAACCTCCAACAGTGATTTCACTTTGATCCCCTTCCATCCTTAATGGAAGGTGTGAGGAAACAGGGGAGATGGACACAATTATATGTTCGTTTTCATCTTAGTTGTTGTTTTGCACTGTTCTTGCTGGAGAACCTACAAAACCATTGTTCTCTGGCATCCCTTGTCTTTGTGTACAGCCTGTATGAAGAACCAGAATTATTTTTCCCATGTACATTGATTAAAACACTTTGTGTGCAGCACATTGATCCATTGTCTCTATGCATCATATTGAGTCATTATTTCTAAACATGGCATAAAACAAGCTTCTGATCAAGTGATTCATGGCAGCTTCATTTTTTAACTCCTTTTTTTTTTTTTTCTTTCAACAGCAGAGAAAGGCATAATGATGTTGGCAAGATTGCTCCCATGCCTCTATCATCATCTGTAACTGTTCTGCATTCTTAATAGCAGCTATTAATAGAATTACTAGTGTCTGGTTTTGTTTTGGGGTTTTTTTGCCTTTTCAAATGAAACCAACCAACCTAATTCAATTTGATGTAAGTGCTCATCTTCTGTGATTGTGTGGCATAAACTTTTTTCAAAATCACAGTAATATTGGAAAACTAGCAGCCAAATCTTGTATCATGTGGAGGCATGTTGCTCTGGAGTTCTTTCTCAAAAAAACAGAGATGTAGTTTCAGGTAACAATGCCAAACATTTATGCTTATGCTCTGATGATCAAGCCTCATTTGTAAAGATACTTCTATTGTTCCAGGGAAAGATTTGTTTTGTTTCTGCCTGAGTTATGGAGAAGATCTAATTGATAGATGCCTAGGAGGTCATACTGAACACATGAATTATGTTTAGATGCAATATTTATCTTTCATTTTCTGAATTCAGCATAGGACAGTTGGTAGACCTGACATGTAAGTGCCTTTGCCCTCTTTTCTGTACCCTGGGCAGCTGTAGATCATGAATTCTTCTTTCTTTTACTTTTTTTCCAGTTAGCTCTGTAAGCTAAAGATAAAAATGGGATCTGATACAAGTTTGCGTACTTCCTCTTCAGTAGGAATTGTGGTCCTATGTTTTCTCTTGTTCTGGGTTCTGGCTAGAACTAGAAGGTAGGAAATCTTTTCCTCTGAAAGGTTGCCAGTGAGTTGGAAAACGAAAAAAAAACACATGCTCCAGTCCAAAGCAGATGTGAATGAGTATCTCCCCTAAGATCTGTTGCTTCACATTTGTTCTGAAATACACCTGTCAAAGATTTGTGTCATGTACTTGATTTAGCCCTGGCTGTGTTCATGAAAATAGTTGTTGGTAATCCTGCTTGGACTCCCATAAAAATTGCATCATGGAAGTCTTGTGGAGTTGAGTAAAGATACATATGAGAAGACGTTTGCTTTTTGAAATGGGTATCTGAAACGGAAACTCTTGAAAAGACAAGAGAGCTAAATGGCTTATGTTGCCGTTCCAGTGTTAACTTCATAAAATATCTCTTTATAGTGTCTCATGTTTCAGAGCACAGGGAATTCTTCTGTGGTGTTTTGTTTGGTTTTGTTTTTCTGCCGAACTTGATAGCAGTCTGATTTTGATTAGACAGGGAATACAGATAGTTAATAATAGATGGTATTTAGAGAGGAGAATCTACATGCTTACTAATGACATCTGCAGTGTCAAAGTGATCTTGCTGATGTCCAAGTGCGAAACTTGATCTGCTTGTTATGTGAAATGTCTGTTCAGCTGAGGAAAAAAAATTCAGGATTTCCTCTATTCTTAATAGTGCTGAAGGGGTTTCTGTTCAGTATTAACTCAAAAAATTCCATTAATCCTTTTAATAAAAATATGGCAACACAGCAATTGTGTTCCAAGCTGTGAAACAGATCACAGTAAATAATTCTGAAATTAATTACCTTCATATATAAAGTAAGATTCACAACTTTAAAAAGTCTTTAACAATTGGTTTGGCTCCTCCTTCAGTGATAGCTGAAAAAGAGATTCCACCTGTGCCTGCAGACCTGTTTCAGATTAGAAATGTATAGAGAAACATATGATGTATATGCATGTGTGTTCATCCTTATGCATGTCATATTCAGTTAATTTGCAGCTGTGTGACTTTGTCTCCGTTATGCCGTGTTTGACTGCGATCTCATGAGAAGAGAATGGGCCTGCTCCTTGAACAACCTGAGGCACTTAAATCTCAGTCTGGTTCATACCTATTCTTATTAACAAACTGACCCTTTCCCTCATGCTGGGTTTCAAATTTCTGCTCCTCGATTAATGCTTTGTGTATCTCCATATTTGGTATAAATACATCTGTTGGCTGTGTATCTGTCATACAAAATACATAAGAAATGCTGTACTTCAGAATCAGTTGCTTTTCTTCCTTCACTTTTCAGCCTTAAATACAGGCTGTGTACTACGTGTGTGGGATTATACAAATACCAAACACATACATTATGGCTATCCTTAACATTTATTATAGCAGCTGTTAAGCAGCTGTGCTGTTCTGTAACTAGGGTAGCTGTAGTTCATTTTCTGTCTGTTTTGACAGTTTTGGAGTCTCAGTGTTAGTCAGTGTTAGTTTTTCCATTTGCACAGTAGAAGTGATACTTGGGTTTAGAGGTCGATAAAATCATAACATTATTCTGAGGCATGTATTTTTAGGAGACGTATTTTCTCCCATAAAGAGTGCCTTGTGCCACTTAACACTGGAGCGTGGCTGTAGAGCTACTGAAGGCATTTTGCTTCTGAGTGGCCAGACTTTGTAGAAACAGACAACATTTAAATCCTCGACCTGAAGACTATTGTTAGTTTTTCCAGTACATAAGCAACTCTAAACTGGTATGAGTAGGACAGCAGGAGTATTTTCTTCAGTCTGGGGTGAAATAATTCAACTGTGTAAAATATGAAAGCAAGCTCAAGCTCATCAGATAAAGCACTCTGAATTCTGATTACACATCCAAAAAAGTTTGTTCAGGCTTTTCGGGCATAGTGAAGATGTTTAGCGGAATGTTGGGCCATACCTTCTGAAAGAAGGTTTAAGACTTTAGGCCTCACAAAAGGAAGGTTGAGATGATTACCCCTTCAGGGAGTGATGGGTCAAGGAAAGTCTATGCTGAGGAGGAGGCCTTTGGTCTGCAGCATGGTTGGCAGGGTGTTCTTTTAAGAATTGACACATTTCATCTTAAGCCCTTGCACTCATCTCTGCTTGAAGCATGTTGCCAGTATGTCTCCAGGATGCTTCCTAGATAAATTAATTCACAGAATGGCTTGGGTTGGAAGGGACCTTAAAGGACATTAATTACAAATCCCTGCCACAGACAAGGACACCTTTCACAAGGCTGGGTTGCTCAAAGCCCTATTCAACCTGGCCTTGAACAGTAAGGATTTTTTTCCTAATGTCTAATCTAAATCACCCCTTGTGATTTAGATTAGATCACCTACCAGTTGTCATCTTAAAGCCATTCTCCCTTGTCCTGTCACTGCATGTCCTTTTAAAATGTCCCTCTCCATATTTCTTGTAGGCCCCCTTTAGGGACTGGAAGTCTCCCTGAGTCTTCTCTTCTACAGGATGAACAGGCCCAACTCTCTCAGCCTGTCTTCCTAGGCGATGGGCTCCAGCTGTCTGATCATCTTCACGGCCTCCTCCAGACTCACTCGAGCAGGTCCATGTCCCTCTTGTGGTGGGTGCCCCAGAGCTGGATGCAGGACTGCAGAGTTGGGGGGGCTCTCCGCAGAACAGAGTAGAGGAGCAGGATCCCCTCCCTCAACCTGCTGATCATGCTGCTTTTGGTGCAGCCCAGCACATGGTTGATTTCCGGGCTGCAAGTGCACACTGCTGGGACATGTTGAGCTTCTCATCAACCAGTGCTCCCAAGTCCTTCTCCTCAGGGCTGCTCTCAATCCATCATCCACCCAGCCTGCATATGTGCTTGGGATTGCCCTGACTCAGGTATAGGACCTTGCACTTGCCATTGTTGAACTTCATGAGGTTGGCATTGGCTCACCTCTCGAGGCTGTCAGGGTCCCTCTGGATTCCATCCCTTCCCTTCTGTGTGTCAGCTGCACCACATAGCATATTGTCATCAGCAAACTTGCTGAGGGTGCATCACTCCCACTGCCAAAGATGTTGAACAGGATCAGTCCCAACACCAGCCCCTGAGGCACAGCACTCTTTACTGGTCTCCACATGGACATTGAGCCGTTGACTACAACTTTCCTAACCTGATCCCTGGCTGCTCTGACTATTTCTCTGTATTCTTCCCAGGTTACTCATCCTTGTTTCCACCATCTGTAGGCCTTCTTTTTGTGTTAAAGTTTGTCTAGGAGCTCCTTGCCCATGCACTCAGGCCTTCGGCATTACTGCCCAACTTCCTGTTTGTAAGTATGCGTTGCTTCTGAGCCTGGAGGAGGTGATCCTTGAGTATTAACAATCTTTGTCCTGCTCCATCTCCTCTGCTTTTAAGCCTGCCAAAGTCTGTCATCTTGATTTGAGATCCTGAAATTTTTTGAGCCTCTTCCTTTAGCTTTTAGTTTCTGAAAGAATAACCAATTCCTTTGTCTGAATAGACTCAATTCTGGTATAAGAGTAGCTTAAATAACATTATCTCTTAGTATTTGGGCCTTTTGTGATACTTTAGTTCCTATGTCAAAGCCTTTCAGCCTAACAGCTAGTCAGTAAATCCAGTAGTTACCCAAGAGAACCAAAAGATACAGTATATCATTGTATTTCTGATGGATGTTTCCTTATACATTGTACTAAGCATGATTATGGACACTAGGGGAGAAGTTACTCTGCACTCTTTTGGTTGATCATTTGCAATAGTGCAGCAGTCTAACAGCTGTTGCAAAATTAATCCTGTTTGTATAAAAGAGATGAAGCAGGATAAAAGGACTTCTAAGGTAACGTGATGACCTGAGATGTATGCTCCATTTACAGAGGGGAATGTACCTGAGGGGTTGCACCAATGCTCACTCACATTAAGCCCTAGGGAAACTCTAGTTTGGCTACAGTTTTGCAGACAATTGAAGTTGAATCTCTGGTTATTCAAGATGCAGTTTTCCTCCTACATAACTGATCTGCAGTTTGTGGTCTGGGGGACTAGTTTGTTGTAACTTGTTGCGGCTTTTGAACTTTTTAGACCCGTTACCAGATGGACCAAGTAGTGTGGGTGTCCTTTGGGGTGGATCTGAAGAAGCTTTGTAGAAAGGTTGGTGTGGCTGTGGGGATTTAAAGACAGTAAACACTGTACAGTTCCAGAGTTTTTGTTACCTCTTACATATGCCTGAGAAGTGTTCACGTGTGTAAGACTATATTGGGATTGTCAAAGACAACAGTTGTTCCTTGAAGCTCCCTTTCTAAACTGTGGGCTACTACCATATCTCTCTCCCATTATTTCTGTTCATTGCTTCTTATTCAAGCTAGTTCTGAAGGCAACAAGAAAACAGTTTATATTTAAATTGTTGTCTTTAATTATTTTCCTCTTGAAAAATCCTAATTAATATGGCACGGCATAATTTTTACTAGGAGTGTGGATTTCTCAGGTCCTGGAGAAGGATAATGCCAAACAAGAAAACCTTTTGAAAATCAGAAAACTTTCTGCAGTGTGAGGAACTTGACACACCTGCCTGTGAGAAAGTTTTTGTTTCACAGAAACCATTCAAATCAGAAGAGATGAAGTTCCTCTGACTTTTAAAATATGTTGACGAACAATGTGCTTCTGAACACTTCACTAGCATGAAACTTCGAGCACTGCCTTGGTTAATGTATTTCATAGCACTTCCCCTTTTCTGTTATTTAACCTTAAATTACTCAGTTCAATTATTGGTGTAGATTTAAAAAGGGAAAAGAAACATCTCTTGCAAGAAGTTAGACTGCTAACTAATGTTTAGTTTAACTCACTTAGATGAAAGATAAAATCCCACAGTGAGTGCAAGCCTTGGCTTTGAAAATACTCCCTATAGCAACTGTTCTTTTCTTGTAAACTAGAGACTACTTTTTTCTTTTTTCTTTTTTTTTTTTAGCTATTATTTTAAATAGGCTTGTTAGTACTACTAAATACACAGTATATGTTCCGTCTGAATTTTTTGTTTTTATTTTCATATCAACAAAGTCCTGATGTCATACAGTTTACATACTTTGCCCTGATATTTGCAAACTTATATGCAACTGTTCCTAACAACTGTAATGAACATCATTTTGTTTCTTAAGTGGAGGACCCTTTATTGTGAAAATCATGGGTGGATTCTTACAGAAGAGGTGAAGTGAAAGACAAAGTAGGACCTAGCTTCCTCTTTCAACACTGAGCCACAAATCACCTGCTAAGAACTAAGTACTGTCACACAAGATATTTTTCTCCAAACTCACCAATCAAATTAATTTCAATTAGTCATTAAGTCTGAGCACTGAAGATGGAATGAGTTTTTCCTAAACAAGGCATTCTCTTTGGAATGGAAGTTAGAGCTACAAATTTTATGAGGGCTGAAATGTCCATGACAGTTTTTTCAGTTTTCCTCTCTTTGTTGCTGAAATTTCAGTGCTGGAGCTCAGAATACTGTCCAGGTATATAATACTGTCAAGTAGTAGCTGAAGACTTTTCAGGATGTTACTATAAAAGACATGTCATAATTTTATTCTTTAATATGTGCTGCATTGTCAACGTGTTGCAGTGCCATTTGACATCAGTATGAATCCCGCAATACACATTTGTAACTTCTTAATTATTTTATTTTTCCCTCTGCAGTTCAGATGGAGAAAATGGATCAGATGAAAAAAGAAAGGCAGGAAAATTGCCTACAGTGTTGTTGCAGACCCCTACCAGTGAAACAGAATATTTTGATGACCAGAAGAAAGTTGGTGTTGCTAGGTAATGTCAGAAATGCTGTCAGTTTTCTTCCAGTCAGAAGGAATGCTTATAACCCTTTCAAGAAGCTACACTGAATAGCAAGATTTATCAAACATCCTACTTGCAAACAGTAATCAGAGCCACATTCCAGGGGTTGCTGTTGCCCACCACAGTCAGAATTTAGAGGTGGGTTGCCATAGCTTCCTTGTTGGAGGAAAAAATATATTGCACTATTTCATACTACTAGTTACATCCCTTTCACAGAAAATTTCGCAGGCAGTCAAACTGATCTGTAGTTTGAGTACTGAGCTTTTATCAGAACACTTTAATTCTGGAGTATTGATTGATCATGGTAAAACTATGACATAAGTTTTAATTTTGGACTCTGTGCTGTATATTGCATCATTATTGTAATGTCTCTGCAAAAACAGTCATTCCTCCTTTTTGAAGAACTGGAATGCATTTGAAACTCTTCTAAAAGAAGCAAAACGATACTAAAATTACACTGGGAGGGCCTGAATACAAATTTTGCATCCCTTTCACTACGTCAACTGAGCAGCCAGTGCAAAAGTCAGCAGTCAGCCTGACTGTGGTTTTGGTCACTAGGCAGATATTTAAAAAACATGTTTCCGGAAGCATCTTTGAGGAGATTTGTTGGAGTTTTTTTGCAAACTCTCCTTCCAGTCTTACCTCTCACAATGTGACTGCGTGTATGCTCGGCAAAAGAGGGGTTTTTTTGTTTTGTTTTGTTTTGTTTTGTTTTTAATGTTCACTGTTCCTTTCAGCTTGAGCAGTGCTTTACATACGCACACAAGTATTTGTACAGTGTATTTTAGAGTTTTCTTTTGTGAGGGGCCACTTGAGGTCTGCAGCCAGTCCCCCTGCTACCTGAATCAGCCCTGCTCTACAATCACTTTTCTAAATCCAGCTGCATCTCCATTACACTTGGGGGTTCTCTTCCTGTCACCCTTACAGTTTTTACTGGAAATCCTGAACTTCTCAAGTTTAGGAAAGTAAAGAAAACTTATTGTGCTGGATAAGGTGCAGTAATGGAAACTTTTGCAGTGTATTCCTTTCCCCCTTCAATCTGAAGCACAATATGTTCTTCAGGTCATTCAGTACAGGAGTACTGCATTGTGATTTTCATTTTGCTCTTCAGTCCTGCTCTTTAATCTGCATCTGAAGGCCTCTAAAACATGCTCAATATGCTTTTGTTCTGTGCTAAATAGCTCTCAAGAATAATGTTTGTCTCTTTCTAATTTATGAAGCTGTTATCCTACACGTTCTTGTTTTCTGAACAGTCCATGCCATTAATTTCTCCTGTATGAAATGAACAAAACCTTTCCCAGCCATCTGCCAAGGCCCTGCACTTGTTCTGCTCTATAGTTGTTGGGTTTTTGGTTGGGTTTGTTTTTCCAACACGTATGGCTAGAGCTGTACAGATGCAGCCTCCTATACAACTGGCGCTCATAATTCCATTTCATCTCCTCTAGGATTGCTGGCTATTTTAATGATTTCATTGCACTGTACTACACAGTTTATAGCCATCCTCTGACTTCTGCACCTGTTTCTTCTCAGTAGCACTTTCCCAACGTGCTCAGATTTTGTAATAAAAGTTCACAGCTTTCTGTATACTACCTTGCACTTTCAGCTGCCAAATTTTACCTTACTTTATCTGACATTAGTAAGCAACATGCATAGTGTTAGTATTTCACATTTTGCTGAAAAACAAACAAATGTGGACCTAAGCACTGTGGTCATTGATTAGTTGTAAAAATATCTTGAACTTTCTTTACCTTTTTACAACTAGTAGTTCAAGATAGTATTTCTGAATAAAAGAAGATGTTCAGTGAGAGTCAGCATAGTTTAATAATAATATATACTCCCCTTTATTGCTGTATAATCCCTGATTAATCAGATAATAGTTCTTAAAGGATTAATATGTTTCATGGAAAAGCACATCGTGTTAGTAACTTACCAACACTAGTGAACTGAGGCCAAACTGACAAGGGATACCTTTTTGTATCTTCAGGACAAAGAGCAGCACAGATAGTCCACTCCTGACAATGGATATCAAGAGTCACTCCAAGACTGAAAGGAAAAAACGTGCCTCAAATCAGGTAGGCTAGAGGATGGGCTTATTTAATCGTATGTAGCAAGAATAAATACATAACTACCATGACAGCCCCCTTGTTTTGCAATATTATAGTTCATGGTTGTATAAGGACGTAGGTTCCTTTTTCATCAGTGTGTTATGTACCATCAGGGTGTGGGTGTAAGCAAAATACAGACTTAATAGTCATAGAGCAAAAATGAGAATTTATTGTAAAACAAGTGGTCAAAAATGAGAAGGTACTGAGAGGACAGGAAGTGGAGTGGGTCATTTGATTTTAATACTGTCTAATAAGTTATGTGTCTCTGGGTGTCGGCTTTCTTGTTTTTTAGCTGAAGGCAAATGCACACTTTCATAAGCTGTTTCTAGATGTTCCTATTGATGAGCCACTGAAACAAAGTAAGTATTAACTCCCTTGTCATTGCTGGCTGTGGATCTAAAATAATGTTTCCTGCCAACTGTGGTGATGTACAAGACAGACTACCGAAATTTTAAAAACCTTGAACTCCAGCTGCCTAGAGCTACAAGGCCTTCACCTGCTTGCAGTAGGTGTTTTTGTTGTAATCTTGCAGAACTTAAATCTTCAGACGCTGGGCATCTTTGGAAATCATAGCTCCCTTTGGACTTCTAAGCAGAGTAACCTAGTACAACATTTTTTGATACTGAAGCTTCCTTACTAAAGGCGTTACTTGAGACAGCACTGGTCAAGTGACTAGCTGAAGTTTTTGCTGTTGATGATGCTTGAAGATCCAAATCGCTTCTAGAACTTGAAATGTTTAAAGACTCTGCTGTTCTCTGTGGTAGTTATAACATATACTTCTACATAGATAGGTAAAAAAAATGTTTCTTGAAAGGAAAACAGTTAATGAGTGAGAAATGCTTTTTTTAATGGCTCTGAAGTAAAAGCAGTATTACTTTACACATGTTGTACCTCTGTTGTTGCTTAGTCTAGATAACTGCTATGGATCTAAAAGTTTAAATCTAAAACCTTTTCATTAAACTCTTCACATTTACATAATATTGTTACCTGAAAGGTAGTAAAAACATTTATAGGAAGCTAGGTAGTAGTCTCTCAGAAAGAATTCTTGGCTTCTGGGAGCCAGTTGCATGTTTTATGCATTTCAGTCTTTGTCCTTAAGGTATTTTCAGTCTATACTTAGGCCTGTGAAATCTTCTGAGCCTGTCAGTGTTATTTAAACTTACTGAATATTTCAAGGTTTGACAATGTTTATCAAAAGGTGTAAACATATACCTATTACAGCTTTGGAAGAAGAGCAAAACAAAAGCCAGACTGGTAACAGTTGGCTTGGATTGTGATTAACTTAAAGATTATAGAGTATCTATTTGTTTCAGGCTTTACCTGTGCTCTTCAGAAAGAAATTCTGTACCAAGGAAAATTATTCCTTTCTGAAAACTGGATTTGCTTCCATTCTAAGGTTTTTGGTAAAGACACCAAGGTTAGTAAAATCTTTACATACATTAGAGTAATGTTATTCCTTAACACTTTGCTCATCACCAGAAGTTCACGTTATTATGCAAGGCTAGAACACTACTAATACTTCTATTACTATACTATTCTATTACTGAATACAGTCACTGTTCAGAAGTGATGCCAGAAAGTCACGTTAGAACTGGAGCCTTATTATTAAAGATCAAAGTCTCTCTGTTAGACTTCCTGTCTGGAAAAAAAAAAAAAAAAAAAAAAAACAACAAAAACAAATAAACAACAAAACAAACCAAAACAAACAAAAAAAGCAATAACCCCACAAACCAAAACCCAAATAGATGAAAGGAAAGGATCTTACATGCATCAGTGAGAGCATTGCCAGCCCCATGTAGCATAAATTATACAAAAATGTCCCCCTTGGGGTAAGTAAGTATGGAGAAGAGGAGGAAGGGAGGCTGAGAAGTCTGAGAACTGTAAGTCTGTAGATGGGGAACTGCAAGGAAAGATCAGGGATATTAAGACAATTAAAGAGGCTTCTGAGTTGAGGGGCAAAGGTCTTTAAGGGATAATTCTAGCACTCCTGTTCTGCACAAACTGAGAATAGGAAAAGAAAAGCCAGTTTGCTAGGTTTTTACTTGTGAGCCTAGTATAAAGAGCAGAAATGAGACATGTACAGTCAGGAAGATCCTAATGTACCAGATCATCATTATGCTTTCTTGGGGCAGATATGACCAACCTAGGGCTAGGGCCCCTGTGGTGAATAATATGCATACAGATAAAAATAATTCCTTTCCAAAAAAGATCTGTGTTCTAGTTCTGTTGATATGGAGCATTTGGAGTAGTTCTGTTTACATGAACCCTGCTTTGATTTTGAGTTTTTATTGGGAGAGGGCTGGATTTGCTGGAATGATTTCTTTGGCCTCTTTCTCAAGTACTTCCTTGAACATAGTTCCTGGTTAGATCCAGACCCTCAGTGAATTGAGTGTCAAAACCTGTTTAGGAGTTCAGAGTATCTCCTTTCTCTGCTGTTATTTGTTTTGGTGGGACACCATCTGTCTTTGAAATGGGTTTTAAAAAGTTGGAATAGGCTTACAGAATGCTTTAAATTATTAACAATACATTGCTCATAGTGACCTTATGGGTTGTTGTTTTTACTGCTTGGCCTCAGAAATTCAGTTATTGTTGATTCCTGTTTAATAGATTCTGTTAGTCAGAGGCAGTACATTAATGCAGATGGGGTGTATGTTGGTGAAAGCCATGTGGCACAAAGCAAATAAAAGTTAACAAATGGTTGGATACTGTAGCAGCTATCTTGGCAATTAGTTTCATTAAAATTGAATCCGATGTACTAACAATCCACTATTCACCAGAAATAGATAAGACTACTTCAAACTGTGGGACAGCTTTCTAAATTCAAACTAAGCTAAATATTTACAAAAATCTAGTAGAACCCTATGAAGTAATTTCTGGGGAAAAAAAAAAGAAGCATAATAATAATGTTGTTATACTAGAAAGATTGTCTTGTCTAGAGGGCTTAAAATGCAGAGGTATATGCACATTTATGTGTACAATGAAAAGGAGAAACATATTACATGACAAGGTAGAGTAGACTATTTGTAGATGTGGCTATAGTGATACTCCAAATTACTCAGTTCTGGGTCATTGTTTTCAGAAAACATTGCAGAGAAAATTTAAGAATGAAGGAGATACACTTGACCATTTACTTCCTGCTTTCTCTATCCCTGCAATACACACTTGAAACTTTTTTTCAGTCACATACAGCAAGCACAAGTTTTTAGGAATAACATCAACAAAAAAGCAGGAAAATCAGGTATATAATGAAAAATAATGGAAGGAGGAAATCAAGTTTGACAGGAACATGCTTAGTAGTCAGATACACTGACAAAGTTTCAGAGAAAGGTCTACATGTTCTAATAAATTTTTCAACATAAATTCTTCCACCTGCGGATTTTTTTTTTCTTGGAAGATTTGGTGGAGGGAATAGCCATGCAAGTCAGGAGATTTGAGTCAGCAGTGTAAACACTGCATGTTCAAAAATGAAAGACTGGTTCTGCAAGATTGAATAGGCTTTAAAAGACATCCCTGTCATTCCAGATGTTTCTGGTTTGTTTGTATATGTTGGCCTTGAGTCTTTCCTAGAGATGAGCATTTTCTTACACATTTTAGTTGCTCTCCAAATTGCCTGCAGGTAAGCCTTGTTTCCTGAAATAGTTATTATTTTATCCAGATAAAAATAAAGTACTTCGCAGTGATTTTGCCATTTTAATCTAATGCTGAGGCAACAATGCAGTAAGCAAGTACTTAATCCCAAGTAAGTACACTTTAGTCTTGATTAATGTTACCCATCAAAATAGCGTGAAGTAGAATGTCATTAACATCTCTGATTTAAAGTTCTTTGAGGTGAACTGAACCAAGTGCAAAACTTCTAAACTGCTTTTTTATCATTACTTTTAGCAGGATTTTTGCTTACAAATCTGCTAGCTTGGTTTTGGTTTGGTTTGTGGTTTCAGTTTTTTAAAGTTGTGCAGATTCTGTTCTGGCTGCTTGAAGACTGTTTTTCCTATCAAACATACATTGTTGCTGCTGCATTCACCCCACTCCCAGAAAAAGCTGTTTCCTAAAAGTGTTGCAAAACTTTGTGGAATGATACAATGTTCAGTTTGAGAAGAAAAGCTAAAGGGGAGGACCTGTTTAATCACCTGTTTTCAGAAAACGTGGCTTCTGAAGCAGGACTGAAAGAGTTGGTATGGTAAAACAGCAATAGAACAAATGCTGATCAGAGTTACAGATTTTTAGACCCAGGCATGGGGCTAAGAATAATTAAAATCATGCTTTGGGTTGGTTTGGTTTTTTTCTTCTAGCACACTTCTATGAGACTGTGTACCAAGAGTGAGTTTCTAGCCTTTATATGACAAGCAGGTGCTTGACTAGCCATGCTCCAACAGTGGTAGCAATCTTTTGCTCAGACTAATGTATGCAAATGCACTGCTTGGTTACATGAAACAATTTTTCATTTCATTACTTTGTCTTGCTGTTATGAACAAAGCATAAGGTAACCAAAGGTTCTGAACAAGGTTTTATGAAACTATGGGCAGAGTAGCTTCATTCGCCTCCTGCACTGGCATGTTTTTAATTCAGTGCTGTGATTGCCCATTTGACAATCTTTGGACACTTAATCTTGCTGCCAAATTACTTGGGTAGTTGTGACAGTGTGGGCTTGAGAAATTTTTAACAGGAGCTATATTGTATCTGCTAACTTGCAAAACTTAAGGCTTTTCAACTGGAAGTCAGACCAGGTACTTCATCCTTTGTAAGACGGGGTTTACAGAAAGAGGTCATACGGAATATCAGAAGTTAAGTACTTTGAAGCTTAGCAGGCATTACACTTATGGGACTGGATATAAACACAAAGCAGGAAAGAAAATCGGGAACTTTTCAGTGTAAATGTAGACAGTCTGGATGGCACACATAGGAATCCATGTAAGTCAGTGGGTGTATGGATACTGGATCTTTCAATGTTACTGAAGGACAAGCTGTTTACTCAGGTGCTCATTGAGACAGGAGTATCTGCAGGTCATGAGAAGACTTTTACATTCGTTCCTCGGCAAGCCTCTCTTGTCTGACATGTTTCTAAACAAAGAAGACTCACTTTGAATGGTTTGTTCTTCAGATCTACAGTGAACTGAGCCTGTAGTCTTATAAGAGCCAGAAGGGATAAGGAAAGGAAGACACAAACAAAAGCTTGGATTGTCACCTGATAAAAACAGAAGTAGAAATAGTTAAGAAATAGTAATAAACTGAAACCACACATGTTCCATATGAAATATTAGTAATCAGGGACATAGTGGAAAAATCCTTTGGAGAGTGTTTAAGGACTTCCTTCTCACAGTTGGTAGGTTGGCTCCTTGTGAAAGAGCATGCAGATTTGTATGTGCACATTGGGGCTCTAATGCTATGTTGATCTCATTTTAGATTAGTATACCTGTGCTCTCAGTGACACTTTTGAAGAAAACCAAAACTGCCCTTCTTGTGCCAAATGCTGTGATCATAGCAACTGTCACAGATAGGGTAAGTACTGGTAGAGAGTGAAGCTGATTGCACTTTGCCTGCTTTCCTTCTCCTTTTTGGTTTCTACTTTCCCCCTCTCTGCCCCCCGCTTGGCAGTAATATGGAGGATTCCTGAAAGTGCCATGCGGCCACTTAAACAGCTATAGGAGTTGGTCACATGTGGGCATTTAGACTCAGGACCTTGGAGGATCTGGTTTCTTAGGGCATTCTGGCTCCTGCCCACTCTCTCCTCGCAGGCAATGACCTTTTTTTTCACTTTTACTCCCTGTCTTTTTTCCTTGGATCTAAAGTAAACAGAGCTATGTAGAACTTGGTTAGAAAGTAAGAAACAGAGTAACAGAATCAATATTTGCCACCGGCTCTCTCTAATCTCTCATTCCCTGTTCTCCAAGATTGCTCAGTAGTAGCACTGGGTGAACTGAGACAGCTGGGTCAGGAAGTGCATACAAGAGGTTTCCTGCCTTGTTGGCAGCTCTGACAGTATTCTTTCACTTATTTGGGTCTCTTCCCTGCCCAGCAATATCTTAGATGCACAAAATGTGGTTGCCTGCCATGGTACTCAGTGATGCAACACAGTTGCATAAGTGAGTAGGAAATGTGATTATTCTAAGTGCAGCTTTAGAACCAGCCTGTTTGCATTGCACAAACATTTTGTGGGTACAGGAGACGGTTCAAAAACTGAGTTGCGGTAGTTGATTTGTGTTGAGTTTTAGTTTTTTCGGCTTGGGTTTTGGGTGTTTGGGTTTGGGTTTTGGTTTTTTTTGTGTGTTTTTTTTTATTGCTTTTGTTGTTGTTGTTGGAGTTTTTTTTTTTGCTTTGTTCTGTTTTTAAGGGGTAGATTTAAAAAGTATGCAAACTCTTGTTAAAAAAAGAACAGATCTGGACTATGCTTCGATCCCTGCAGTGGAACATGGTAACTTTTATGTGCCTGTTCTGTGTTTCTTGTGATTAACCTCAGGTCATAGGCTTAGGAGGAGTGGAGGTTTTTCCTGCTGCATGTAACTTCTTGACAATAGTTACATAATCAGCAAAACTATCTGTCAGTTTTATTTACATAAGAGAAAGCTTTTACTGTATGATTTTTATCAAGCAGTTTTGGAACTTTTGTTTTTCAGTACATGTTTGTCTCCTTACTCTCCAGAGATACCACCTACAAGCTATTAAAATCTATCTGTAGACATCTTGAGGTAGGTACCAATGGCAGTGAAGATGGTATGTAGCTTTGTGTTTCTTATTACTGCTTTACTGCTTTAAAATGCTGTGTAGTTTCTGAGTGTTCTTGTTAACACTTCTGCTTTTTTCAGGATATGAGCATGGGCAACAGTTCAAATCCCTCTTCTGCAGAAAACAGCTTCAGGGCTGATCGTCCTACAACTCTGTCCTTGGTAAATGGCTTAGATAATTGTTCTTCTGTTGTATAGCACCTTTCATTACAAGTACTACTTAGAAAGTCCGAAGAAAGAAAACTGAAGGAAATCATGGTGTGTGTTTCCAAAACTTCCATGAGTTTGTTAACATTAGGAAGCAGTGGGAATGATTATCATAGGTTTAATTTGATCTTATCACATGCAACATACATACATGCATAGGCTTTGAATATATTCCAAAGTCTGTAAGCTCTATGTATCTCTCTTTAGCACTCAGGTTTCACAGCACTCTGTACTGACATAAAGTTGCCTCTTCCTCTGCCATGAACAGCTTTTGAAGTTGCAGTCATTTCTCTGTGAGACAGTTCAGACATCTGAAAGAACTGTGTAGCCACATGTGATGACCAGAGTCTAATTCTAGTGACACCTGTCCTGGTCTTCTCAGTTTGTCTAATTTAACAGTCTGTCTTTTGCACACAGACTTAATCTTTTCACTTAAATAAAGGCAGGAAATGAGACTTCAGTTCTGGTCATCATAGAAAGCTTGTTCTGCTAAGTTGATCTCAACATCTTGATATCAGAGATTGTCAATGGTTAAACAGTTTTAAATCTGTAATTGTTGGTTCAGTGTCTGAAGAGAGGTCAGAGAAAATAAGGTTGCTTAGATTTAGAACTTGGCTGACCTTTCTGGTGACTCTTTCTCCCCATCAGGATTTCAATGAAGACTATTCTGATCTGGATGGAATAGTGGAGCAGCGGAGACAAAAGATGGAAGAGTCCAGCAGCTCAGGCTCACAGACCCCAGAGCTAGAATGCTTCGAAGGTGAGTGGGATCATAGGCCCCCAAGAAACTGAGAATGGCTTAGCTCTCAGTTTTGCTTCTGTAATCCCCCCCTGAGGGGAGTCCTAGAGAGTTACATGGTTTCTAAGGTCTTCCTCAAAGCCACAATAGCTGCATTTTCATTATTATCTTCTTTTGCAATCCAAACAGGCAATGACTTGGTCAGCAGTGATCGTCACTACTGCATCCAGTTGCTTATAAATGTACTATTTTGCTCTCACATCCTCCATCAGTTATGCTAACAGACATGTAATGTAGGAGATGTTCCCCCTTTACATAAAAGAAAAACAAAAAGTAAAACTCCCTATTCTAAAGTAGTTCAAATCACAGTGTGGCTTAACTTGCTGTCTTACTTCTTTACAGCTAGTAACAACTTCAAAACTTTCTGTTTTCCTTTTCCACAAATAAAAACCAATGTCCAGTTAAAGAATCACCCTAGGAAAAGGAACTGAGGGGTGAGGGAGAGCACATCTGTCACAAGTGAGATTCTGTTTCTTGTGCATCATTAGAGCAGTCCAGGGTGTGCAAGTAGAGCCTGAACAAAACTGAGTGTGACTGGATTTTTCTGTCCCATCTCTTTCAAGCCATCATCTGTATTTAAAGAACAGTCAAGAAATGGGAACTATAATCTCCTTTTTAAAGTAACAATGCAATATGTCCGTTTGATGTTGCTATTAAAGTCATTTGGAATCATTACTCTAGAACATTCAGTCCTTTTGGAAGATAACTTTTGTGTCTGTATAATCTTCTGGTAATTCAGAATTTGCATTGGTTGCCACCCTTCAAATAATCTAGAAATGTAAATGCAACATTCATCATCCTTTTCCAGTCCAGGTGCTTCTTTATATTTTGTGGAGTTACTATGTAAACTGTTTTAAGACTACTAAACCAACTGCTGCTTTCTGTTAAAGTCCACAAGTGCTCCTTCTAAAATCCTACGCATCCCCAGCTCCTTGACTAACTTAAGGTACAACAACTTTCTTTGACTTCGTATTTCAGATTTATTAAACATCTGGCTTTTGACAGATTTTCATGTGGTTGAGACACAGACTCACTTGAAAGTTTCCAAGACAGAGGCAAAGCCTGCCCGTTCAGATTCACATGGTAAACGTGGAAGTGATGGAAAAGCCCAGAACAGTCCTCAAAATGGTAAAGAGTCAAGGGCAGATCTTCAGCAGGAGTTAGTTGAGATAAGTTTGCATAATTATGTCGGTTCACAAACTTGGAAAATCTCTTTTTTGTTTCTTCCTCTGTTTATATAATTTGTTGAATACTTCGAAAGCCCATTTGTGTGCTGTGGTCTGGTTTGATCAAACTTAACAATTGGTTCTTTTCTTTGCAGGCCATTCTGAAGCCGTCAGGTTCTTCCACAAAGTGAAGTCCCAAAAGCTGTTGTCTCTGAACCATGTACTTGTATTTTATGCAGTTCTGTAAGTGAGCAGTTAATAACAAGATCGTCAAAATACTGGGATTAGTTAACATAATCTAAGCTTCACTCAAAAAAAAGGATATTATTGGCAATTGTGGCCTTTATACTTTTCAGAAGTAGAATTGCTGGGGCAGGCTTATTTAAGAGGCATTTATTTTTAAAAGAGAAGGATTTTTTTGTTTCAGGAAACATTGATCTTGCAAGCAGTTAAATTATTTTATTTTATATATTGCTTAGCAAAGTTGTATTCAGTGCTCAGATTTTCATAACTGTCTGAATGCCACTGGTATTCCTGAGATGTTTATCAGAATGGTACCTTTGTTATTCAACATATACAAGTAACAATTTAAATAAATGTCAGGTACCTGTAAAGAGTATATTAACTGGTGTACATTATTTTTCTCTCTTACAGTGTCTGTGTATTAATATTTTCTACCTTCTACATGAGATACAAAATCAATGTGCTTGAGGAACGTCTGATTTCCATCACATCCTTTGATTCACATATTAAGGAGTAAGATATACTCTGTAAAATTTTGGGGGTTTAATATCTTCCAGTATATGTCATGTTTATCTGTTTTCTTCACAAACTGTGATGTTGTCATGCTATTCATGCTACTGCATTGTCCTGTAGTTCTTATTTTAGCCGTATCTCACAGCTTTCTGTTTAAGAATTTCAGTACGAATGTGATATGTCATGATGTACTACTGCCAGGAAAATGTTTCAGATATCTGTTAGTAACTTCACTGTAAACTGATGAAGTGAGCAGTTCCTTTCCAGAGCAGTAATTCTGTGGAAAATATGTAACTTCTGTCTTCAGTCTTCATATCATTTGATTAGCCTAAGATGGCAGAAGGTACTTCATAATCTTTGGGCTAATACACCTGACTTTCTTGTATAGTGTTTTCTAAAGCTTTGGGCTGCCTATTCTCTTTATAAACTGGTATTGTTAATTTTTTTAATTTTTTTAATCTGTGTTGCATGGATAGGAAATATGGAAAAATCAAACGGAGAGGCAGTGTAGGGGCATACACTACAGCGGTTTGCCACTGTGAGTTGTATCAGCTTCCTGCTCCTCTCTTAGGACTGAAGGCAGTTAACTGGATACTTCTGAGAATACTAACTGATTTATTCAGCATTAAATTTTGCATTAACACTTTGATTCTTCTTATAACAGTTTTTTTTTCTAAGCTGCTCTGCAAAACATGCCTTCAAGTCATTTGTAAATCTCAATGCAATACCTGCCACCACGTGCAGCATGAGTGGGAATGCTGGTTAAGCACCACCTGAAAAACAACAGCAGGGACATAAAATTCAAGATGGTGCTATACCGAGGCTAGGTGAAACTGTCTACAAAGTGTTTCAGACCTGTAGCAAGCTCTTGAATAAGTGTGCTTCTTAATTCAGCTTTCTTTTGTGATCTATTAATGACAAAGAGGTCACTGGCAATGCTCTTGTGGTCATATTGAACAATGACTGTGCTGCTTAGGATCCAGCTGCTCTCAGCTGTCTTCTGTAAAAAGCAATAGGACTTTTATGCATGTGTTAGAAGACAGAGCTAGGTTCTTGATAATGGAATAGGAAGGAAATGGTTCTTTATCTTAAAATACAAAAGCAAACCAATAATGCAAGGAGAAGCTTAAACCTATCTCTAACAGGCAATGTCAAAAGCCATTTTCCCACTTCTGGCATGTTTTTACTAGCAGCATGCTGTGTCCCTCTTCTGAAGCACTCTTATGTGAGAAACTCCTGTTTTCTGTTGCTCTGATCCTAAGCAGTACAAAGGTATCTAATGTGCACTTCTAGAGAGTTAAGGGGTTGGGCTTTTTGATTTCCCCCAACTCACAAAACAAGGAACTTTTCAACTTTTTTCTAGTGGAAATAGCTGTAAAGTTTTCTATCCAGACTTCTGGCAAATGAGACCACATGAAGAATGCAGTCAAAAGTGCAGAAGTGACTTAGGCCTTTGTTTCTGTACAAGTACAGTTAACAATGTCACCACTGTATTCCCACCTACATGTATCTCTCAGTTCTTTTTTTCTTTTTTTTTTTTTTTTTCTGTAAGACTTACATCTTCATTCTGTTCAATAGACATCCAGTGCACCAAGGTTTGGGATCTCATCTGCAAATTAATGCTGATGACCTTTGTGATGAGTTAACTGCTAATCTTATAAAATTGGAAAAGGTAACTTCCTTAATGATATAATGCAAATGCTGATGTTCTAATCAGGTTCCTGCTGAATTTCTACAGTCTCATATTTTGAAAAATGACAGGTTACCCCCAGATTTGATACCAGAGCCTGTCACGTTTTCCCAGACAAAGGCTTGGGTTTTGGACTAGAAATTAGGCCAAGTACAAGCATTGATATGTGTTATATTGCCTTGAGCTGAGGCTTACAGCCAGGAATACTAATAAACCGGACACTTCAAGGGAGATTATTGCATGTAATGGTCTCAAATTTTTTTGTCCATCAAGGCTAAGCATTCTGAACTATTATTTGATGAACTTTTCTGTCTAGGGATTTTGTTTGAGGGCTTGTCTGTTTGTTGGGGTTTGGTTGGTTTGGGTTTTTTGGATTTTTTTTTTTTTGTTGTTATTGTTTGGTTTGTTTGTTTCATTAAGAAGAAAGATGCTGACTATATGTAGTCAGCCTCTTCATATGAAGTGGCTGGAATCTACCTGTTTCATCTTAGTCAAACAAATTCTACTGCACCAATTGTGTAATTCCCTATACCTGACCTTTGCTTTTTACCGTCCTCTAATTGCAAAATGAAATACACTTGCTGACTTAAACTGGAAACCTATACAAAAGAAGAGTGGGCATGCAGACCTTATTTCCATGTCAGGTGGTGTGCTGGTCTAACTTTGGCCAGCAATCAGACACCCACCCAGTTGCTCTCTCCTGTCCTAGCAAATAGGATGAGAAAGCTCATGAATCAAGAAAAAGGCAGTGAGATTGCTTCCTAGTTAGCATTACAAGCAAAGCAAACTCAGCTTGAGGAAAATGAATTTAATATAGTACCAGTTAGAACAGATTTGGGTAGTGAGAAAGAACAAATGATACAAGACCACCTTTTCTTCCCACTTTTTCCAGGCTCAACTTCACTCTTTCACTCCCAACTGCTTAACCCACTCCCTGCCCTGCAAATGGGGCTAGTAAGGGGCTACAGTCAGTACATAACAATTTTTTCTTTACTGCTCCTTTCTTCCCCCATTTTCCTCTGCTGCAGCATGGGCTCCTCCAAGGACTCCAGGTCTTCAGGAAATAACCAGCTCCTCTAGAATAGATTCTCCATGTGCTGCAGCATGAACGTCCTCTCTGCCATGGAGCGCCTTCTCCTCTTCTTCTTAGACCTTGGTGTTGCTTCAGCTGTTTCTCATCCTGTTACTCTCCTCCTGTCTCTCTGCAGTGTTTTCGCTTTTCTTAAATACGCTTTCCCAGAGTCTTCGCCACCAGCTGTGCCATGCAGTAGGTGCACTGTAGGCTGCCGGCAGGGATGTCTCCAGCATGGGGCAGCCCCTGGCCTCTTCCCACGACCACTGCCCCTGCAGCCACATGTCCCACCCCTGCCCCCAAACCTTGACAACTGTACAGAAATATAAAATATCATGTGTTGGGAACACATACACTGGCCAAGCATGAAAGAAAAGTATTAGTGGAGTGAAAACAAAAGTTAGTTGAGTTACTATGTGCTTAAGTCACATTAGATGCTGTTGCCTCCATTTCTAAAACTGAGCGCATGCCAAGGTCTTTCAACACCCTTTTTTCCGAAACCAAGTTTCTCAAGTAGCGTAAAGCTAGGGTTACATAACATCACTTGGTTTTGTGTGCAGCATAGGTTTTAGACACTGCCAAAGAAAGGTTTCTGCCCCCACATCTCCACCCACTTGGCTGTGGAAGTCTAGAGTAATGCCAGCATAACACTTCGGTATGTCCTGGATAATAACAATAAGAATACAAGGGGAAAATGCTTACCAGATGATGACCAGTTAAAATCTTTAGCCAAATTAGGTCATTTAAGAGGTATTGCTTTCCAGCTGTCTGGGGCAGGCTGGCAAGATGGTTGATGGGAGACCTTGCTTCATTTCAGTGGGAAACCAGCCAGCTGTTTGCAGTGGGGCTAGGCACTTTCCTGTCTTTGCTTGGAGACACAGTAGAAGGCAGCTGGATGGTTGTTATCGTTCAGCTATTCCCAGAGAAGTGACCCTCTATCCTGAATTAACTTAAGTCATGTGCTTTTTTCAGTTAGTTCCTACAGGATTGGACTCTTAAAGTCTGATGTTGTATTTGCCAAATACTCAAGGCACAGTTGACCAATGTGCACATGAGCTAAAGGAGTATTGCCTGTAGCTGCATATTACCACATCCCAGTCCTCTCTAATCTAGATGAGCAGTGGTTAGAACAGGATGTTTGACCCTACTGTTCAACTGCAAAATTAAATCTTTTAGGAATTAAATCCTATTAAAAATCTAATAGCTTTATATTCCC
The DNA here is from genome assembly GCF_037157495.1 of Lathamus discolor. NCBI lineage: Eukaryota > Metazoa > Chordata > Aves > Psittaciformes > Psittacidae > Lathamus > Lathamus discolor. The sequence continues at coordinate 45,101,039 of NC_088909.1, read as the reverse complement.
TGAGCAAAGTTATTGAGTTGCTTAACTGCTTCATATGCTTCAGTGAAAAGGGCTAGTAAGTGGCTGGAACTGGCTTCAGCAGCAAAGGTAACACTGAAGTTCCAGTGTAACTTGTAATCTCTCCCCTCATTTTGTGTATGACTGCAGCAGTGTAAACCAGAGGACAGAAATTAGCTAGATTTAAAAACTAAAAATTATTCTCCAGTTAAAAAATATTCAGTGCAAGAGTATGTTGCAAATTACTTTTTCAGTGTGACCTTGTGATTTTTATAAGCTCTGTTTCATCTGGGAAGCCAAGTAATTACTTTTGCTTTGGCATTTAAGTGTATTTAACAGGTTGTTAAAATGTGCCATGTGTATCAGAGGATAAAGCATTAAATTTGGGATAGAAAAACATAGCCAGATATTCCTCATTCCCTCATTCTAACGTAGCTTGTTAAAAGGAAATTTCTGTGTGTGTTAGGTGACTCTTAGAAAATTAGGGGCTTCTTACTGTTCTCCTTTCCCCAATATACCCCTCTTAAAAATTCTCTAGAAATAATAGGGTAGGATTAAGAAGTAGTATTATTGAACAGGAAGTGTGATGCTCACAACAACAGCTTACAACTCTAGTTAAAGCCTGAAAGTAGCTGACTAAACCTTCTGTGCCAGTGACTGCTAGTTACTAAGCTAGAGAGCACACGTGCCACAGGACGTGACATGCTATATTCCCCTCTCCCTCTGCTTTGAAGGACAAGGAGATGAAAGGTGGATAAATATGCTGTGTGAAATAGGTCTGTGCAAATCATCCTTGAGGGTGCAAATGGCTGCTGTTGTAGTTCAGTGTAACTGAGGGAAGATAACCTCAGTGAATACACTAAATCTGGCAAATGGGCCATACCTGCTAATGCGTAGAAAACCTTATTTTGGTGCACACACACCATAGCTGGCTGTGTAGCTGAAGCTTTTACAAAACTATTTGAATTACCCACTTAAGAGCTGCAGCTTTGAAATTTGAGGCTTTTCTTGGGTTTTTATCAAGTTCAAAATAATTGGGCTTCTTGTCCCTTTCTTTCTAGCTTTAGTTTTTCTTATCTTATTTTCTCATACCAAATGAAGGAGAGAGTCTACAGGAGGAAATTGCAGAAGATACTCCTAATGTGAGAGCTAGGTGTGCTGCTGGCTGATCATATCCATATGTTTCCTTGACTCTACTATAGGAAGCATTTAACATGAATACCATTAGTATGAATGTTTAGGACAGAATTAACATGCACACAGAGTGTATTAAAAAGTTTCTTGATTTTTTGGTATCCCTTTAAATGCAGTTTGTACCTAACAGTTGTTTTTCTCTCTTTTTCTAAAAGATACAGAACAACTTACAAAAACTACTTGAAGATGATGAATGAAGCATCGAGGTTCTTGGACTGCTTCAGACCTCATTCTTCTCTCTTGACAAACAGTTCCAAAAGAGCTCTGCTGGCCAGAGCTCGAGCTTCTTTATTTTCAGTCCAAGCCAAGCTTTAAATTACTGTAAAACCTATGTCATAATGCAGAAAGTCAGTTTATTCTTGAGCATGTACCTGTATGTTTTGAAAACATACATGTTTTGATCTATGTGTATCTATGTTTTGAAAATATGGGGATTTTTTTCTTCTCTTTTGTGTGTGAATTAATGGATTTTATAGCTTGCTTGATTTTAGACTTGCTTACACCAGTGTAAACCTGGTTCATCTCCTTTTACCTCAGCATTTGCTTTCTGCCTACTGTCATACAAGTGTAAATGGGAAGATTTCAGTCACGGCTTATGTGCTGAAGTGTTGTGTAAATGATCTGGTATCTGTCTAAGCTATGGTTATGGACCAGTGCTGTGCTTTCCATTTTTATACTTTATGCCCTGGCATCCCAAAGATCAGAAAACAAACACCTCTAGATTTGGTAACACGAAGTTCTGAATGTTTGAGGTGTGATCCATTCTCAGGTGCTTTAAAGAGGCTCACTTCCTTTAAAGAGGCTCAATTCCATTGCATCACTGCTGAGGGTAAGGTCTGTTTCTACTGGGGATTCAATTTCCATTGAAATCAGCTTGAAATACATATGGACTTGCCAGCTTAACAATCAAGTTGCTTATGAATAGCAGTGTGGAGGATGACATATCTGCACAACTTAGAAAAACAGTTAGGGCTTTTTTGTTCACTCATACAGTCTCTATCCTTTAAGTTAATCTGTGTGAAGACCTTCAGTCAGCTTTTCTTAGAGTTGCATGGGGTTTTGGATGACTGAGCAAGTGCAATTTATGCTCCAGTTGATGGAAATCTAGTTTTAGTATGTGACTCCAGGGACCAGATATTTCCACATAAAGGAACTGGCGAATTAATGATGCAGCAATACAAACAATCAGTAGAGTGAATAAAAAAGTGGACACCTGCTATGCTATATCATACTTTTTTTTTTTTCCATAGTGCCTAAGATAGAATAAATGGGGAATTTTAGCTTTCTGGTTCACCAAGCAGGCTGGTTAGTTTTTAAAAAGCAGTATTTAGGGTAACAACTAGTATCTGTAAAATAACAGTATCGTTTGTAATATGCTATGCATTTTATAACCATTTCTGTGAAATGTACCTACTTCGTTTAAATAAAGTTATTTAAAACTACACTTTGTTATACTGTAATTTGGATGAACCTAAGTTGTGTCCATCAGGTTTAGTCAAACGTGATATTCATGGTAATGAGGCTCATTTCTCACAGTACAAAATCCAGTACCCAACACAAAGAATTACGATGTGCTTCCTCTCATTCAGCTGTACTCAAGGTCTTCCCAGACTGCAAAGACATAACAATAGAAGCAAATTTGGCCCTCAGAGTTTTGAGGAAATCTTAGAATCATAGAATAGGGTTGGAAAGGACCTTAAGATCATCTAGTTCCAACCCCCTGAAATCTACAGGGACACCTCACACTAAACCATGTCACCCAAGACTCCATTCAAGCTGGCCTTGGATTCTGCAAGGGCTGGAGCATTCATGACTCCTTAAGTGACCCGTTCCAGTGCCTCACAACCCTCATAGTAAAGAACTTCTTCATTGTATCTGACTTGAACTTCCCCTGTTTAAGTTTGAACCCATTACTTCTTGTCATACTACCACAGTTCCTGATGCAGAGTTCCTCTACAGCATCCTTGTAGGCCCCATTTTGATACTTGAAGGCTGGGCTGCTGTGAGGCACGTGTTTGAAGCACAGCTTCTCTTCTCCAGGCTGAACAGACCCAACTTTCTCAGCCTATCTTCATACGGGAGGTGCTCCCGTCATCATCCTCGTGGCCTTCCTCTGGACTTGTTCCAACAGCTCCATGTCTTTTTTATGCTGAGGACACCAGAACTGCACACAATACTCCAGGTGAGGTCTCACAAGAGCAGAGTAAAGGGGCAGGATCACCTCCTTCGACCTTCTGGTCATGCTCCTTTTGATGCAGCCCAGGATACGGTTGGCTTTCTGGTCTGCAAGTGCACACTGCCAGCTCATGTTAAGTTTCTCATCAACCAGCGTATATGTATATACACATATATATATTTATATATATCACATAAATATAACAATGTGTATATATATAACCAATGTGTATATATATGTATCGACAAATACAAACACACACACACAAACACAGAGATATCATTCCTTAGTGCATGGACCAATCCTTATAAAACTGCTGAGTTCATCCAATCCATGATGTCAGGTTCCACCTCTTGTAACAGTCTTTCAGAGCAGGAGAAGCTGTGCGCAGTGTTGGATTGTTGCCTGCTGATGACACCGTGGAGCTCGTCTGGTTTCGTCAATGCTCATTCTCTGTTGGGATGATTGTCAGAGGGAAGTCAGGGCCAGTCTATGGTGACCTGAAGGCATCTAGTTGGTGGGCTATGAAAGTGCTACATAGCAGGCAACAGCATACAATTGAGTTCATTGGCTGTTTTCCCTAAAATCAAATCCCCTTGAGGTATACATCGGACTTCCCCATCTTCCCGCATTACCCACCAAGCATATCTGGGTCCCTGACCAAAAACAATCCCACAAGTGGGTTCGCCTTTACCTGAAGCAGGAATAACCCAGACTGTCTTCCCCAGCAAATTCTTCATGTGCACCACAGGAACTTTGTCCCCCTCTACAATATGTGAAAGTTCTGACTGGGCTGGGCCAGCTCTGTTGGCAGATCCTCTGGTGTTGACCAACCAGGTGGCCTTTGGTAAATGTGTATCCCAATGCTTGAAAGTTCCCCCACCCATTGCTCTCAGTGTTGTTCTTAACAGCCCATTGTAGTGTTTGATTTTCCCAGAGGCTGGTGCATGGTAGGGGATGTGATATACCCACTCAATGCCATGCTCTTTGGCACAAGTGTCTATAAGGTTATTCCAGAAATGAGTCCCATTGTCTGACTCAGTTCTCTCTGGGGTGCCGTGTTGCCACAAAATCTGTTTCTCAAGGCTCAGGATAGTGTTCGGGGCAGTGGTGTGGGGCACAGTGTACGTTTCCAGCCATCCGCTGGTTGCTTCCACCATGGGAAGCACATGGTGCTTGCCTTGGTGGGTTGGTGGGAGTGTGATATAGTCAATCTGCCAGGCCTCCCCATATTTGTACTTCAGCCATCGTCCTCCATACCAAAAAGGCTTTAACTGCTTGGCTTGCTTAATTGCAGGACATGTTTCACACTCATGAATAACCTGGGCAATAACGTCCATTGTTAAGTCTACACCTTCATCATGAGCCCATCTGTATGTTGCATCTCTGCCTTGATGGCCTGAAGTGTCATGGGCCCACCGGCCCAAAGAGAATTCACCTATATGTTGCCAATATAACTCCGTCTGAGACACTTCAATCTTAGCAGCTTATCCACTTGCTGGTTGTTCTGGTGGCCCTCACTGGCCCTCAAAAAGTCCTTGGTCAGAGTAAAGATTACTTAGCAACAACTAAAAACATTGGTGTTATCAGCATTGTTCCCAGGCTAAAAGTCAAAACCTCAGCACTGCACCAGCTACTAAGAAGGAGAAAAATGACTGCTACTGCTGAACCCAGGACACCATGGAGCATAAGGGAGTGCTGGGAGATTTTCAAGAACACTCTCCTGGAAGTTAAAAATTGTTTGTTTGCTTTAAGGGAAGCAGATGGTGCAAGAGAACTCCTTGGCTTAACTTCAAGCTTCTGAGTCTGCTCAAAACTGAAGGAGAAATATACCAGAGATGGAAAAGCAGGCAACTTGAAATTGGCCAAATATCAAAAACTACAAGAAATGGTTCTTCAGGTAGGTTAACAACAAGCAGAAACAGTAGCAAAATACTGGCCCACTGTTGAGCATGAGGGGTGAATTAGTCACCAACAGCACTGAAAAGGCAGAGGTTCCCAACACTTCCTTCACCTCTGTCTTTGCAGCACTGAGTCCCAAGCCTTGGGAACAAAAATCCAGACCCATCCTCAGCAAAGGAAGAGTTGGTATGTGGACTATTACAGGGGCTTGACCCTACACATCTATGGGCCCTGACAATATCCACCTGAGGGTATTAAAAGAACTGTCTGGCATCGTTGCAAGGCTGTTCTCCATAATCCTTGAGGTGTCATGAAGACTGGAAGAAAGTAAATATCACTCCCATCTACCAGAAAGACTTAAAGAAGGATCCAGGAAGTTACTGGCTCATCAGTCTTCGTTCAGTCTGCGGGAAGGTTATGGAGCAAATCCTGCTGGGGTTTATCTCAAGTCAAGTGAAACACATGATTGTGAAAAAGCAGCACAGATTCACCAGGGGCAAATCATGCTTGACAAATCTGATCGCCTTCTACAGCAACTGCTCTGTTGATGCACAGTGAGTGGTGGACATTGTCTATCTGGATTTCTCCAAGGCTTTTGATACTGTTTCCCTCCTCCTAGAGAAGCTCTAGACAGAAGCTCAATGTGATGGTGGGGAGCTTGTGACTGGCTGCACCCAGAGGGTGGTCCTAAGTGGCTTGTTTTCAAACTGGTGACCTGGCACCAGTGGAATCTGTCAGCTATCGATATTGGGCCCAATGCTGTTCAATGTCTTCACATAAGTGATCTAGATGGTGGGATTAAATGTACCATAACCAAGTTTGCCAATGTGTCGTGGTTTAAACCCAGCCAGCAACTCAGAACCAGGCAGCTACTCGCTGAGTCCCCCCACCCTTTCCTCCCCCTGCCCCCAGAGGAATGGGGAGGAGAATCAAAAGGATGTAACTCCCATGGGCTGAGATAAGGACAGCCCAGTAACTAAGGTATAACACAAACCACTGCTGCTACCACCAATGATAGTATTGATAAGGCAAATATCAAGCGAAGAGAATACAACCATTCACCACCTGCTGACCGATACCCAGCCTGATAGAGCAGTGATCTAGCCCTTCTGGGTAACTGCCCCCAGTTTATATATTGGGCATGACGTGCTGTGGTATGGAATACCTCTTTGGCTAGTTTGGGTCAGGTGTCCTGTCTTTGCTTCCTCCCATCTTCCCCTCCTCCCTGACAGAGGATAGGACTCAGAAAAGTCCTTGGTCAGAGCAAGCATTACTTAGCAGCAACTAAAAACACCAGCCCAACCCGAGCAGTGACCTATTCCTTCCGGGTAACTCCCCCAGTTTACATAATGGGCAGGATTAATGTCATGGTCATCAGGTTGTAGTTTGTAACTGCTGTCCCACACACTTCCAATCCTGTATTTCATAAGAGTGTGTAGAAGGGTACCAAGGACAATTGTGCCCTACCCATAGCAGGAAAAGAGTCACTTTCTGGGGGGGCCACACAATACCCTTGCTCCTTTGTAATCCGCATCAACATTTGGTGATGTAATTGCTGCGATTTAGCTGCAGTCTGCCCCATTATGCTACCCCTGCTTCTTCCTTATGCCCGTGCAAAATACCTGCAGGGAAGGATGGACACATCTCAGTTCTCTCTCCCCTTCTGCTCATTGAGGGTACTTCCCTCAGTGTGTGAAGAGTCCCTGTTCTGGTGTCATTTGCAGTGAAGTATGAGATGGAGACGGCATGCGTGTGCAAACTGAATTACTTTTACTGAGTTTCTTGCCATATTTATACAAGATCACACAAGCTATTTTTAGACAAGTTATTTTTAGATCTTAACTATTCAATTGTTATCCTTGTCTTTTTACCAGCTAAGCTCTGAGAAGTTCCAACACTACAATTCACACCATCCCTGCTTACCAGTTTGTGTCCTCCCATAAAGGGTATGCTGCATACCAAAGTTTGTTACTCACATCTGTGATGTTTTATGGCTGTTCTGGTTATGTCCCTCACATCTTTGCCCGAGGTTTTTGGCAGGCCACTTGTATCCCCACAAGCTTATGTAACATTACCTCATCCTCTCTGTTCTTTACTTCCCTCTCTTTAATTCTAAGTAACAGAAATCTGTAGTTCTGTTTATGGTTTAAAAATTGATGCCACAATTTACCTTTTTCAAAGGAACTTCAAGGAAACCTAATTATACCCAGCAATTGAACTGAGTTAGCCTGTTACTCCTTTACAACAGCAAGGATGTGTTCACTAGGGAAACAAGGGGAGAGAGAGAATATTTGGCATGTGACTTACGTGAAGCAGGCAGGCTAAGTCCTTATCATTAGCCGTAAGTGAGCAAAATAATTCACAGGGTGAATATAATCGAAGCAGGATGCATGCTTTTTGGCCCACTGTGCCAGCATGCCAGAGAAAGCTATCTGGACAAAGGGATGACCGTGTCTTTTCAAACGGCAGAGAAGCAAACTGCACTGCAAAGGAAGAGCTGGTGCTTAGCACTTGTGACCCTGTGGTTACATCAGCTTATGGGGCAGTCAGTGTGGCCTCCTCTGCTTTTCATCTGGTATCGTCACTCCTCCTGTTGCGAGAAAGAGGAGGAAGGATGTCTGGAGGATGTCACGTTGTTCATAGTGTGGTGCAGCTGGGCAAAGTCTATGTAGTACTGTGGTACTTCTAAACTGGGAGATGGAGGGCATGCAAAACCCTGTGGGGCAAAGTTCAGAAGTGTGGGTGAAGTTACTCATTCTGGTTTGTCCCGGTCCTGTTTGGGAGATAAGTACCAACAGCAGTAATGAACAAGGAAAAGCTGCTTCCTGTGAGAATGGGAGTCAAGCAAAGAGTAAGGTAGCTTATCCTCCTCAGTGTCTGCTAGGCATTGAAACAAATGCCATGAGGAGAGGTTGTGCTGCTGGGTAAAGGCAAAGTACTAGTTTGCAGAAATAGGTGGGAAAAATGTGCAACCTCAGGGAAGTCTGAAATCTACACCAAATATTTATCACACGGTCTTAATAGAGCTCCGTTATTATTTGCTGTGTAGTCTACTTTGAAATCTGGTTTTTAAAAGGTAATTTTCTTTTTTCTCTTGGTTTTGTTTTTCCAGTTTTGTCTATCTGTTGTCCCTCGTAACATGGTGGCTAGAAAAACAACTGGGTTTCACCAGCCATGAAGGACCTAGTAGCAGTACCAGGCTCTGACAAGATGCTTTGAAACTGCAGATGTATAGAAAGCAACAGGGCCACATCACTAACTAATGTTTTCTCTAGCTATAGCTCATAATCCAGTTATTTTTTCTTGACAATCTTATCCCAGCCTTCTTTGTTTCATAAGAGTGCTTACACTAAAGGAGGGGGAGAAAAAAAACCAAAACAAAACAAAAAAAACCCAGATCAAAACAAACAAACAAAAAAAAAAAAAAAGAGACAAAGGAAAGCAACAAACAGCTGATAATGAATTTTGAATTAAAATCTCCAAGCCACTTTGGTGGTTGTGGGTAGGAGCCATAGACAAGACTTGACTTTTTGACGCATATTCTGCCACTGTCCAGCGAGATTCCTGGCATCGCAAGTTTAATTTAGAGTGGTTTTCTCCACTTCACTCGTATGAACATGTACCAAATAGCTAATAGTCACTGGCAGAGCTGGCTTCGGGGAGAATGGGAGTATAACATAGGCATGATTTTCTGATGTTTTAGAACTCATATATCTTCAGGGTGCTGTCAGGAGGAAGAGTCCTCTTTCCATTTCTGCCTTCTTCCATATTCCCAGTTGTTATTTTCTTCTACATTCTGCCAGATAGTAGAAAGGAGGGGGAAAAGTAATGTGGTTTGGAGAGGCTGGTTGGGTTAGGGGGTTGATGAATTAGTTTTCTGCCAAACAAATTGCCTGACCTGGCTTGGGCTGAAGTTATCAAGTTTACGATGCTGTTAGTGTGAAGAATAAAACTAGCAATCTAAGAAGAGGAAGTCTTATAAAGTCCTCTCTCAGAAGAAAATAAAATGTAGTGACCCACATTAGCATTTGCTGAAAAGACATACAGATATGTGTGTGCATGTGTTTCAACTTAAAACTATCACTGGTTTCACCTGAACCCTCATGCAGTTGTGTAGTAATGCTCCCCACATCCTGCTAAGCCTGCGCTTTCATCTCCAAGTTCCATCGTCAGCTGACAAACACTATATGAACTTCCAGGATGGTGTTGTTGGCTCAGCTGCAGCTGCCAGTGAGGTGTGACTCCCAAGAACACAGAAGATTTTGCATTTACAGAGTAGGTGTGACATGCAGTAATGATCATGAAAAAGCTGGCTATTCAGACAGAAAACTGAGCAAACAGCCCCTGTGCGTACACTTCTGTAAACAACTGAGGAGTAACATCACTTGGAAGGATTTTGCCAGCACCTCCTTTCAATTTGCCTGGCGAGACTATCTGAGCCTCACATGCAAATTTGCGCAACAGGGAAAACTGAGTAATCTCATTTGACACTCCTAGGTTTACGCTTTGAACCCAGTGGAGCTTTCTGCTAAATATGGTTGCATGTAATGAGACTTCACAAAAGGAACGAGTGTTTTTTTTGCCTTGGGTTATAAAATCAGCGTAATGCAATTCTGTAATTGTGGAGCTTTGTGATAGCCTGTTGTTTAGTGAAGAGCCACAACAAAATAAGCAGCAAATTTCATTTAATTGTCTCTTAAGTTATTCTCTGTTTTATCAGTAGCCTTCCTGGATTAAAAAAAAAAAAAAAAAAAGCAAAATCAGATGTATGTTATAAAACGATCTATTCTCTATGCACTAACTCAGCAGCTGTTGCAAGAGTTTATTCCCTGAGCTTCACACAATGTTATGATGCCTGTAACTACTCCTGTCCAAAATACAGGCATTTTACTTGTGCATGCATAATTCCTTTTAGATCTTCTGCTTTTCCTCCTGGTGACATCTAATGACCCCCAAGATTCCATTTAGTCAAACTGTCCTGCAGTACTGTGCCTACTCAGATTAAATCTAAAATGGTTTGGATGACTAGGCCCACATCCTTATTACACTGTGGTTAGAGCCTGTGTCTACATACCTGCCAAGTAGAATCCTCAAAGGGAATGATCCCAAGAATTAATAAAGTGCTCTGAGAGGATGCCAGGAGGATTGTTACAACAAAAAGAAGCTTTTGTCTTTCTTATGTATCTGGTATCATCTCTATTTTAACTTACAAACAAGAGACCAGGATGCAGAATCATAACAAGAAGACTTTGAGCAAGAATTAGAGGCAAATGTATGCTAGCAAAGCATTCTCCAAACTTGTGTTTCTAATAAAAAAGTGTAAGAATATTCCAGCTATTCCCTCCTGAAGTTGCAAATGCTTTGCATGGAGCACTTTACCATTTTTCACCACTATGGGCAGTATTCATGCCAACAATCTTTCCTCTCCTGGAAGGTCCAAATGCCTTTCCAAGAGTGTAGCTGTTGGTGGAAGGAATAACACCCTGAGTTGGATGTCTGTTTACCTAAGCAGACCTCTGTGCCAAAAAATTAGAAATTAGCTTCTTGAAGAGGGTGTCCTAAAACTTATTACCTTCCATATACATTTCATACTGACTGGGCTCACTAGCTTCCTAGCTGACTCTGAATTCAGTCCAGAGAGGGCTTCTGCCCCCATTCTTTTTTCCCTTTTGCCCATTGTGTGTGGAGCCTGTGCCAATGTATTTTATTGTGTATGTGACCTTCTTGCCTTGCCAGTTTTTGTTTGGATACCGTTTAAAAGTTCATTTTGTTCTTCAAGTTGAAAAGGTATCTTTTCCCAGGGTTTACATAACAAACAGCAAGCTCATGTCAAGATGTTCTTAACTGAATCCTGTTCTGGAGGTGTGACGTTCTATAATAAGCTTCATAACAAGCATTTGTTAGTCTTTGGCAATGCAGGCAGTTTGGACTGTACAGTAAAGGCCTTCTCAACTGCTGTTCTCACTTTAATGGTATCGGTAAGGCAAATTTCCACTGACTTGGCATTTTAGCAGCGCTTAGGAGATGAAAGGAAAATCATTACAATATGCTGTCAAGTACAAAATTAGAAAACAGCTCTTTGCCCTATATACAGATAGATAGATAAGGGCTCCTTCCAAGAAGAAAAGTTAATAGGTAACTTAATTATAACCTTACGTGCTGGACCTGACATACAAGGCAAAATACAGCTCTGAGTCCTTCCTACACTTGCACCTTTCTATTGTGGCAATATGCACAATTGACAGTATTCTGGAGCAGGGGCAAGGTAGGAAGAAAGTCAGCTTGTACTAACAGCTGTTTCTGTGACATATGCAATGAACAATGAACTTTCTCTCACAGATCAATCATGTGAAAAATAAATGCTTTATGACACTGGCTTATGACAATAGCATGAAGAGATGTTTTTCCATGTTTTCTCCCAAACAATTCGAACCAATGCTACCGGAAGAAAAAAACAAAAACAAAAACAAACAAATGGGAAAAAAAAAAAAAAAACAAACAAAAACCAGAGAAATCTACATTAGCTGCTTTGGAAATTGTCAGCCTTCTAAAGACTGTTCAATAATAAGGGCTATAAGGAAGACTGTTGTTGAGCTGAAAGTCTTAAACTTCTTTTTTTGTGGGAACACAACTTCAACATTCCTCTTCCAAGTCCCTTCATAATTTTCCCCTTGCTATTCCCATTATTATTGTAATTATTATTGTTGTTGTAGTATCATTATATTTTAAACTGTAAACTGTATTATTAAACTGTTCTTATCTCAACTCATGGGTTTGTACCTGCCTGGGGTGGGGAGTGTGGTGCTGAATTACCAGCTGGGTTTAAACCACAGCAGAAAGACAGCCTAGTATCAAAGACAAGCCTGTTCAGCAATGCCTGAAAAAGTATTTTAGGAGGTTTTGTGATATTGTTACTTTTCCATCTATATTCTGTGATTTTATTCCATGCAAATTGAAACAACACTGGAAACTGCAAGAATGTTCTGAAGCAAATTCTCTGTACAGCTGCCCCGCACTCTTCTGCTTCCCCAAGGAGCCATGGATACAGAGGCGTGACACAGGCCAAATGCATCAGCAGCAGTAAGTTAGGCTTCCACACAATTCTGGTTGCACTTCTTAACTGTAAGCATCAGAGAAAACTCCTCTTAACATACAACAATGGAGGATTATCAAAGGATAATGTATTTGTCCTGTGATTATATATTTGTGTTCCCTCAGGAAGCTGGTAGAGCTATCTACTGCAATTAGACCTCTATTACTATTACCAACCTACAGAAATCAGATAATTTTTTTTAAGTTTTGACCTTAAACCTTTAATGTCAAAGATGGAAGCATGTCAGCCATAACAACTATGCCTGAGGGTAAAATGGGCTGTAAGCTAAGTGCAATAAGTAATTTTGCTCCTGCAAAATCAAGGTCATATGCTGGCATACTTCACTGGGTTTTTTCATCCTTGTTCTGAATAGTGAAATGAGTCTCCAGGCACTGACACCAAACAGAAATCATCTGCCCCATCTCTTCTTTTCTCTGCTTACTACTTTTATTTTCCTATTCACTTCTTTATGAATCTACTCTGATCTGCTATAAGAACCATGGCCATCAAATCCTGGGCTTGTTTTAAAGTTTATATTAAGCTCTTCAAGTTAATGCTAGACATTCCATTTATATTTCTGCATTTGGAGAAAAAATGTGGGCTTTTTTGTGCTGGTGATATACAGTATCAACTGTACAGTGTACTAGATAGTGCTCTTTTCAAAAGCTTTTTTTTCTGTCTTCCTGTAATTTTTTTAGTTCCCAGACTGAGATCTTTAAGCTAGTTTGATTTCCAGAGTGTGGGTGTTTATTCTGGTTTGAATTGATCTGTTCTCTCTTATACAATGTGCAAGAATGTACTGCAAAACCAGATGTATTCAAATCACACTGGAAAAACAGAGATGTTAATGTCTAAATCATAGCACATGCCTTTTATATTGTGTTTTCCAACAAGGTAAAATTTGTTACAGTACACTCAAGCACGGATGAGTGAGCGCATAACAGCTATGCTGCTTTAGCCACTAAATTATCATTGCATGATGTCCTGGGCCACCCTAGAAGGGTGCTTGGAAGCCTGAACTCGGAAACCGCAGAGCAGCGCAGGATTTATCCTACTGCCCTTTTCTGGCACTGGCTGGGGAAGTGCCAGTTCCACATACACCGTCCCCAGGAAAAGTCTTCACATTGAACCTTCACTGGGAAAATTTTAAATCTCTAGCTATTCCACCACTTTTACTGGATGTTACTTCTGCTGAAGTAACCACCACTTCAAGTCATGTGCCACTGATGGTGGATGAGGAGATGCACTTCTAGTAGATGCTTATCCCATACTGGTCACTTGTGGAATCCCTAAGAGGAGAGAACTATTCTGCTTACACTGAACCTGACACTAAAAATTCAGAGCAAGTAGGATTGCACACAGGCTAACAACCACAGCTTTATGACAGGAGACTGCAGCATTCCTATCAATTGTGCCGGGATGAAAAACGTAACACTGAGTGCTGCAAAAGTCTGCCGTCATTACATGGTAATTAGGATGTTGAGTTTGGGCAAATGAAACACAGATCTTTTATGTGCTGAAATGAAGTCTCCAGCATTGTTGTCATATTTCCCATCAGTCTGGAGCAAATTTTGGCAATTTTATTAAAAAAGCTGGTAGAAAATCTGCCCCATCAAAAAGTATTATGTAATCAATTTGTGATCAAGAATTTTTCCAAAGGATTAAAGTCTCTGTATTGTGATGGTCTTTATTGGGACTCCCCACTGCTTTGCATCACATGCAATTGTATAACGTATACGGTAATGCAATTTAAGTGTGAACTGCTGCAACAGTGCCTTCTGGCTCAGGGGAGTGACAGCCTTTTGGTAGCAGTGCAAATGCCAGCACCTGAGAAGAGTGCAAGTTGGTGCCACGTTGCTACTTTCAATATAGGCTTCTTGAGGAAAAATGAAAGACCAATAATTTCACTGTCAAAATCTAATTGTCCTAGTGAGGGCACAGTTCAGGAAGTGCAAATCAGCTAAACAAACAAACAAACAAACAAAAATCCATTCACACCTCTATTGTAGGCTCAGTGGTTCTTGTTCCTCTAAGTAAGTCATGTGCAATCATCCCAGTTCTCTCCTATGGCTGGTTGTTGAGTTAGTTGGTCACTTAGGGTTTCATTGGCAATAACATGTCATGAGCTAGGCCATGGGAGTGCAGGGCTTTCTGAATAACCAGCACTTGCTGTCTTTCTGCCACTTCTCTAGAACGTGCAGTGAACAATTCCTTACAAAACAATGGTGGCAGGCTACATTATTATTATTATTGGTTGCACCGCTAATAGGATTGAGCAGCTCAAAGTGTTGTGGTTCAAGCACATGGCACTTGCCTTAGCAGGCTGGTAGGAGTGTGATATAGTCAATCTGCCAGGCTTCCCTATATTTGTACTTCAGCCATCATCCTCACTACAAAAGAGGCTTTAACCGTTCAGCTTACTTAATTGCAACACGTTTCACATTCATGAATAACCTGCGCAATAGCATCCATTGTTAAGTCCACCCCTCCATCATGAGCCCATCTATATGTTGCATCTCTGCCCTGATGGCTGAAGCATCTTGGGTCCACCAGGCCAAAAATAATTCACCTTTATGTTGCCAATCTAAGTCCATCTGAGCCACTTCAACCTTAGCAGCTTTACCCACTTGTTGGTTGTTCTGGTGTTCCTCAGTGGCCCGACCCTTGGGTACATGTGCATCTACATGGCGTACCTTCACCACCAGGTTCTGCACCCGGGCAGCGATATCTTGCCACAGTGCAGCAGCCCAGATGGGTTTACCTCTGCGTTGCCAGTTGCTCTGCTTCCATTGCTGCAACCACCCCCACAGGGCATTTGCCACCATCCATGCATGAGTCAGTGTAGAGATAAAGTACTGGCCACTTTTCTTGTTCAGCAATGTTCAGGGCCAGCTGGATGGCTTTCACCTCGGCAAACTGACTCGATTCACCCTCTCCTTCAGCAGGTTCAGCAACTTACCATTGTGGACTCCATACGGCTGCCTTCCATCTCCGATGCTTTCCCACAAGGCGGCAGGACCCATCAGTAAACAAGGCATACTGTTTTTCACTGACAGTTTATTATATGGTAGGGCCTCCTCAGCATGCATCACCTTCTCCTTTGGTGATGATATCATTCCACTGTGAATGTGTCTGTCTATGATTTATCTGCCCTAATTGCACCCTTATGTGTTAGGTTAAACTACATCTGACACCTCTCTCTGTTATCATTCAGTAACTTTCTTATCCTTTGGTTCCTTTATACTATATTCAGAAACATGTTTTTCAGATACGTCCCATTTGGTGCACTCTGCCCCACCTCCCATTTGCAATGGTCCTGCGTTATCTTCCCCAGCATTCCTAATGTAACATCCAGCATCTAAAAGCCTAGTATTAGGTCCTCTCTCTTCTCTGCAGCACTGCCTATGTCTTTCACCCTGGCTTCACCACCTCCTTTGCTGGTGGTTTTGAATTCCTTATTCTCACTTTCAAGGCATATCATTTTTTCACAGCCAGTGGCTGGTTGCTGACTTCCTGCAGGTTGCACACTTACGGCACTTGTCAGACTTTGCATGGATTCCCTTCAGCATTTCATCATTGTCATGAAAATAAAAATCAATAACACAGCTGATCAAAAGATACAGAAAGGAAATCAGGAGATGAGACTGGGGCACAGCAACTAATGTTGGTTGAGCCTGCTTGGAACAGCAGTGCTTGACTGACCAGTTTTAGATTTTCTACCTTATGCTGCATCCCTGTCTTTTTTCTTATTGCCCTAAGTTTCTGTCTCCTTTGCTGTCATTCTATGATCCCACATACCCTCTCCTTCAGATAAGGTATTCACCTTGTCTTTTCAACCAATATCATAGAATCATAGAATAGTTAGGGTTGGAAAGGGCCTCAAGATCATCTAGTTCCAACCCCCCTGCCTTGGACAGGGACACCTCACGCTAAACCATCCCACACAAGGCTTCATCCAACCTGGCCTCGAACACTGCGAGGGATGGAGCACTCACAACCTCCCTCGGCAGCCCATTCCAGTGCCTCGCCACCCTAACAGGAAAGAATTTCCTCCTTATATCCAATCTAAACTTCCCCTGTTTAAGTTTTAACCCGTTAGCCCTTGTCCTGTCACTACAGTCCCTGACGAAGAGACCCTCCCCAGCATCCCTGTAGGCCCCCTTCAGGTACTGGAAGGCTGCTATGAGGTCTCCACACAGCCTTCTCTTCTCCAGGCTGAACAGCCCCAACTTTCTCAGCCTGTCTTCATACGGGAGGTGCTCCAGTCCCCTGATCATCCTCGTGGCCCTCCTCTGGACTTGTTCCAACAGTTCCATGTCCTTTTTATGCTGAGGACACCAGAACTGCACACAATACTCCAGGTGAGGTCTCACAAGAGCAGAGTAGAGGGGCAGGATCACCTCTTTCGACCTGCTGGTCACGCTCCTTTTGATGCAGCCCAGGATACGGTTGGCTTTCTGGGCTGCGAGCGCACACTGAAGCTGCCTCATGTTCATTTTCTCATCGACCAACACCCCCAAGTCCTTCTCTGCAGGGCCGCTCTGAATCTCTTCTTTGCCCAACCTGTAGCTGTGCCTGGGATTGCTCCGACAATGGTGTAGGACCCTGCACTTGTCATGGTTGAACTTCATAAGGTTGGCATCAGCCCACCTCACAAGCGTGTCAAGGTCCCTCTGGATGGCATCCCTTCCCTCCAGCATATCAACCGGACCACACAGCTTGGTGTCATCGGCAAACTTGCTGAGGGCGCACTCAATCCCAATATTTAATACTGTAGCAATGCTTAGGTGGATTGTTTGACTATCATGAAATATCACCATAACCTTACTCTGCTATTTGTTCTGCCTTAAACCATGACCATAAATCAAGCGTTGTCTGGGTCAAATTGAGGAGGAAGAATATCTTTACTCTTTTATGGGGCAAAGAGATACCCCTCATTTCTGAAACATGTAATTGTAAGCATATATAGTCACAAGGGGGTACAGTCACATATGTGCTAGAAAGAAGTTCATATCCTGGGATTATTTGAGTACGAAAACATACAGCAATTGTGGTAAAAAATGTAGTTAGAAGAAATACAACTGAAAAAACAGGTATGTGCTGTGCTTTTTAGATACTTTTAAAATACAGCTGCTACACCAGGCTGAGACGCTTCCATCATTACAGGTCTGTCTAAATCAAGGGCAAATCAGTGAGTAGCCTCTTATAATCCACAAAAGACAGATGATGATTAGTATGCAGTAATAGACTGGGCATTAAATGAAAGTTTTAGGAGCAAAAGAAATGGTATTTATCCTCTGTTCTTCTCAGTCTCTCACTTTTAAACTGCATGCTGTCACTTCACTACCTCTGTAACACTCCCCTGAATAAGTAAACAGGTGATGCTAACTTCATTACCACATCTAAGGAGGTTCGGACACCTCTAAGGATAGTGCTAAGGAAGCATGGAACAATTACAGCAGCTTCCAGCATTCCAGACTTCTAACAAAAGGAAGTGCCTTCCTCTAAAGTTCAGAGAACTAGCTTGCACTATTTGTTCTTTTTAACCCCACCTCGAAATCAGGTTTCAGGAAAACAGAGCCAAATGTCAGAGAATAGTCATACATGGGGTCAAGTATGTATTAAGCAAGTTTTCTTCCCTAGAGATGAGTACGTGTCTGAAACACTGTGAATTTTATCCTTTCTCTTTTGAAGTTAATGTTTTATGTAAGAATTGCACTAGTCAGCTGAGGCTTTTGCAGAATAAAGTGTATTTAATTACCAGCTCAGAAGCAGTGTTTCCAGATGTGCGGGAATACCAGAGACATTCAGATGAAGGTTTGTGTTTTAGGCAAGCAGCTAGCGAACAAAAGGCTGCCTTCAGCAGGCTTTAGCCTGATCAACAGCGACACCGGGAGGAATAGGACAATTAAAAAAAAGCCGCTGTGCCCCACCTTCCCGTGCAAGTCCCTGTCTCAAAATGCAGAAGTTTCCCTATTTGGGGGGAAGCAAGGAGCTGTATGGAGAATCTAAGTTAATCACACAGCAGAAGAGAGAGGCTGTGAACAAGTATGTACCTGTGGCAGTATGGGCCCCCACTGCTTAAGCCATAACCACTAGTGGGGGTTTTAACAACTGTATCCAGCTTACTCTGGACTTGGGGAAACAGATGGTTACAAGGCAGCCAAGAGCTACCTGGAATGCTGACCCAGACCTCCTGCTGGTATGTAAACACTACTGTAAATCAATCATCTTGCTCTAGAAGTACTGGAGAGCCCAGGTCTGAGCTCCGGTGAACTCTCCTGCAAGGCAGCTAGTTGTACTCTCCCTTGAGTTGGGACACCTTCCAAAGTTATTCCTCAATGCTGAGAGATTCCTTGCCACAACAGGTCATTGGTAAGTGATTAACAGCATGCTAAACTTTGAAATCTTAGCTAAGTAATACAAAGGGTTGTACATATATAATCCTTTAGACATAAAACATTGCCCAAGTCTGGGAGTAGGGGTGGGTGCCGCTGCACCTCTACTCCTGAGAAAGAGGTTTAGAAAGCAAGGGGGTCCTTCCTGAACATCATGACCCCCATGAACATCAGGCTTCCCTGACCTCCTCCTATATACAGTAAACAATAAAAGCTACCTTGTCACTGCATCTTGTTAAACCACTGTCATATTTACCTTTGAACTTTGCTGTATCAGTAACATATATTGTTGCTTTTGTTTTATGAGGGAAGTGCAAGACTTACTCTGTGACAGAACCTTTGTACCAGGTACCATCAGGCAACCATGTTCAAAATGCAAGGTTAGATGAGACACTTTTCACTGCTTGAAAAGAAGTACTTTAGTGGCAGCAGCAATCTGCATACTGAATGCAAACAATCTATTAGTTTTCTAACACTAGTCATGTAGCAAATGACAGCATGTTTTGCTGATTAAGGAATACACATTTCAGAATACCAAACACAAGACATTAAAAAAGACCTTATCAAGTCATCAATTTTACTCAATAATTAAATTCTAGGCAATTAAGTCATTTTACCTACATATAAGACAAAAATTTTTGTCCTCTTCTACATTGGAAATTAAGAGTATACCATTGTGCAATACAGGCCCAACACCAACGTGGCATGTAATTCAGAAAACAATCCAGACAAAGAGGGCTCCTGTAATTTACACTCTATTTTATTACATAGCTCCTGTTGAGATTAATGCAGATACTTGAATGAATTATTACCTAATGAGTCTTGAATGCAGCAGCTATATATATATATCTCACACAGAAACATAAGTGCCACAAATAAAGTATTCTGGCAGCCCATGGTTTTGAACCATCTATCAACCACACACAGAACTGAGAGATGGAAATGCCACTAGAAAACACCATTATATAATATGAATGGGTTGGTCTGTTAGTACTGAAAGATAACAGCACTTTCCCCAGTTGTTTTAAATTCAGCACTGCAGGGCAGCTATTTGCAAAAACCCAAGTTTAGACCATTATTGGTGAGTAGCATTCCTGGTTCCCGAAAACAGTTCCAGCTGCTTTTAAAAACTGTGATAGGATGAAGCAGAAAGGAGCTGTCTGTGGCTCACAGCCTGCAGGTTTGATTTTTTGCCATTCATTAAGAAAGCAATTGTTCTGTTAGTTTATCAGTAAAAAAGTCATTAGTAGAATTTGCATTTTCCTTCAGTTAGTAATATGGTAAAAAGAAAGGAAGTTACTTGCAAGACTTCCCATCAAGGTCATTTCACAGTAAGCAATACTGTGCTAACAAATGAATTATTGATCATGCGTCATTTAACACTTGTTACTCACTGCTGTTACACACTCAGTGGTAATTAAGCTTATGCAACTGTGGAAGCCACTGATAGAATTTGCATTAAAATTACAAATTCCGTTATGCTGCACATACCAGTAGTTCCAACACATGTTTTATGAACTCTCCAATTGCTTTCCCAGGGTGAGATAACCCAATGACAGCTAATGCAGGGTACAGTCTTTTGAGTGAACTTTTCAAATTAAAGCAGAAATTGAAAAAACAGGGTGCTTACACTACCTCTAAGCCTCCAATATTTACTCATAATTGCTTATAGGCGCCTAAATCCTTACTAAAACCTATTGCAGTGTTCAGCTGTCTTTAAAAGGCTCTCTCCTCAGAGCCACTTCACTGAAAGCCATTCATCCAGTCAACTCAGGTAGGATTCTTCAACAAAAGGTACAAGGGTAGAGAGAAGCAAATTGCAAAATATCATCTAAGGAATTCAAAGCTGCCTGGGAAGCAGATGAACCAGTGCCATTATCTGTTTTAATACCATAGCAGCAGTCCAATGGCAATGTGGATAACACAATGTTTGTAACAGTAATTCATATGCTCAGCAAACATCAGGATGAATTTGTAATCTACTTACAGAGAGAGACTGTTACTTGCCTACATAAAGAGGATCTCATACACTGACTCATAATATATAGAGGTAGTTACACAAGTTATTTCAAGCTGAATCCTCTGTAAGACTACTCAACAGTTTGTGTTGAAGAAGGAATTATTATGTATCAAAATACATTAACCTTTAAAAAAATGTTTAGTGTGTAATACAGTCACCCCTTTGATTACATTACTACATTTTTCATTCATACTCCTTTTTAGATAGTGATTTCAAGACCAGTCAAGCATCAGACTCATGATTCGTAGAACTCACTCAGAACTTGACAACAAAGTTTAAGTGGACAAGCAGGTATTCTTCATCGCAGCACTGGGAGACACCGGAGTTAGCTCCTCCTAGTGTGTCTCTGCCAAACCTCAAGCCTGTGGTTATATTGTTGCTTAACATACATATTAATTAACCATCTGAAAACTGCTTTACATAATTCCAAGCCCATTTCCACATGTGAACAGCAACATGGTAGTGGTCTTTTGGGGTCGTTTACTTCTTCCAACAGTCTTCATCACTTAGCTGCTCCTTGAACTTTTGCTCTGGCAAACTTCAAAGCATGCACAGTAGATAAATGCTTACACTAGCTTAATTGGCTTGGTAACACCACAGACATAAGCGAATGATTTCATCCCGTCCTTCTACTTATCAGTTAGCTTAGCTACAGCACATCCTGGACATCTGCAAGTTTCAAACACTCTTTATCTACACATCCTGTTTTTCTTCCAATTATTTTTGTACTAAGGTCATAAAGACCTAAAACTACAGCAACTACAGCAATTTACCTTATGCAAGGATTCTCATTATATTCTTTGGCTGCATTCCGACTAGTTTTTATGAAACATTTACCTAAGTTACTTTCCACTGCTACTGTTAAAAAGCCATCAAACTTAATGTTATTTAGAACTGAATTTATTATTTACAAAAGATTGTATTTCGTTCTGTACTTCCTTGTCTCACTCATTTTTGTTGCGTTCCATGGCCTGAGTTCACATATCTTAAGACAATGGCAGAATTAACCCTCTGCCTGCAAATTAAAACACTGGATTTGTAAAATTATTTTATCCAAAAAGAGTAAAAAGGTCTTTATTTTCTCAACCACCAGATGTGATATAATGAGGATATTTAAAAACTAGTAAGGAGCAAGAAGAGGAGCCTTCTTGAAGTTTTCATGATTGAGAATTTCCTAGTAGCACTCACTGGCTACAGAACAATGTTAAAGAACACAGCTTCTGTAACTTGTACAATTTTCGGAATTAAACTTGGAAATTGGATTGTTTCTTTGCCCTCTATCTGTTAATGATTTATTTGTCTGCTTAGGGGGTTTTAAGCTCTTTCTGTGTGCTAATACTTAACACTCTTTCATGAAATCTTTTCCAGTTAAGTGGTGAAAGACAAAGAACTATGGGAGAGAGTTCACATGACTTTAAGAGACTCAGTAAAAAAAGCTTTGACTGCCTACCATTTGTTCTACAGAAGGTGACACCCAAAATATCTTCTATAATACAGATGTAAAATTCAAAACACTACGTATTTTAAAACTTGATATTAAGGTAAAAGACCAGCCAACACTGTGGTATGCTGGACTTTTAGACCAATTTGGATGACATGACCTTAGCATCAAAAGTAAGTAAGAAACTGAATCAGAGTCCTAGAATCTGAGCCCAAAATGAACATTCCTGCCATGCTCATTATGGAAAAATGGTACATAATAGCGAAAGGAAAAGATGTTTCCTCAAAAAATGATACATTAAAAATCTCAGAAGTTACTCTGTGGAAAGCTAAAATCAGCCTCACGGTACCATTCCTTTTCTCATCCTGGATTCTGAGCAAGACCCCTAAATCAGCTGCTGATGGCTGTAGTCTTCAGTGGCCATGGGAAATCCCCTCCTAAGGTGAAAACACATAAATAATTGGCCTTTCCAAGGCAAATTCCTTCTAGGAGAGTTTTTTCCCTCCTGGCTGCATCTCCAGATCTTCAGCCAGTTTGGCTGTACAGCGCCACAAGTTTTGTGACAACCCGAATTGACTCCTTCTAGCCTCACAAGGAAGCTCCGGGAGAGTACAGTAGCCTTTGTCTTACCTGTTACCTCCCAACACACAGGGTCAAAGTCTTCTTTCTGAAGGCAGGAAAACTGAAGTGGTCCTTTTAGCCTAGTGACACTTCTCCCAGCTAGCAGCTCAGTGTGAAGATGGACAGTCAGATGAATATTTCTGCTTCAAAATAATGAACAAAAAAACCCTAGAAGTGCAAGGTATCTCACAAAATGTACCTTTATTTATGTGTTAAAAATAGCCCTGTATTGCCCACCCTCCACAGCACCAGTTATCTACACGATAGATAACATAGATCTACTAGCTGGAAATATCAGTGAACAGTGGGGAGGCAGGAGATACAGTGTTGATACCAAAATACAGTAATAAGGCCACAGATTATCCAGGCCATCCGAATCCAAGTTTGTTAGTTTTAGTCACTCTCCCTTCTTCCCAAAGACCACACACTTCTCATATGAAGACCAAAGCAGTAATTTTATATATTGAAACTGAAGTAATTTTAGAGTAGCTGATTTTTTTGACAGAATTGGTATCTTTGCTGCAAGGTAAGTTCCACATAATTAATTTTCTTCCTCATGAGGCTTAGAAGATGCTTGGTTCTGAAATGCTAGGTGACTTCATGGCATGGCCATTCACAAGGCTGTTACTGAAACTTGATTCCTTGAGCCAAAGGTAAATCCTTGCTGTAGTTGATTGTACTGGAAGAGAAACAAGTATTTAGAGAACAGACTTGGTCACTGGGACAGATTATGCAATCCATTTCCTTCGTACACAATTCTTATTTCTGTCCCTTGTATACAAAAGATTTCTATAAGCAGTTTGCTTCTTTAAAGTTATGAACTGACTACTCTGGTTTTCAATATAGTAACTATGTATAGGGAAAGACCACATTCCCCATTAGCTCTTCCTTGGTAGATTAAAGTAACACTGTTTAATCTCTTACTAGGAGAATGTCCATACAGAAAGAATCAAGGTGGGATTTCTCACATTCATAAGCCTTTATGTGAAAACCAAAGTCAGCACAGGTAAAGGCTAGGGAGGCCGCCAGAGAGCAGGAATGGTCACCCACTACAGGCTGTCAGGAGATTTATCAGGATAGGCACCCAACATGCAGCTAAATTGCCAACCACTGGCAATAGTGGCCCCCACACTGTTTGCTACTTCATGTATTTCCAGACAAGTTTCAGCAATTTATATTTTCCAAAGTTTAAAATCAGACTAGTAGGGAAAAAAAAGTTGGGTGTTCTTTTTTTTTTTTGAGGAACAGTGAGTGAAGAAAGGTTTTTATTTAGACTCTTCAAATAACCTTCCACTAGGAACACAGATGTAAATTCTTGCATAAAGAAAAGGCAGTTACACTCACTGTTACCTCACATTTAATGAAGGTAACCTCCTATAGTCAAGGATTTATACATTTTGAACTTTTGAAAGTTTATTTGCAATTTACATTTACTTGGAGTTTAAAAAGTCAGTCTTACCAAGTAGATCGTCTCATATAAAGTTTCCACGAATCACTTCCAGATTCTCTTCCCCCACCAGTGTGTTTTTCGCCACCTGTAGGAAAAGGTTATAAATGAAAACTTGAAATTTTTTTGAGCATAGGAATCTGGACTAACTCCAGGTGGTGAGACATTTTATAAAAATTCCTGGGAAAAACTAGTCCTTTGCCCTTGTTCTGTATCTGAAATAAATTACCAGAACATCACAACACACAACTCACAGAGCTAACTCTTTCCTAATGCTTGATCCAAGAAATATCTGCCTGGAGTAGAAAGACTCATCACGCTGGCACCACAGGACCTTATTTAAAGATATTTTAACATGAGACAAGAGTACAAGAACATGCTGGTTCTTGTATTGTTTAAATAGTAGGGTGAATATTTCTTCGCACCCCCCACTTTCCTTCAGTATAAACAAAAAAGAGAAATATGGGCCAAAATGTATTCAAAAACTTTCTCACAAATATATTTCATGCTGTAACTTTTATATGCAAACATATAAACCAAAAATGCTCACGACTGTTTTAATTAAAAGTCTTTTAAACAGTTTTCCACTCAGCCACATCTCCAAACACATTCAAAACATACTTCTGAGTTACAGTCCCTTGATGGTTTGGAAGGGATGATACATGCAATATTTAAAACCCAAATACAGACATTTTTAAATGCTGAAATGCAACTACGTCTAGTCAATTTCTGTTTTCTACTAAAGCAATATAATTAAAAATTAACTTAATTGATTTCTTTGGATTTAGTGATTTAAATGGACTGATTAAAACATTGAAAAACAAGATGAGATCTAAGTTACACTTGTTTGATAGTGTTAATGCTTTATTTTCTTCCAGTTGTTAGAAAAACATAAAATCGCCCCAACTAAAAAAAAATAATAAATAAATAAAAAAAGAAAAAGCCCAAGGAATACCACCAAGTCTCTAGAACTGATGCTGAGGATTTCATCATCAAGAGGGTAAATAAAAAAGCCTAAGTAACATACCAAAAGCACCTCCAATCTCAGCTCCACTGGTTGGGATGTTGACATTCACAATGCCACAGTCAGATCCCCTTGGTCTGCAAACAAAGGTAAGGCACAATTATTCCTCAGGATCAGGAAAGGCTGCTTCCCTAAATTGAGAGATATAAAATGCTTAACTAGTATTGTGCATAGGTCTACTAAAGACATGAGAGACTGTGATCTTATGCTTCAGGAAGGTAGAAAAATAATTTAAACTATACCCAAGCCAGCGGAAAATCCTTCCCAAATCCTTGGTGAAGATACTGCTGGAAAGACCTTGTTTTACTTCATTATTCCAGGCAAAAACTTCCTCTTCCTCCTAAAAGGAGCATGTGTCAATGGTTAAACCATGATCATTGAAAGCAAAGAAGTTACACAGAAACACTGTGAGAAAAAACTCAACGTACTACAGCCATAATGCAAATATATGGAATGTCACTTGGCAAATACACATGCACCAAGTCAGGTATAGATACCTCCACCACTGCACAAAACACACAAACAGCTTTTGAGCAAGTTGACATGAGCAATAAAAATCTCTTCCTGTACAGACTCATCTTAACTCCAGTGCTCTTCATCAAAATGCATAAAAGTAGCTACACATTTACCTCACACAGTGACGTAAGCTATTACAGTGAATCTCCTACAGTGCAGAACAACACTTCTTCAATTTAACACTTCTTCAAGAGCTGGGACAATAACACGAACATGTCATATCTGAAACCTCTTTCCTGACTCTTCTGTTAGCATCCTTGACACCTGACTAACTGCCCACTGTGATTTTACCTTAAATTTCAGCACATACAGTATGGGGGCAAATGTCTCAGTGTGGACAATGGGTGCATTATGAGGAAGGCCAGTCACAATGGTTGGTTCAACATAATTTCCAGGGCGATTTATAACCTTAAAAACACATAAAAGAGGAAACAACTTAGTAAATTCAGATTAGCATCCTACTTAGTGCTAGTGTAGGAAGGGGATCCTTCACAGTTTGATTACTACAGTTGTGCCTAGCAATCAGAAACACAAGCTCAGATCATCTGAGTAGATAAAGGAAATGCTTAAATAAAATTTAATTTAAGTATTTAAAATACAGAAGCATAACTTAGTCTACTAAAGAGACAATCAAATCTCAAAGACTGGCAGCTGACAAAACCCACTTCCTTTCTCCTGCTTGTAAGTTGATTAGTAAGCTGATTTGAACTTATAGGTATTAAGAATAAAGAAGGTGCCAGTAAAAGACAACAATTCCCGGAATGTTAAGTCCATGATAATGAAACATCCCATATGATAACAATGTGAATCTTCAGTGTTTCCTGAAGTTTTATGTTGTGAATCCAAGGGCAGAATGGAGTTTTTTTCCTTGCTGTATGTTTGGTACTCACCATCTTTATTGCTGTATTTTCACTATCTCCTGCAACTACAGAGCTAAAAGCCAAAGGCTTTTAGCCATTTCTTGGAGGACAAAGGAGCTTCCAAGTAGACCCATCTTTACTATAAAGACAAGATTGCAATTCAAACATTCTCAGACTGACTAACTTAACATTCTGTAATGGCGGACACAACAGAGAGACAACCTTGGCCCAAGCTACCACTTAACAGTTTTGTTTTTTTTCCCTAGAGCACTAAATGCAGCAGAATAAAAGTAAGTCACCTTTCCACCATAAACCACAGAGCCACCCTGTTGTTTCACTTGTTCTATTGCATCAAGGAACATTTTCACTGCTTCTTTGGTATGAAGAGGCCCATACAGAGTGTCAGCTAAAAACAAAAGATACAAAGACATACTTTCAGCACAACTGCACGCGTGCATAATGACATCTTGGGAGTAATTATTTCCCCTGTCCAAGATAAGCAGTATTAGGCTAGATTCTCGTCTCCATTTCTGCTAAACTTAGATAAGCTTAGATAAACTTAGATAACTGCTAAAATTAAATAGCTTTGACCTATAATCTCATGTAATTTAATTAGAAAGAATCAAACAGAAACTTGTATCCTAAATCCATGATGCAAAAATAGCTACTTACAATCCAATGGATCACCGATGCGGACCTGGGCATAGGCCTTAGCAAGCTTTGTCACCACATCATCATGGATGCTCTCATGGAGGAACTAAACAAAACATGGTTAAGATGGTTGTAAGACAGCTCAACCTATGTAACTATCCCTGAAGTACTACTGCACTTAGAAGAGGGCTGAATGAAGTGTGGCGATAGTGTTGCTCACATGCAGCGAATCCCAAAGTTAAAAATAAACACACAAGCAAGGCCTCGAAACAGGACCAACACCATGACATGAAGATTTAAAAGCTTCAGCATGAAGACAAAAAACAAGCAAAGAAACAAAAACCTGTTCTCATCTTACAAGATTACAGAACACTTTAATACCATTGATCTGATAACTCTTCAGTTAAGTATTTCAGGACAAATACTCAAGTCATTTTTATTGCCATAATTTGAGGCATAACTGCCCTTCAGTATAGACCCAAAGCTAATCTTCATCAATTTTGACAAATATTTACCCAATCAACCCAACTCTGAAAACACTAGACATAGGCTGACACTGTAACACCTTTAAACTTGTTGAAAATGATTGGTTAAAAATTAGTAATAACGTAAGCAGCACACACAGAGTTGCTTTGCTGAAATCTAAACCCTGAACCAAAATTTGCAGGAGACACATGCAAAGCAGCTCTGGCAATGAAAACAGAGAAATATAGGAAGTATAGAAGCAACAGGCACATTTGGAAACACAAAGAAACAGAGATAGAATTATAGTGGAATGACAAACTAGAATCTTATTTTCCCATCATACTGATTTTTGACAAAGTAAAAATATGCTTCAGAGATTATATGTTGCTCTCCATAACATTAGGAATTGTTAGGCATTTTCTGAGCTAATTTGAATCAACTTTAAACTCAGAGCTACCCAAGCCAGACAATACACATTTACTCACCAGCCTTCTAGCAGTTGTGCACCTCTGACCCGCTGTTCCCACAGCAGCAAATACAGCAGATGGGATGACCAGGTTCAGATCTGCATCTTCAAACACTTATAAAATTTAAAATATGAACATGTTACTGAAATAAACAGGCAGTTTGCAATATTTGAGACACCAGACAATATAATAAACTGACATGCTGGTCAAGAAGCAGTAGGAATAATCGTACTAGCACACACTCTAAGATATATAGAAATACTTCAAAATGCATAACTTTTACACCTGGAATTAGACACACACAATTGAAAATAAATGTAGAGCTGAACTACTGAAGAAAGCCTTTTGCAATAAGGCTTGCAAAGAACTGCAGCTTCAATTTAATTCAAGAAACTGCAAGCAATTTTTTGCCATCTCTTCACCTTGTCCTTCTCCCACTGAGAAGTCTAGCAGTGTAAAGAAACAATGGTAAAGTGTATCCACATGACATGCAGAAAAAGTAGCTAAAACACACAGGTATACAGTAATGTAAAATATAAATGAGCTGAACGAGTCATCTGGCTAGAAGACACTGCGATGTCTGAAGCAGAGCTAGTATGTATAAGCCTCATGAGACCCCCAAAATATCACTCAGCTTCACCAGTCCTATATAATTCTCTAAGTGTCCAAAATAATTATTAAATTTGCAGCGATGCCCAAACAAACTGTTTATGCCATCATTCTAAGTCAATTCCAGAAAAAGCAGGACTTTCATGTGAGAAAGGAAATAATTTCCTAACTATAAAGCATGTTTATGCTACTAGCTTCAAAGCAGCACAGGAAAAAAGAAAGACCTGCTCAAATGTGATTTTTAAAAGAGCTTAATATTCTAGATAGGCAATTACGTATGTTTAGAATATGAGAAAGGTGAAACAGAAGGCTCCAAAACAGCACAACAGCAATTTAGGTATTTATATAGCTTTTATGTTCTTTCTGTCATATTGCTCAGCTTCACAGTACCTATGTTATGTTTATCTGAGAACTATCATACCCTAAGCTACTCAAATCTGTAAAATGTGCTACTAAAATAAATACCTGCATGCTTTGCTTTTCAGTACCGCATTTTAAGACTCTATATGTATGTACTTATATTATAAAATTCTAAAAATGTGTTCATAAAATAACTATCCTAAAAATCAAGTTTATTTAGCATTGCCCATATCCTATTACTGAAGCTTACTGCTTTTCTCATTCTCTTCTTCACTTCAACAGAGAACACATAAGAGCTTAAACTTTCATTTTTAAACTTTAGACATTACTCCTTCACAACAATGAAGAGAGGAAAAAAAACCCCAACAATCTACTGCATACTTTTTAAAACCCAGTGTGGAAAAAAGAAGAGGGAAAAAGGGACAACTTTCTATAAACATCTGTACACGAACTTCCAAGTATCATCTATGTGACTAGATTTCTTTAGTGCCTATTACCAATAATGGCATTGTTTCCTCCCAGTTCCAGCAGACTTCGACCTAAGAAAAACACACAAGACAAGTTATGGCACATACACATGTATTCACCGCACCTCACTGAGTGAGGTCACTTCTACATAGAGCTAAGTTACCATTAAACACATTTTCCTGGATAGACAAAAGGTTTTAGGCATCTCAGTCAACTAATCACTCCACCCAAAGGAGAAAATTATCCTGAATCTATCACATATTGTGAAGAAAGATACCTGGACAGCAGTAATGGCAGAAGGAATATTTAAAAAATAGGCAAAAATAGCACTGGAAAGAAAAAGATGAAAATAGAAGAAGCATAAATAGTGCAGCATAAATAGTATGATGCGGACAAAGAAGACGAGCAGGTGCTATAAAGATCAAAATGCACACATAAAACTTTATAAGGCTTATTTGTTAACTGTTTTACCTCAAATCTGAGAGAAAGAAATGCCATCTACTACTGGGTGAATATTTGCAATCTGTTGGTTTTTTTTTTTCCCAATTATTTTTACACTCCATCTATGAACTTCAAACAGATAAAATGAGAAAATTCTGTTCTCAAGGTTTTCTGTTTAATACTAAAAATTTAGAATTCAGCAGCTCTGCATGGACTCCTGCATTTAAATATCTGCAACAAAACCAGCACTTCAAATATCATACCTTTTCTCCTGCATCTATAAGGAGTAAAAGATGAAAGGGCATTTCTCCACGAACACATTACCAAAAGGCCATAGGCCCTGGCAAATCTCCACACAGTTATTTTCATGGACACCACCTCCCCTGCCACACCCCAAATCCAGTGTAGGACCACCGATTTGTGGATACCCTGGGAAAAAAGTCAAGTCGTGATAGAACTGGCTGAAAAATGCAGTATCTACCTCTGAGATGTTTCAATACCCTATTTCCACCAAGTTAAAAATTAAAAAGGTAACACAAGAGGTAAGTGAAACAAGCTTTTATTTTAAAATTTTATGGGGGTTCCCCGCCTTTCCCAATGATGGAAAGAAACAGATTCCACACACTCACCAAATCTCTCCTGAACCATAAGCGCTACTTGCTTGCCCACTTTCGTGCTGCCAGTAAAGGACAACAGGTCCATTCTCTCATCCTTTGCCATTGCTGTCCTGCACAATGGGAGACATACTACCATGTTCAGTGGAACAGCTGGAAAAGCTCCCTGCATCTTTCACATAAACCAACTTCAACCAGTGAGATCCTTGAAAATCATAGCAACTTCTTTGAAAACACCATGTGAGTGAGTGAACAGACAGCAGCAAAGCTGCTTCTTCAGAAAAGAGGAACAAGGCTGTCTCCCTCCTCCTTTTCAGACAATAAGATCATCTCCTGTATTAACTTTGAAATTCAATGTAAAGTATATGGTAAGACCAGTTCCAATAGTTATGTTCCCTAAGAAAATATTCATACCTACGACTTACCATATTTTTTCTTCTCCCGAAATGCTCAAAAGATACATCTGAATATCCATTTGTACTGTGAATTGTCTCATTGTAATAAGCAAACAAAACAATTTGATTTGTACAGCTTCCAACCACAAGCAAGCTTCTATGAGCAAATGCAGAGTCCTATGTGAGCATGGAAAATGGGGAAGTATCCAAGAGAGTTCCAAAAGGCCAATGGGCTAAACTTGAAAACTTCTAAGAATACGATGAATGGAATTTAATATTAGCTGCATTCTTCAGGTATAAGAACATTTGGAAATAGAATATAAACTCAGCCATGTCTCTCCAATAAGTATCTGATAAGTTATTTATTAGCCACGGATCTCACATACGAAGTAGAAGTACATATTATGCTTACAGCAGGGTCAGAGTTTCAAACCAAATAAAAATGATGGTAAACAGGTAAGTGCATGTCCTAGGAACTCCTGGACATCAGAAAAACTTCACAAGAAGTATGTCAAAGAATATTCTTTACCCTCTATACATCTTCACAAAACACAAGAAATGTTACCTACCCAATGTCTGCTCCACCACAAACAAGAGAACAGATCGCTCCAGGCACTTTGTTATCCTCCAAGACTTTGGCAATTATTCTAGAATCAAAGATACAAAAATTTTAGAGATCTCTGAGAGGTGCATATAATAGGAATGCACCATTAAAACCATTCTTCACGCATATGAAGAATCTACAGATTTTTAAAAAGCAGGAGTCTTGCAGTTAACTGACATATAGTTTGTACAATACATAAGTCTCATTAAGGAGTTCTGTGTTACAATCACAGCTCACAGCTAAGTAAAACTCTGAAAATATATTTATTACGTGTCCATACAACCAGCACAGACAAGCATTAGATAAGCATGTAAAAACCTTGGCCATAGTCTTTCACCGTCAGAAAGAGACATTTATGTACTTTCATGGAGCTACGTCAAATATTTTAAAGTAATTTCAGGCCATTGTTCTCAGGAGTTAATATTAACGCTACAAGACTTAATAATTATTTTAAAGGGGACTATTTATAGTTAGCATTTAAAAATAAATGCTATTTGTAGCACACAATGGATAAGTATTTAAAACACTAATATAAGAAGCAAAGTAACAACAAACCTAGAGAAAATATCACTAGCGATTTATTCTTTGTGATTCTTCTCCCTTTTATCAAGAATGAATTTTGAACCCTGGAAGTGCATCCTAAGATGTTACAAGGTTTGAATAATACAAATCATGTGAAGGCATCTTCACGATATAGGTCTACACAACCAGCCAGAAGTATTTGCCAAGAAGCTGGTGCTGATGTTGGGCTGAGACCCCCCAAAAAAGGAATTATTCTGAAACATGAGTGCATGATCAAAGGAAGCTGAATTTCATGAGCAATTCATCTTCTACAAGAAAGCAAACCACATAACTACCCCTGCTTCAGCAGAAGTACAGACCTTGGTCATAGAAGAAATTGGCCAGCAGTACAGGTAACATCCCATATATACCACTGTTTCTTAAGTGACAAGGGGAAAGCAGTTCTTCTGACCACTAAGCACTACCTCGAACACAAAAGATGTTTAAAAAGCAAGACAGAAAGCAAATAAACCTGAGCTCACTTTGTAACAGCAACACTAATGAGGGATGTTGTGGGAGCACCCTTCCTAAACAGGAGAAAAAAAAAAAGAAAAAAAAAACAAAAGACATTATTTTCTTTTCAATTCTTTGAGAATAAGAAATAATTCAAATATTAATTCAAATACGCAATTTTTATGGTATCTGAAATACAGTACTCTTTGGTTAGGCTTTTTTGCAGGTGTGTGTTAAAACAGGAACTCAAATATTTCCATAGCTGAGCATCCAGAGCTTCTACTCATACTCACATGAACAAGACTTATGCCAGACATTAGAGTGAATGAAAGCAAAATGAAGATAAATTAAACCAAAGCAGGAGTTGGGAGGTGAAGTAAAGCTACTTAATCTTTTAATTTTAGCTGTATCACTTCGGAAAATATTAACTGTTTGCTACTTGCTAACTTGCACTGCTGCAAGACCTAAACCTCAATTCTTTATTAACTGGCTAAGTCCTGGACAGGTCTGAATCTCAATACATCATAAAAGAGGTTACCACAAAATACAACAAAGCTCTTTATCTACAAGTGAACCTAAAAATATAGAGAAATTAAGCCTATATGAGATAGATTCAAATATACAGAAACACAAGACATTTGATTTCATGGTTAACATAATCGCCCTCTCATTTTAAAGTACTGTTAATACACTGGAGTCCTGTATCTTACCAGAGGCAAGCGTTTCCACAGATCATTGCAATTGCGCTGTTCCACCCATAAACTGCTACAGGGAAGTTGAAGGCTGTGATAATTCCTACTAAGCCAACAGGGTTCCACTGTTCTATAAGGGCATGGCCAGGTCCTGAAAGCAAAGACACAACATAAGGTAATTTGCATCTATTCAATGTTTTGGTTTTTATAAAGAAACCAAATAAGCAATGGGGCTAGCGTCACTGCTCTGCTCATCAGAACAGTAGCTTGTTAAGAGCTCTATTATGTACTCTGCAGCTTACTGAAACAAGGTTTGCTAGACGTGCAGGAGCCTCAACTCAGAGCAGCAAGAGCCACCAAGGCACTCTCAAGTCCCCAACAGGACTTGCCCAGGAGCGAGCAGCTCAAATGACAGGAGCAGCTGACTCACAGGGGGCAGCGTAAGGATGGTTGCACCAGCCCTGACTGCTTAAAAACCCACCCCAGGGAGCAGGAGTGAGAGCAACCAGACCATGGTACAGCAGTTCGTGCGGGCAGATGAGCGGGATGGTGAGCACTCGCCATATGACCAGGGCCCGGTCTGGGAGCTCTGCTCTGGCTGCCCCGGCGGTGGCCAGCGTAGGCACCCAGACAGAGCCGATGAGAGGGGAGGCTGCAGCGTAGAGCTCAGAGTGTAGAAACTGCCTGCACCAGTCTTGTGAAGGGAGGGTGTAAAATGGGCAAGGCTGCACTCGGTACGCCCTGGTGGAGGTCCTCCTGCAGCAGGTGGCTGAGCTGCAGGATGCTGTCAATAGGCTGCGAGACATCAGGGAAGCTGAGAGGAAGCAGGGCTGCTTGCTCCAGGTCCAAACCATGCAGGGGCCTCAAGCATCCACTGTAGCTCATGGAGGAAAGAAGGAGGCCGGTAACCTGGGAAGCTGGGAAATAGTGACAATAAAACCAACAAAAAAAAGGAGGAAGAGGGCAACTAAAAGCAAGGGGCTTCCTTCTAAATCTGATGCCCCACCCAGAGCCGCTTTGCAGTTCTGTAGGGGGCTAACAAGGAAACACACTCGCAACATGAACAACTGGCTGATGCACTGATAAAGATCACTACTGGTGCTGCCAGGAAAAAGCGGTGGGTCATAGTAGTAGGTGACTCTACTCTGAAAGGCACAGAGGTACCCATCTGTCAGCCTGACCCACTCTCAAGGGAGGTGTGTTGCCTACCAGGGGCTTGGATAAGGGGTATTGCAGAGAGGCTGCTGGTCTAGTAAGTCCCACTTCTAAGTCGTCCATGTGGGTGCTAGTGATACGGACAGCAGTAGCCCGGAGAACATAAAGAAGGACTACAGAGCCCTGCGAGAGGTGGTTAGCGGCTCTGGAGCTCAGACTGTCTTTTCGTCAATTCTCCAGGATACAGGGCAGGACCCCAA
Organism: Lathamus discolor; assembly: GCF_037157495.1. Lineage (NCBI taxonomy): Eukaryota > Metazoa > Chordata > Aves > Psittaciformes > Psittacidae > Lathamus > Lathamus discolor. The sequence goes on along the minus strand of NC_088909.1, from coordinate 45,066,155 downwards.
AAAGGCTAAGAGGATTGGCCAGGTTAATAAATGGTTAGAACAGTGGTGCTGTAGTCAGGGGTAGGTTGGTACGCTGGAGGGAAGGGATGCCATCCAGAGGGACCTTGACACGCTTGTGAGGTGGGCTCATGCCAACCTTATGAAGTTTAACCATCATAAGTGCAAGGTCCTACACCTGGGTCGGAGCAATCCCAGGCACAGCTACAGGTTGGGCAGAGAAGAGATTCAGAGCAGCCCTGGGGAGGAGGACTTGGGGGTGTTGGTCGATGAGAAAATGAACATGAGCCGGCTTCAGTGTATGCTCGCAGCCCAGAAAGCCAACCGTATCCTGGGCTGCATCAAAAGGAATGTGACCAACAGGTCGAAGGAGGTGATCCTGCCCCTCTACTCTGCTCTTGTGAGACCTCACCTGGAGTACTGTGGGCAGTTCTGGTGTCCTCAACATAAAAAGGACATGGAACTGTTGGAACAAGTCCAGAGGAGGGCCACAAGGATGATCAGGGGACTGGAGCATGTCCCGTATGAAGACAGGCTGAGAAAGTTGGGGCTGTTCAGCCTGGAGAAGAGAAGGCTGCGTGGAGACCTCATAGCAGCTTTCCAGTATCTGGAGGGGGCCTATAAGGATGTTGTGAGGTACTCCTTTTCAGGAACTGTAGTGGTAGGACAAGGGGTAACAGGTTAAAACTTAAACAGGGGAAGTTTAGATTGGATATAAGGAAGAAATTCTTTCCTGTTAGGGTGGTGAGGCACTGGAATCAGTTGCCCAGGGGGGTTGTGAACGCTCCATCCCTGGCAGTGCTCAAGGCCAGGTTGGATGAAGCCTTGTGTGGGATGGTTTAGTGTGAGGTGTCCACGCCCATGGCATGGGGGTTGGAAATAGACGATCTTAAGGTCCTTTCCAACCCTAACTATTCTATGATTCTATGTGGAAAAATCTAACAATATGCAACATAAAGTTTTTACTATTTAAACTATTTAGTTAACAGAATAGCAATTGCTTGCTGATCAGTAACTGACAAAAAAGTCTCTCATTTCTATGTACAGTATTGAATTTTTTACATACTTTCTGCCAGCACCTTCATTCGTGAAGAAATCAGAGAATCTAATACTTCAAGGAGTGGAGAGAAAATCTACTGACCCTCTTGATATATGCGACAGGCTAGGTACATCATTAGGTGGTGCTTCTGCCTACAAGCATTATCTGTTCCTAGTCAACATGCTCCCTAAATAACTCCAAGAACAGAGATCTGCTGTACTACATCACAGTATGTTTAAGACACATCTCCATCTCTCCATCTGCACCAAAAAACAAACTCAAAACCAACCATAAAACCAAACCAAACCAAAAAAAACCACCCACAACCAACCAAAATCACCCACAAAAAAACCCAAAACAAAGAAACAAACAAACAAAAAAGCCCCAACAACCACAAAAACACAACATAAAGAAATACTTACTTTCTGATGGCAAAATAGGTCCACCAATCATTCGGGACAAACCAACAGCATAGTCACAGACGTCAACATACTCCTGCACCTCCCCAACACCCTCAACAAAAATCTTTCCCATTTCTAAAGAGACCTGAAAAAAATAAGAGCGAAATGAAAGTTTTTGGGTTTTTGTTTTTTGGGGGTTTTTTTGTTTGTTTTTGTTTTTGTTTTTTTTTTATTTTATTTTAATTCCCTTACATCCCAAATACATTTCTCTCCCACTAATATCAGGTATATCGGTACACCAAAAACAATTATATATTTTTTTTCATTAGAAGAGATTCACCTCCACCTCAGTTATTCACAGTTTAGAGAATGAACATGGTTCCAATAGGATTCCAAAAGGAGGAAATTAGAAGAGAAAATTAACAAACAGAGGAAAAATGATCTACTGAGAGAAGTATCCTACAGTAATGAGGTTTATAGATTTACATCATTGGAACACTGAATTTCCATCAGGGCATTTGCATATACTGTGGACCAGGCATGAAACAAATTCGAAAAGAGGGACTACTCTGCTCCAGCAAAAGAAAATGGTCGTAGCCTTGGGTGAGATGGTTTAGTGTGAGGTGTCCCTACCCATGGCAGGGTAGTTGGAATTAGATGAACTTAAAGTCCTTTCCAACCCTAACTATTCTATGATTCTATGATTTACATTTTTCATAAGCAAACTACTTATTTTACAACATCTCAAAGTGAGTTTCAGACACTGCTGAAAAAAGTCTACGCATCTTCAGTATTTTAGTAAATTGAGATATTTAGGATCAATATCCTTTCTTTTTAGCTGAAGTCAATCCTAAACTATGTACTTCTGTTAGAAGCATGTTAGAGGCATACAGCAAACATACAGATTATCAATGGGAATAAGATGGTATTTGAAGACATTTTCCTCCAAAAGTGAGAAAATTCATTAACTTAGTAATTAAGAAGTCACCATTTACCCCCATTTAATTTTACAATCATGTTCCAATATCTAGGTGCAACTTTCACGCCGGTATCACTTACCAGTTTAAACTGTTGACTGTTCTTTGAAAAAGGCATTAAGTGAGGAAAAGGGTTTGAAGGATTGCCACAAAACTTTAATCCCCATACAAAGGTTAAAATAAAGGTGACTAAATGTATTTCTAGGTATTTCTATGATGCCTGTGGTCATCTTGAGACAGAAAGATTAGCCCCTATCTGTGACTAGAAATGGAGAGACATCAGGCATATTTACTAAGAAACAGTGGTAAGTCTGTAAGTGCAGTAGAGATGCATCTAGATACGTGGCAGGGACATTGTCAGGCAAGGCTGGAAATTTGCAGTAGCATATGAAAGGGTGAGTTGCCACACAGTTCCCTTTTACATAAAGCCAAGAAAAGTCCTAAAATCAAGATGATTACTGCATAGTTTGCACCCTTAAGTTCACACCCTATCCTGAAAGAGCCAGGCAGACATATCTGTTTGGGGAAATGAGAAAAATGCTCTGGCAATAAGCAACAAGTTTTGTCCAAGGAACATACAGCAAACCTCTGTTTGTCCACACTCACTAGGGAAACTGTGCCATTTTTTAATATAAAAGTACATTAGCACTCTAATTCCACTACAGAAACTGTGCTGAGGAGACAACATCACGGAAAACTGCAGAACAAAGTTTTGTAGGTTAACAGTATGGGCTTGGCTACACATAGTTATTCACTGAAAACTGTTTCTAAATAGCAGCAGATACAGGCGAGCCCTGTAAAGGAAAGGGGCAAGTCCCCATCTTGTATCCTTTTCTTCCCTAGCAACTGGTGTTTTAAAGAAGCAGTCCTTCAACTTTTATGTCCTGCAAAGCACTGCAAGAGATCTCATTAAGACCGTCTCACATTCTGAAGCCTTACATCTCCACATGTCAGTTCACAAAATCCTGTGGACCTCCAGAAAGAGCTCAAGGTTAAAAGCTCTGTATTGGAGTAACGTCTTTTTCAGGACACTTTCAGTATTAGACAGTGCTCTACCTGACAGGCTGGTGGGAAAAGCAGGGCAAGGGCTGTAACACTCCTCCCAGAGTACAGGCTCAGAATGAATTACACTTTTTTTCCTATTATATATTATCATCTTCAGTGTAGAATGCCAGAATGCAACCTTACTTTTTTTTTTTAGTTAAGATTTCTTTAGGCAAGCTAACAAAACTAACAGCATTTTAACAATTACTAAGGTTAGTATTGCAGAATGGCAAGTTACAGAAAGATAAGAAAAACAGTTTTGACCCCTCGCCCCCCCAAAGTTAAGCAGCTTCTTAGAACACCTTACCAAGCTTCCCAGAACTTTGATTTTTTGTCTCAGGGCATCACCAATCTGCCGCACTATCTCTCCACGCTTCGGTGCAGGGATCTAGTCAAAGCAAAAGAAAATAGAAGCAGCTACTTCAGATTGAACATCTGCGACTTCTGCTGCGCATACACACTGCTAGTTTTCCACCCCTGCAACAAGATACCACTCATTGCTGTGCTTTTCCCTCTATCTTCCTAAGACCTTTTTTTCATGTGCATTGCCTTACAAAAACTGTTTCCTGCCTCACAGAGACTGATAACGCTGCACACATTTGTGTCCATTCAAGACTTCAGTTCTACTGAATATCGCCAGAAGCATGCAGATTATTAGCTCTGCTACTTATGTTAAGTTACATTGCCACAAAGCACCCGAACAATCAGCTGCACCTCAAGAAACAAGCAACAGTGTTCCCCCAGGAAAAAGCATGTAGCAACACAAAGTTAAACACACCCACAGGGATAATTTACTTGCGACAAGTTTTCTGAACTTCAGCAGATGTGTTGGCAATGGCTTACAGGCACAAACCTAAGTGAACTTGCCAGGCTTTTCGAAACAAATATTTTCCACAAGCCAATGTCCTCACCTCTGTACAGCAGTGGCAACGTACACAAGTTGTCTGGGTTTGTTTGTTGAGGTCCGTACTGCAGATTTTTGCTTTAATGCAACATACACAATATGAACATGTTTTTACACCTCCACCTGACAGGACAATTTAATGGGCTTTACCTGCCAGAGATATGTTATAAAAGAGAAGTCTCTGTTAACTTACATTAGCCCAGACCTTCCATGCCTGTTTAGCCTTCTTTACTGTTTCTTCATAATCCTCCAAACTAGCCTACAAGGAGAAGCATGTCGAAGAACAGGTTAGGAAAACCAAACCCCCAAAACAAATGCCACAGAAAAGCTTCTGCATCCAGCTCTAGACAGTTCTAGTGGGTAGTACTGCACTACAGAATACACATTTTCACATGAAGTTTATGTCCTGACAATATGGTAGTTGAGCTGCTTGAAGTTACTGTTGAGGAAAAGCATATGTGCTGCCTGAGCAAAGGAAAAAGAATGAACAGATGACAAAGATGACAAAGGACGCTCCACACAGGATGGAGGCTGTAAGGGAGGCATCATATGTAAATTCACGTATCTCCTTTTATCTTAGATACTACTACTACTAACAGTATTAAGCAAAGGCTGTGAGTACTGTCCTACTCCACCAGCCTCACTAGGCCATCAACAGCTAATCGAATCCCAGCATACCAAAGGAGTAGGTTAGAGCCATAGCACTATTCCCAAGACAAAAAAGTTCACAAATTCACCACTTAATGCCACGTCGCTCTTGTTCATACCTTCCCTGGGCACTGCTCCACCGAATGGCCACAAGCCATCCCTATTCTGCAAGCCGAAACAAAGAAAACAGGCTCTCACTCGTCCCAGCAGTAGCTACAGTGCGGAGGGAGACGGGAGGAGGGGCAACAGAACAGCCTGGTGTTCCTACCAGAAAAGCTGCGCACCATCCGAGCAGCAGTGAGCCTCACCGCCGGCCTCAGGGCCCAAAAATCCATGGCCCCTGCGGGTCCGTGCCCCCTCCCGCTGGCCTGGCCGACGGGAGGAGTTGCTCTCCCCAACACCCTTTCGGACCCCACCGCCGGAACGGGCCCCGCTCACCTGCCGGACGCTAGCGATGGGTTCGTTGCTGGCGGGGCAGAAGGTCGTCACCACCTAGAGCAGAGCGGAGTGAGCGGCGGAGGCAGGGTCAGCGCCCAAGGCCTTGCCGCGGCCCTACCCTCTCCTCCCCGTACCCAGGGGCCCGCTCCCCGCCACAGGCCGCTCCGCCGCCCGCACCTGCCCGCGGCCGCCCCAGCGCCCGTTGTAGACGCCCGGGTTCTCCTCCTGAAGGCCCAGCTCCCGCAGCCAGGCGTAGTCGGGCTGGCTGACCAGCAGAGTAGACATGGTGACTGCCCCGGCCCGCAGCGGCAGCAGGACAGCAGCAGCGCGGCGTAACCGCAGCATCTCTGAATGCAGACGGGAGGGGAGGGAGCAAAAGCGCTGATGCGCTCCCCGCCTCCCTGCCCACAGCGGCGATTGGTGGAGCTGCTGCTGCGCCCCCCTGCCGGCCCTGCCTCCTGCTGCCTGCCGCTGCCTCCTGCTGCCTGCCCCTGCCCCCTGCTGCCTGCATACCTGCCTGCCTGCGCCCTGACTCCTGCCTGCCCCTGACCCTTGCCTGCCCTCTGCCTGCTGCCTGCTCCCTGCTGCCTGCCCCAGCCCACCGTGGGTGGAGGGAAGTAGAGCAGAGCCCAGCTGGCACAGACTTCCAGATCCCCCCTTTGCACTTACCCTCAAGGACCACCACACACTCCCACGGGCAGAGGGTTTCCCAGTCGAGTATTTCTAATTGCAGGATAAAACAGGAGCACATAGGCATCAAAACAGGTGGGAAATGTAGCTATCCTTACTGAAAAAAGAGGCAGTAATAATAACGAATTATGATAATAATTGATAATAATGATAATATAATAATTGATAATAATGATAATGCTTGAACCTCAGTGAGAAGAGGTGGCTTCTCCTCCTAGACTGGCCACTTGCCAGTGTTTGTGATTTTACAATCTTTTTATGTCTCCCTTCCTGTGTACAGGGCTAACACACTTATCTCACATGATATGCACTCATCTTGCAAAACTGCAAGTGGTTTTTATTTTTTTAAACTTCAGAGGCTCTAAAATTTAGAGGACTTATTATGATCAAGAAATATTGTTTCTTTTCAGGAATGCAATGTTTTCTGAATGACCAAACCAATGAGGAATAAACCCCAAGACTGAACTTTAAGTGTCTTAGCACATACTTAAAGGAAAGAAGAAAAATATTACTGACCTCAAAAATGCCATAATTTATGTTTCGGTTTCCACAGCCGTGCTCTTTTCCTTCTGTGGTTTGTATTACCTATAAATAATTTGCTTTTTAAGAAACAGTTGTTCAAGTAATTTTGTTGAATGAAAAGCATCTTTGGGTGGTGTAACCATAGTAGTATTATAAATTAGTCTGGCAATGTTCAAGAGCTGAATATGCCATTGGCTTCACTGCATGCAAGATCAAATTGTCACTTGCACAGGGAAACCGGGGTTGGATACCATAAAACTTTTATCAAAAAGGCAGCAGCAATCCATTCACCTTTGAGGGGAATATATAAGGAATCTTGAGCAAAAGCAACCCAAAAGGGAAATTAGTACATCTGAAAGGCCAAACTCTTTTTAAGGAGGGGGATGATACCTTTCACCTACCTGGAGAACAAATGTCATCAAGAGAACAGCAGTGCAGCCTTTCTTCCACTGCTCTGACACCATGTTTTTACAGCCTTGACCTCAAGAAGCTATCCTACCAGTGCTGTGTCAGATCAACCCCCAAAGCTGTTCATCATAAGGTAGCAAAGCCTACCATAAACCTGACAGATAGGTGTCCATCACACCTGCATGTGGAGAGCTACTATTAAGAAATAGTAGGACTAGGTGTATTATAAGCATTTGTAAAATAATTCTTATTTCCTCTTAGTTCCTGAAAATTCATTATATATTGAGTAACATACTGATTTCACTTGTTCTGAAAGGAGCTCTTAAAAGGTTTTGACTGAAATTTTACTTTCTCCCAAGGGATTCTTCCAACCAGTGTCCTAAACAGGCCAAAGTCAGTCCTCCAGAAGCACAAGGTGGGTGTTTTGCTGACCTTCTGTTCTGCTGACAGACAGAGTATGCCACAAAGTAACCGCACACTAGCTGTATAATATGTAGAGTTTATTAAACAAACACACTAAAGCCAATAAGCAAAGTAAAGAGAGCACACTAATGTGAATTAGGTAAATATCTCACTATATAGAGAATAAACACAATAAAGCAAATCAGAGATATAGATATAAAAGTACTGAAGTAAGTTAGCAATGCATTAAAACATTACTGATTAGAGAGAACAGAGATTGAGAAGAAATACATCACCGATTACCACTGAATCATCACCCAGGCCCACACTTCCAGCTGGGAAGCCCCATTGCAGCCAATGCCAGGAGTCTCAGGTAATTGGAAAACTCCTACACAGTACATCAAGTCATAGGTGAGGCTTCTCCCATGGCCACAAGAGGGTCCTGCTTTTATACGCTTAGAAAACAACCAGCTTTTATGCCAGCTCTGTAATTGTTTACTTGCGGGGCCATGCAGTTTCTCATGATCTTTGTTGTCCACTCTGAGAGCATTGGCCAGGTGCCCCAGTGCGGCCAAGTATGACGTATGAACAAGTATGAACAGCTGCACACCTATGTTTTCCTGTCTCTTTCTGACAAACAGTCATAATGAGCATAAACTCTACTGAATACATTGTGACAAAACCCATACTTTATTATGCCTCTCAGTCATGACAGAGATTCAGCTCCCAGCCAGGTTCCAATCCATTACACCTTCCTGACTTCTCCCAGGACTGAAAATTCATTTCGTGATCACTTTGCCCAAGACAGCCTCCAACCATCACATCACCCACCAGTTCTCTCTTTGTGAACAGCAGATCTAGCCAGGTGTCTCCCTTAGTTGGCTCACTCACCAGCTGGGTTAGGAAGTTATCTTCCACACCCTCCAAGAACCTCCTGGATTGTTTCCTCTCTGCAGTATTGTACTTCCAGCAGATATCTGGTATGTTGAAGTCCCACATGAGAACAAGGGCTAGTGATCATGAAACTTCTCCCAGTTGTTTGAAGAATGCTTCATCCCTATCTTCATCCTGGCTAGGTGGTCTATAACAGCCTCATACCAGGATATCTGCTTGATTGGCCTTCCCCCCTGACCTTCAGCACTAAGTTCCAGGCAGTCAATGCAATAATGCACTAATAATGCAATAATGCATCACCATGCACCTCATCTCACCAGAATTACATTCCTTTTGTGAGTGGCACTCCCTGGAACAGTGGTACATTTTGATGTGGATAGGATATTTTAGATATTTTGTTTGTTTGCTGTAGGAATCCAATAATAATAGGTTGTGTGTATTTTCATATCCCCTAGACAGGCTCTGATTCACATCAGAATCTGATATGGATGTTCCATATTATGAGCTGTGCAGTCGTTGTAATGCAGATGACCCTCATAGAAAGTGTGCATCCCACCTCATAAAAATCCCTCCATTCTTAAATTATTTGGAAATGTGTGACTTAAAAAACAACAGAAAATTGCCCTGTGTTTTTACCTGGAAGTTCAGATGGCCAGAGAGATTTCAGTTTTTGTATGACCAAAAATACATTTTCACTGCTAATAGTGCCGAGGCCCTGAACTAGACATTAGCTTTTAAGTCTCCCTGTTGCTTACTGCATGAGGACAGGAAGCAAAAGAGACTGTTAAACATTTTGCCTGTGCTGATAATTGCTGAGGTGAGTAGCTCGAGAGAGGACGCCTTCAATCCCGGAGCCGGGGAAGCTCAGCGTCCAGGAGCCTCAACTCAGAGCGGCCAGAGCCACCGAGGGAGCCTCAAGTCCTCGAGAGGACCTGTCCAGGAGCCGGCAGCTCGGCTGAGAGCAGGGACTTACAGGGGGCGGAGCCAGGAGCAGCGGCACCAGCCCTGAGTGGGTAAAAACCTGCCCCAGGGAGCGCAAGGGACTAGGGCGGGTGGAGGCAGTTTGTGCGGCAGTCCGAACGGGATGGCGAGCACTCGCTGTATGGCCAGGGCCCGGTCTGGGAGCTCTGCTCTGGCTGCCCCAGCGGTGGCCAGCGTAGGCACCCAGACAGAGCAGATGACAGGGGAGGCTGCAGCGCAGAGCTCGGAGTGTAGAGGATGCCTGCACTGGTCTTGGGAGGGCAAGGTGCACGATGGGCAGGGCTGCACTCAGTGCTCCCTGGTGGAGGTCCTCCTGCAGCAGGGGCTGAGCTGCGGGACGCTACTAACGGGCTGCAAGATGTCAGGGAAGCTGAGAGGAAGCAGGGCTGCTTGCTCCACCCCCAAACTGTGCAGGGGCCTCAAGCGTCCACTGTTGTTCATGGAGGAGAGAAGGAGGCCGGTAACCCAAGAAGCTAGGAAAGAGCAACAAAACAAAACAAAAAAGAAAAAACACACACACACACAAAAAAAAAAAAAACACCAAACAAACCTATAAGCCTATAAGGATGCTGGGGATGGACTCTTCATTAGGGACTGTAGTGGTAGGACAAGGGATAAAGGGCTAAAATTTAAACAAGGGAAGTTTAGATTGGATATAAGGAAGAAGTTCTTTCCTGTTAGGGTGGTGAGGCACTGGAATGGGTAGCCAGGGAGGCTGTGAAAGCTCCATCCCTCGCAGTGTTCAAGGCCAGGTCAGACAGAGCCTTGGGTGACATGGTTTAGTGTGAGGTGTCCCTGCCCATGGCAGGGGGGTTGGAACTAGATCTTAAGGTCCTTTCCAACTCTAACTATTCTATGATTCTATGATTCTATAAATCTTGACTTAATGTTGACAATGAAGGCAGTTAAAGTAATGGGGATTCTGTATAGCTATCAAAATAATCTTTGCAAAGGTTTCTCTCAAATGTAACTTAGCATGTAAATGTTTCTGTGGGTGGTAAGATAGCTGTGAAAACAGCCAACAGCCTCCTCCTTTCTGTGACTTTAATTATTCACTGCTTTGCTGATTGCATTTCTTGTCCTTTCAGTAATATTGCTTGATGAGAGAGACTGGCTGTTCAACTCTAAAAAGCCTTAGGCAGAGTTAATTTTAGTGACTTAGAATATTAATACAGGGACATGAAAAATGAAATTTAAAAAACTGTCGTCCAACTCTTAGCCCAGGTGACTCTGGATTTTATTATGACAACATTCTGTATTAGATCAACAGGGGATAAGACAGTGTAGTAATGAGGCCTGAGACCATTCCATATGGTGAAGTAGTTAATGAGGTGGCAGAGGATGACAGCATGACCCCAGTTTGCAGACAACAGGACAGGCTTGCTCTTCTCTCCTCCCCAAAGCAGGGACACCTCTTTGACAAGATTTGCAGTTCTGACTGGGTCAGGTGATATCCTGGTGAAACTAAGCCTAATGAGCCACCAATTGTTTTTTCCATGTAAATTCAATTAATTGTTGGCTAGCTTGGGATTTTAGCACTAATGCAGTAAGAATTTATCAATGGCAACTCCGAATCTTCAATGGTATTTCAATAAACCGCACTAGTCATGAACCTGTAATCATGAAAGTTCTTACTGAACATGACTGGACGCAGTGTGTCAGATTGGTTATAACTAGAAATTAAGCCCAGCCACAACCAGCCCCTCTCATCTCTGAGGACTGACTGGAACACAAGATGGGGTGTTTTCTGCCAAATTTCTATATTCTTAATGCAACAAGAACTTGAGGGAAGAGAATATGTAAGAATGACACACACACACACACACACACACCCCGGTTATTTTACAATAACTGGCACCTACAGAAGCATCGTATCATTGAGATATATGCTCGAGTTCAAGCCCAGGAATATGTCCAGAAGAAATGAAAAAGGTATTTATTTTTTATGCTTCAATAAGCAGCTGAATCAGAGCCTACAAGCACTGAAGAGGCACATTCACACCAGGTCAAAAGGAAAAGGAATTCAAGGGATTAAATTCCATGTGAAGCCCCACAGGTTTTGAGGAGCAAAGATTGTCTTAAGAAACCTGGCTCAGCAGCTATTAACAAGCTCACCCTCCTTCTCTCTCTCCCTCCCTCCATACAATATTCCCAGGAATATTACAGGTTTGGGGCAAAATGTGGCATGTCTGGAAGGCCTTTGAGTTTGTTGCTGTGGAATAGGTTGGTGTTAACTCCTAAACAAAATCTGGACAAAACCCAAACCCTTCCCCTGCCTGTTTTGTTAAAGGAGGGAGGTCTTGTATTTGACCCAATCAGCACCCTTAGAGCAAATGAACCTGCAAAGCACGGCCCTATGTGTAAATCCAGTGGTTATGGGTCTTTCTAGGCTGAGAAGGGCATCTCAAGAAGGACTCAACTCTTTTCTTCCAAAATAAAGTGGAATTACTTAACACTCCTTTTTAAACCCTTCAATTGAGCAATAAGTTCTTCACTTAATATGCTTATCTCCAAAATGAAAATACCCACTTCTGGACATCTGTATTAATTTATTAATTAATTGTTTATGCTTCTGAGAATCTTCTTTAATACTATGTGTTAGGAATACTAAGAAACTTTTATAGTAATTTTTATTATTGTTTACATTTAAATAAATAAATAGGAATATGATGTATTTGGAGAGTGATAATCCTATAGAGTTCTGTTTGGCATGCTGCTTTTTACTTTTTGCTCCATCTCGTGTAACTTGCATCAGCTCAGAATTAAGTCACTTAGATAGTCACTACTTTAGCAAATGAAATAGCAGTTGTCGTGGTTTAAGGCCAGCCAGTAACTCAGAACCACACAGCTGCTTGCTCACTAACTGCTGTGTTAGAGAACACAGCACTGTACCAGCTACTACTGTTACAGCTGAGCCCAGGACAGCAGTGCAGAATAATAATAGTAATGAACCAATAAGAACATCAGAAAAAAAACAGACAGGAATTATTTTACCACTTTTGTCACTAACTGCTTTAGAAGAGTTTTAAGCTTTTAAGAGTTTTACATACTTCATCCAAAATATTCAGTTAGTGGCAAGAGTTACAAAACAGAGGTGACACAGTCTAGTTCAAAAGAAAACAGCAAATAACATGTGTTTTAAAATTTTACCTCTAATTACCTGTTCAATAGGAAAAGGAATCTAATTTAAACAAATGCTAAAATTCAATTGGCCTAAATCCTTAGGTGGCAATTAGTGAAAGTGACTACTTTTTAGATTTTTATATATCCTGAACACACAGGGGCTACTGAAATATGTTGAAAATATAACATCACCTTGATTGTTATCTTTCACATCACTGTTTACTATATAATGAAGCTGGAACCTTCTGCAAAATTCAGCCCTATAGACAGTGTCAGTGTGTTCAGTCCAAACTGCTGCAGCTCAAACACACCTCCCATTTGGAATTCTGGGGAAATCAGGAGGTGGTCCTAATGGATTGGAGCTTAAATTATATGAGAATTGAGAAACCTGAACTTCCTAGGGAGTGCTTTGGAGCAGACTGCAGTGAACTTCAGATCTGTGAGGAGGCAGGCTTGAAGGCAAGGCTTACTTCCTTGGGACCTCAGTTCTCAGCAGCTTTGTGACTGAGAGGAGCATGAGTTCCACTGGGCAGCTGCAGCATCTGTGGAACCACTACAAAGAGAAATACAAAGTCTGTATGTATGTGTACGTGACCTAAACCAACATTCTACCGGAGGCCGGCAGCAGGTAAATAAGGCTTGATTTTACTCAGTGGCACAATGACAGTCCACTGGAGTGTCTTCCTGCCAGTTATGTTTTTACTAGTGGAAACACACCCCTTGTAAATTAATAACTTGCTTCAGCACACATAATAATGTTCAGTGAGGAGCAGGGCTTGCCTGTAGGCAAATTCTGCAGGTGGTAGTGGGCACACTTGTCAGAAATCTCGCCTGTGCCGGGCACCTGTCTGACATCCATGGGCAGCAGCTATAAAACCTTAATTTCCTTGCACTTCCTGAAGCATTTACTGCCAACAGACAGTCTGGTGCAAAACCCTTTTCCACATGAGAAAAGTTTAATGTTTCTGGAAGAGGTTCTTAAGGTTGAAGCTTCTACTATCCAGCAAGATGACCATAGAATCAAAGAATGGTTAGAGCTGAAAGGGATCTAAAGATCACCTAGTTCCCAGGCAGGGACATCTCACACTAGTCCAGGTTGCTTCAAGCCCTGTCCAGAGTGGCCTCGAGCACTGCCAGGGATGTGGTAGCCACAGCTTCTCTGAGCAATCTGTGCCAGTGTCTCGCCACCTCACAGGAAAGAACTTCCTACAAATATCTAATCTAAATCTCCCCACTGTCAGTTAAAGCCATCCCTCTTTGTCCTATTCCTATAGCCCCTTGTAAAAAGTCCCTCTCCAGATTTCTTGTTGGCACACTTTAGGTATAATAAGACTGTTAAAAGGTATCCCCTGAGCCTTCTCTTCTCCAGGCTGAACAAGACCAGCTCTCTCAGCCTGTCTTCATAGGAGAGATGCTTCAGCCCTCTGATCATCTTCATGACCTCTTCTGGATGTATTCCAACAGGCAATGAAGAATGGGATTACCTGAAAAGATAACTTGTGTTTTCTTATGCATAGGTGAGATATCGTAAAAGACAGACACATTTTTGCATGTGAAAAAGCATTCCTTGCAGAATAATCGTAAGGCTGCTTTGCAGTTTGTATGAATGTCCTTTGTGCACAGTCTGTGAACATACGGGCTGATAGCAAGTCATGTGAACATACACAGAATTAATACTAATATGTTATGTAGGATGCATTTCTTTACATACAAAGAGTATTCTGAATTACTCAGCCTCCCCTTATTGAAGTTAAAGCTGGAAGGAGACTTGTCCTGAATAGCAAAACTCATATTTGCCACAAAGGTTTACTGTTATTCACAGGATCTATTTTTCTTTCAGCCTTTCTGATACTGATAATAGAAGATACATGCATGTATGCTAAAGACTGAAATCTTTATAGAAAGCAGTGGATCCAATGCCTTGGAAGTCTGCTCAAATATTCTCCCAGAGACTGAAAAGCAAAAGTTACTCTTTGTAAGAAAATTGCTTTTACAGGGGAAGGAATGTAAAGTAGTTGGTAGGTTTATAAAATACTGTATAGGAAAATATATGGTTTGCTGTGACAGTGTCATCAGCCAAATCAGTTTTCCTCACACACGTACTGAGCCAATCAACCTTGTCTTGGAGAAATGTGACCTCTTACGTGCAATTCATTATTTTTCTAATGTGGAAAAAGATGCGAAATGTTACATCTTTATTTGGTCCAAGACTCTTTTCTCCATCTTTGAGTGAGTGTGCTTTGATGATTTCCTGTTCTTGTCAATTTTCATTCCGTTTTCTTTCCTGGAAGCTGGTCGTGCTGCCAAGAGAGGGCAGCAACCAATCGCAGAAGCTTCATGCTTGGTCCTGTATTGGGTGACAAGGATCGTTAGAAGCTTTGTGTCTTACTATAGTTACTGCTCAGTGTACATAGCCCGCTGCCAATTCATTCTTACTGCAAAAGCAAACCTCTGAATTGTTCTGTTTTCCTCATGTTTTCTTTCAAACAAAAGAAATACCCCCAAATTTCTGCTGAATCATTGGAAACTGAGCTCTGTGCCATGCTAGACAAACAGGCACTGTCCTGGGGCTACTGTATAGAAACATTGATCATATACCTGCATTTCCACAGCTTTACAGGATACTAAATGCACATAAAAATCCAGTGTACAGCTATAATGTATCTTTATGTCCGTGTATAAGACATTTTAATTTTTCGTGCTGTCGGCTTCCTACTGCAGGCTGCATTAACATGATACACTGCTCTGTTCCCTAATGAACAGCATTTTGTCTCAAGTCCACCACTCCTGTAAGATCCAGAACCACCTCCTTCATGTGTAAGGCTGCATGATCAGATCACCACATATCCTTGAAGACATACTTTTTCCAATAATTATTGACTTGATCCAGGTTGAACCTGCTTCAAAGAAAAGAAGAGAAAAAACAAACAATCAAAAAATCCCCAACAAACAAAAAACCCCAAACAAACAAAACCCAAACAAATAAAAACCTAAACAAACAAAAAACCCCACCAATCTAGTTGGTTTTAATGCAGTTTATTATTTTTACCCCAGAAGGAGGTGCAGTATTTTGGCCCCTGCCTCTGAGGGCATATGGTTCTCCTGCTCATATTTTTGAGATTACAGCTTTAAAACACAGCATTCACAGAGGACTTCCACTTAATGAGGAAAACATCTGGTCTAACAGAAAATGAAGGTAGAAAGAGGGAGGCTCTGTGTGGATTTTGTGTTACTGCAGGATAGGAGTGTTGCTGCTCTCTGGGACTCTGCTCTTCCCCTGTCAAGCATGGACACTGTCATTGGAAAACACCTGAAGTTCTCATGGTAAGAAGAAACTGGCACCTAAGGAGAGAAGTACACTGTGCAGAGCTAGGCTGGGATAGAACAGCAGGAGAGCGTGAGGTGGTGGATGTCTCCTGCCACTTGTACGTAGACTTGAATGGACTATTGCTTGCTTAACCTTGTGTACAAAAAAAAAAAAAGGAAAAGCTCTGAGGTCAGACTGAGACCTAGCTGTGGGAGACCTTGATGGGCTTTTCAGAGCAGGAGGAGCAGAGGGAGCACCGACCCCACAGGGAAGGTGTCCAGCTGGTATCAGGCCCATGTCAGAGACCTCTGGCTGGCCAAGGAGAGCACCCATGGTCTGACAAAGCTGTGTTTGTTTTATCTCAGCTAGGAGGCTGTGGCAGCAACCAGCTTATTAGTGGGAAAGAGATTAAAAGAGCAGCTGGCAAACACACGACATGGGGGCAGTGGGGTTATGCCAGGCAGACACCGCTCTCTGTGTGGGTACCACTGCCCTCACTGTCTGAGGCCAGACTCTGCCCTGGATGTCCTCTATTATGCAGGCAATGGCAGTGAAGCCCAGATTAATTTAAAGACCAATTCAGTTGCCTAAATTCCCTGGCAAGTGTGAGCGTTGGCTGCACTTTCATGCCACAGCTAAATCAGTTTGGCAGCTCCTGCCCTGCTCTCCCCTCAGGGAGAGCTCAGGTCTGCAAGCATTGTTAGCAGAGTTAAAAACCCCAGCACCTTCAACTGCTTTGTGCAAATGGAGGATGTTCCTGTAAATGCAGCTCAAGCTGTGCAAATGAATAATAAATAAACAGGAATGAGACAACAAAATGCTGTCTGTTCAGTTTTCTGCAGGTGATGTGCCTTTTATCACCCCTCAGAGCTGATGCATTGGCTTTGGAATGCTTCTGGCAGCTGGGAAGCCCCTGTGTAACTGTCACTAATTTTGGCTGGCGTAAGAGCATAGGTCACACACAGGATGGATGAGCTTCCACTCTGCCATCCCTACACCAACATCTTCAGCAGCACAGCCACAAGAGCTGAACCCCTGGACGGACTTTCCTGTTGGTGGCAGCTGGTGGGTCTCCATGGCAAGTGCCTGGCCTGCTTGCAGGCTGGATTGTTCAGCAGCAAAAAGGGCTGCAAACTACTGAACCTGAATATCAGCTTCTCTCCCAGCATTTCTGCCTTCTTTCATTAGCACAATAGCATCCTCCAGTCAAACAAGTTTGTTGTTTAAAAAAGGCAAGGAATTCCTTTTTTTACATTGTCCTAGCACTCAGTAGTTCTTTTGCTTTTCTCTTTCTTTTTCTTTTCTTTTTTTTTTTTTTTTTTTTTTAAGGGTGGAAAAAGCAGACATAATTTACACTGACAAATCATTTTCGGACATGTGTGGTTTTGTAATGGGCAGTAGTAGCTCCAGACAAATCACTCTTAGCAGAGAGCAGCAAAAGGCTAACAGCTTCAGTACAGCTCTAGAAGACTGCAAGCCAACTAATGAACTGTCAGGCCTCTGCTGAAATCAGAGGACCTACAAGCAGGACTTCATGAGTTTGCAGCAGTAACAATACTACTGAGACGGTTTTCTAGGTTTGTGACTCTGTGCACTGACAAAGATGCAGAACCTGCTGCAGAATAAATGTGATGTTAAATCTGGAATAATCTTTGCAGTGATGCCTTGTAATGAACATGTCTTGTAAAATTTAAATGACGGTATCAGTGGCTCAGCATGGACCATTATGCTATGAAAAAAAAAAATTGTGAGTGCATCTTGGTATGTGTTTCAGTCTTTCATCTCCCTTTTAAATGCTTTTAACAGCAGAAATCACAGCTCTGCGATACGTAGGAGGCCACTGAATAACCGTGTTACACAGGAGAAGACTTCTTTTTTTTTGTCTTTCCTGTTAATGCCCTGTAGGAGGATGGTCCTGGCTTTTCAAAACAAGTGGAGAAAATTTTCCACCATTCTACATGCCAGCAAGAGTGAGAAATACAGAGCAAGGAAAGGATGAAACAGAACCTAGAGCACTTTTTATGGCAAAAAACTGTGAAGACAGAAGAATAAAGCAAAATTTATATTCGTTGATCTTGTTTTATAAAGGAAGGGAAACTCTTCTTTTGGTGAAACTAATGGTAAAGTTCTCTGCCAAAGCATGTTAATTAAGGACTGCTGAATGCATGCCATATATGAAGGTATACCTGTCACTGTGCCTACTTGGAATTACAAACTGCTGCCAACCTGAAACCCCAGCTATGTTTGGCTGTATCTTGTGAGCTCTGCCAGACATGTGCTGTTTTCCAATAACAACATACAGCTTTTCACATCTTATAGCTGATACTGAAAAATATTAAAAAAAGGAATACCTGTCATCACAATGAAATCAGTGCATTATGAATGGCACTCTATGAAATATGCTGTTGCTTTGAGAAATGGGTATTTCACAGATACTTTAGTTTTGTTATGTTTGGGATTTTTGCTATAAAGACAACATTTGCCAATTTGTTGTTTCAAGAAACATTTCCTTGGCTCATTCTGACCAAACTTTGTCAGGCACATTCTTTAAGGGAAAACATTAGGCAATTATATTGTAGAAAATAGTGTAGGAGACTGGCTTAAGGGCAAGTGTTCTGAGCTGAGGCTGGAAAAGGAGAGCCACAGAAATGTCACCTGTTTTAATTACTTGTATTTTGTGCACTTCACTTATCGCAGTTTTTAAGCATATTTGAACAGATTTAAGATGGATCTTCACAGAATCCCAGAATCCCACAGAATCACAGAATCCCAAGGGTTGGAAGGGACCTAAAAAGATCATCTAGTCCAACCCCCCTGCAAGAGCAGGGTAACCTACAGTACATCACACAGGAACTTGTCCAGGCGGGCCTTGAATATCTCCAGTGTAGGAGACTCCACAACCCCCCTGGGCAACCTGTTCCAGTGCTCTGTCACTCTTACAGTAAAGAAGTTCTTCCTGATGTTAACGTGGAACTTCCTATGCTCCAGTTTACACCCATTGCCCCTTGTCCTATCACTGGATATCACTGAAAAAAGCCTAGCTCCATCATCCTGACACCTACCCTTTACATATTTGTAAACATTGATGAGGTCACCCCTCAGTCTCCTCTTCTCCAAGCTAAAGAGACCCAGCTCCCTCAGCCTCTCCTCATAAGGGAGATGTTCCACTCCCTTAATCATCTTTGTGGCTCTGCGCTGGACTCCTTCAAGCAATTCCCTGTCCTTCTTGAATTGAGGGGCCCAGAACTGGACACAATATTCCAGATGCGGCCTCACCAAGGCTGAGTAGAGGGGGAGGAGAACCTCTCTTGACCTACTAACCACTCCCTTTCTAATGCACCCTAAGATGCCATTTGCCTTCTTGGCCACAAGAGCACATTGCTGGCTCATGGTCATCCTCCTATCCACCAGGACCCCCAGGTCCCTTTCCCCTTCACTACCTTCCAGCAGGTCAACCCCCAACCTGTACTGGTACATGGGGTTGTTCTTCCCCAGATGCAAGACTCTACACTTGCCCTTGTTAAATTTCATCAAGTTTCTCCCCGCCCAACTCTCCAGCCTGTCCAGGTCTCGCTGAATGGCAGCACAGTCCTCTGGTGTGTCAGCCACTCCTCCCAGTTTTGTGTCATCAGCAAACTTGCTGAGGGTGCACTCAGTTCCCTCATCCAGGTCATTGATGAAAATATTAAACAGCACCGGTCCCAGCACCGACCCCTGAGGAACTCCACTAGTCACAGACCTCCAGCTAGATTCTGCGCCATTGACCACAACTCTCTGCCTTCTTCCTTTCAACCAGTTCTCGATCCACCTCACTACTTGATCGTCAAGCCCACACTTCCTTAGCTTATCTATGAGGATGCTGTGGGAGACAGTATCAAATGCCTTACTGAAATCAAGAAAAACTACATCTACCGCTCTACCATCATCCCTCCACCTAGTCACTTCCTCATAGAAGGCTATAAGGTTGGTCATACATGACTTCCCCCTCATAAAACCATGTTGGCTGTTCTTAATGACCCCCTCATCCTTGATATGCCTAGTGATGGAGTCAAGAATAAGTTGTTCCATCACCTTTCCAGGGATGGAGGTAAGGCTGACCGGTCTATAATTACCCGGGTCCTCCTTCTTGCCCTTCTTATAGACTGGTGTGACCTTTGCCATCCGCCAATCCTCAGGCACCTCGCCCGTTTCCCACGACTTACCAAAGATGATGGAAAGTGGCCTAGCAATGACCTCCGCCAGCTCCCTCAGCACCCGTGGGTGCATTCCATCCGGACCCATCGATTTACAGATGTCCAGACTGCATAGCTGATCCCTAACCCAATCCTCATCTACCAAAGCAAACTCCTCCTTTGTCCTGACTCCTTCTGGGGCTATAGAAATCCGAGGCCCTCGGGGAGAGTCTGCAGGAGTAAAGACAGAGGCAAAGAAGGCATTCAGCACCTCTGCCTTCTTTATATCCTCTGTCTCCAGGGTACCCACTTCGTTCAGCAGTGGGCCTATATTGCCTCTTGTGTTAGTTTTATTTGCTATGTATTTGAAGAAGCCCTTTCTATTGTCTTTAACCCGACTAGCAAGATTGAGTTCCAAGGAGGCCTTAGCTGTCCTAATTGCCTCCCTACATCCTCTAACAACTGTCCTATATTCCTCCCAAGCGGCCAGCCCCTCCTTACATAATCCATAGATTCTCCTTTTCCACTTGAGTTTGCCCAGCAGCTCCTTGTTTAACCACGCCGGTCTCCTAGATCCCTTACTTGACTTCCTACTCATTGGGACGCTCCGATCCTGAGCTTGGAAGAAGCGGTCCTTGAATGCTAACCAACTATCTTGAGCCCCTTTACCGCCTAGTACACTTTCCCATGAGACTTCCCTTAGCAGTTGACTGAAGAGGCCAAAGTTGGCCCTTCGGAAATCCAGAACTGTGGCTTTGCTAGGTATTCTATTCCTCCCACACAGGATCCTAAACTCCACCATCTCATGGTCACTGCAGCCAAGGCTGCCATTGACCGTCACCACTTCGACCAAACCCTCCTTGTTGGCGAGTACTAAATCTAGCAGCGCTGCTCCCCTAGTTGGTATGTCCACCATTTGCATTAAGAAATTATCATCAATGCACTCGAGGAACCTCCTAGACTGTGAATGACTGGCTGTGTGAGTCTTCCAGCAAATATCGGGGTAATTAAAGTCCCCCACGACGACTAAGGCATGTAGTCGCGAGGCTACTTCCAGTTGCCTGTAGAAAGCCTCATCAACTCCTTCGTCCTGATCAGGAGGTCTGTAATAGACCCCCACAACTGTATCACCTGTGCCAGTCAGCCCCTTGATTCGTACCCACAGACATTCCACTTGCTCCTCATCCGACCCCGGACAGAACTCAATACATTCTAGTTGCTCTCTCACGTAAAGAGCCACTCCACCACCTCGCTTCGCTGACCTATCTTTCCTAAAAAGGACATAGCCATCCATGACCAC
The DNA here is from genome assembly GCF_037157495.1 of Lathamus discolor. Taxonomy (NCBI): domain Eukaryota; kingdom Metazoa; phylum Chordata; class Aves; order Psittaciformes; family Psittacidae; genus Lathamus; species Lathamus discolor. Next base: position 45,044,908 of record NC_088909.1, on the reverse strand, counting down.
ATTCCAGTCATGTGAACTGTCCCACCATGTCTCTGTAATTGCCACTAGATCATAACCTTTAGCCCGCACACAGACTTCTAACTCCTCCTGTTTATTCCCCATGCTGCGTGCATTGGTGTACAGGCATTTCAGGGAGCCAGTCCTAGTACCCTTTTTCCCCTGCGGGACAGGGTCTAAAAAGCTATCCTTTCCCACAAGTGAAACAAGAGATTGATAGTCCTCCTTAGCCCGCCATCCTTCAATCCCTAGCATGTTCCTCTTGGGCTTGTCCCCAACAGGCCCTGTTAAATCCCCTCCCCCCTTCCTAACTAGTTTAAAGCCCTGTCAATAAGCCCTGCTAACTCCTGCCCCAAAACCCTTTTTCTTCTCTGGGACTGGTGTATCCCGCCTGTCACCAGCAAACCAGGTGTCCCATACAGCAGCCCTTGACTGAAAAACCCAAACCCCTGCCTTTGGCACCAGTCACGTAGCCATACATTAACCTGCAGAGTCTTCTTATATATCCCTTCACCCTCGCTTGCAACAGGTATGGAGGCAAACACCACTTGCGCTCCAGACCCTTTAACCAGCCGTCCCAGGGCCCTGTAGTCTCTCTTCATTGCCCTTACGTTCCTCGTAATAATTTCGTCACTGCCAACCTGAAAAACCAGCAGTGGGTAGTAGTCAGACGGCTGCACCAGTTCAGAGAGCTTCTTTTTAGCATCTCTAATCCGAGCCCCAGGCAGGCAGCAGACCTCCCTGTGTGGTGGATCCGGTCGACAAATGGGCCCTTCTGTTCCCCTCAGAAGGGAGTCACCCACCACAATTACTCTTCTTTTCTTCTTGGTTGGGGAAGTTCTGAGGCATGTGGGTGAGTGACTAGCCCTGGGTGACTCACTAGATAGATTTGCCTCACCATCTCCATTCACCTGGCCCTGAATTTCCAAGACCTCATATCTGTTATTCAAGGGCAATTGGGAGGGAGGAAGGGATTGTGAGGGTTTTCGCTTACCTCTCTGAGGAGGAACCTCCCTCCATCCATCCTTGTCCATTAAGCTCTCTCCTTCTGTCTGATGGTAGGAGGGAAGGGGATCCATATCTTGTTGAACCACTTCCCTCTGCCCTTGCCTTAGGGTGTGGTTCCACCAATCTATTTCACTTTCACACTCTCTAATGGCTCTCAACCTTTCTACCTCCTCCCTCAGTTCAGCCACCTGCCTGAGCAGGTCATTTATTTGCTCACAGCGAACACAAGCAGTATCACTGGCTCCCTCCAATACAAGTGCCAGGCTCAGGCATTCGCTGCAGCCAGAGACCTGCACAGCTGCATGTCTGCAGGAAGGCTCAGTCTGGATACCCACATTAGTACTCACTGCAGCTTTCGATCGTGTTGTAACCATGATCTATCTGGTCAATCAATCCGTCTACGTCCCTCAGCACTCCTTCCCCCTCCTGTACTCCAGGCGAGTCCTCTCGATGAGGCGGATGGAACGCTTCCCTGCCCGCTCGCCTGCCCGCGCGAACTGCCGCGCAAACTGCCTCGACGCTCCGCCTCGACGCTCTCTGTTTGCCGGCTCTGTTCGCCGCGCTCCCTGGGAAGGTTTTTTAGCCACTCCCAGCTGGTGCCACTCCTCCTGGCTCCGCCCCCTGTGAGTCAGCCCCTCGCGGGAGCTGAGCTTCCGAGTCCTGGGCAAGTCCTGTTGAGGACTTGAGGCTCCCTCCTCAGTGGCTCTTGTCGCTCTGAGGTGAGGCTCCTGGACGCTGATCTCTCCCCTCTCCGCTCCGGTGTTGCAGGCGTCCTCTCTCAAGCTACTCACCTCAGCAACTTCAGTGTTCTTTTTTCCTCCTGTACTTCATAGGACCACGAGTGTTAGTTATGATTCAGTAAGCCAGCTTGCATGAGGTTTCACTATAGTTTTATATTGCTGATGTGGAACGTAATTCCTAAAATAGCATTGCTAATCTTTGCTTTTCTGATAGAAATTAAACTAAAACATGATAGTCGGTTGTTTCCCAAATGACTGAAATCTGGTTATTCCTAATGTAAGGATAGTCATCTCTGAGATAAACAATTTGCCCCTTACTGAAGAGAAAAAGCAGCAAGAGGGGCTTTAGTGTCTGGATCAGCATCAATGCCATGCTTGTAGGAGGTAGCTGACGTGATAGCTGTGCCACTGCTTGCATGCAGTGTGGTTCTGAACACAGTATTTTGTGTTCTGCCCCTGCTCCCTGCTTTGCAAGTGAGGACAATGACAGCAATGTATCTATGTCTCAGAAGTTTAGGGTAAGAATCAGTTATGGACACACCATGTGTCCAGGTAGGAAGGTTCTCTTTTAATCACCCCCAGTGTCCCCGGAGCTGCAAGTGATTCCTATAAAAAACAGAGGGGTGCTTATGACCCCAGCTCTGGCCACCAGATCTCCACAAAGGAGAGTGGGGACAAGTCTCTGCTCTCCCTCTCTCCCCTTGCGCAGTGGGGTGGACAGAGATGCCCTGCAGGAGACCCACAAGCACCACAAGCATGGGTGGAGGGTTTCAGCTGTGGGAGGCTTTCAGAGTTCTGACAGTGCCGATTCATTTAAGTGCTGTCTACAGTACTTTCTACCTTTTCTTATTCCCTGCCACAGCGTAAATGTACTTTATCCTGTGATGTTTAAAACAGTAACTGTAAGACAACCTGTCTATAAACCATCTATCAAGTCTATAAACCATAACGATGGGAAGATTATGCAAAAAAAGACAGAAGGAAAAGTGAATGGGAAGAAGTCTAAATGAAATAGGAGGTGATGTGGTCTGTTCTGGGCTGTTACACAGCTAAATGCTTCCAAAAGGGGAAAGCAGTTACCAGGTTTGGATAGAATCTCAGCAACCCAGAGACTCCTGGTCCTGAGCTAACAGGCGGCTGCATTGCTGTTGCTAGTCATTTCTTCCATCTCTATAAAACCATTCTTTCTGACTGATCCCAGCAGATACCAGTTGGTTTGCTGGCAAGAAGCCCACACGTGCAGTGATAACCCACTGTGCTGCTCTCAGGCAATATTTGAAGGTTAAAGTCCCCAGATCATTTACACTTGAATGTTGGTCTCTTTCAGTAGCTAGTGCAGGAAAAAAAAAAAAAAAAAAAAAAAAAAAAGTTGTTCCTGCGAGTTTTACTGTCTCCTGCATACTGCCCGCACGAACCACACAGACAGCCACCTCGTACACTAGGGGTCTCATTTTCACGCAGAAATGTGTGCTTCGTCTCCACTGACCACCGCCTGTGCTCCTGCTGGTCTCAAGAGGCTGCCTAGTGTGCTCCAGTCCTGAGGGCTGACAGCTGCCTAGCCACTAAGGGAGGGTCTGTCTGTTTGCTGCACGCTCCAACTGAATGAAACTCCCGTTCCTTGTCTTAGGCTGCATTTGTTGCTTAACGCGGTTCTGCTGTACCTCTTTGCCGGGCAGTTGCCCTTGTGGAGCTCCCCAGCACTCCAGCAGAATGCAGTACTTAAAAGGGTATGTGGGGGTACTCTGGCTAAGGGAGGAAATTTGTATCTTACAGGAAAAGAAAACTGGGAGGAAATTTATATCGTGCAGTAACAAAAGAGCGAGAAATGCATGTCATCTAAGCATGACCTGCCCTGGCTCTCACACTCGTGGGTGCTAGTGCTTGAAAAGCAATCTGGGTGCCTTTGATAAGGCAAGAGAAAAACAGCTCAGGAGATTTGAGCATAATGCTGTGTGAGCAATACTGCACTACAAACCACATATACGGAATTATGTCTGAAGCTGAGTTACTGCTCTCCGGTAGAAGCCAGAGCACTGTTGCCATGACTACTGCATTTGCATGGGAGACTTTCTCCTGTACCTCAGAGCACCCTGCAGCTGGCAGCCTCTGCACTGCCTCCTCTCTCTGGAGGTCCCAAATGTCACCTTGACACCTCCTATCTCCTCAGTACACTGTCCTGGCAGAAGTGAAGGGTCAGAGTGTGGACAGACCTCAGGAATGCTGAGCACTGAGCTGGGTGTGAGCAAAAGGCTCCTGGCTCTGGTGAGGGAGGGGGGTGGTGGTCTCCTGGTTCAACAACAGTGTTTGAAGTTTTAATAGTTGGAATTAATGGCAGAATTTATGGCAGAACTGATGGTAGTATTAATGGTTGGAAATTGGACATGCCCAAACAGACAAGGGAGTGGCGAGGCCAAGGGAAGGGACAGCAAGGCAGCACGTTGGCAAAGTGCTCTCTGACATCAGTCTCAGCTCCCTCTCCTTGCAGCTGGCTTGGAAAACTTTTTGTACATTGTAATGTTCAGCTGTTAAACAAGAACAGCTGTCACAGAATGTTACCTGTATTTTTTTACCATATGATAGAAAGCACTGCACAATTGGAAACAGAGCTGGCACACTTCATATGCCAATGGTGTATTTGGCTTTCTCTGCAGTAGGTTATTTGTGATTTTAAATTTTCCTTTCTCTGCCGAAAGGCCTATACTTCTGCAAAAAAATGCCAAGACTTATTAACTGGAACAAGCCATTTTCTTTCTCTCTTTCTTTTTTTTTTTTTTTTTCCCCTCACTTAAAAGTACAATCCTATTGCAACATTTTGGCTGCTACCTTGCCCTGTGCTGCATTCATCCCTTAGAGAAAGAGCAGGGTAAAAGCAGCCGCTCTTCCTCTCAGAAAACCATCAATTTCATTTGTTGCAACCACTAAAATGGGAAAAAAGGCAGCTTCTCCTCAGATTTCAGTGCTAGGGATGATTTGCCTCTCCAGCTGAAAGCAAGAATATGGGGGGTACTTGTGTGTGTGTGGAAAAAACAGTGGCTGAGTATCCAAGGTACTAGTGGCATAAATCGAAGGGATTTATAAATCTTAAATAAGTTAAGGCAATCTGTAGAGAACAGTTTTAATGAGCTCAGTGCAGCTAGCATTAAAAGCCAAGCAAACAGCTCCTATCTGCTCTAACTGGATCTTCTGAGGCATATTCGTGAGAAGCCCCAGTAAAGTGCATTTTAGTAATCCAGCCTGCAGAAGAAAATGGAGTGTATGCTCATATGCTGCAGCAGCGGAACAGGCAGCCTAGATAAGGCAGGAATCAGTTACATGGAAGTCTGCTGCAGACTCAGAAATGTACCACCCCGCTGTTAAAGGCAAGCGTTGGAGAGCTTGTAAGTTTTCCTCAGGAAGGTCAGGGGTCCTGAGGAGGAGATGCAGGGCAATGCCCAAGGGATGGCTGTGGCTGATGGCAGCTCAGCAAGGAGAAGAACCACTAATGAAATTACACCAATCTTTCCTATCAGAAAACCACCAGACAGGCAGAGACATCCTGCATAAGGAAACTGAGAAACTCAGTCATTAAAAAAAAAAACTGAAACAACAAAACCGAACCTTTGCATCCTAATTCAGAATTGAGCCAGGCTGGAAAATAGTTTTCCTGTTACCCCATGCCCTCCGTTTCTTCAGGGTCAAGCTAGAATCAGCAGTCAGAGGCAGGTTAACAGAAGAGTCCTTCTCACAATTTAACAAGAAGCTACTCCCAGAGATCTTTTTTCTAAGAGGCCACACACTTGCCTCTGACCAGCTGCTTATGGAAATGGTTAGAAGGCAAAAAATACAGGCAGAAATCTCCAAAGCACATACACATGTGACTGTATGCATTTGTATATATGCACACACACACACACATGTGGACAGAAGCCGCTGGGAAATAGGATTTTTTTGCCACAGAATGATTCCTGGATATATCTGGCAGTGTAAGAGGTCACAGCCAGTCTGAACTGCTGAGTGCTTCTGCAGGCTTCAGTGACAGTTACAGCTGCAGATGGCTAAAAAGCAGGGACGCATATAGCACTTGCATCTCAAGCCAAGGACTGAAATACTACCGACATGCTCCCAGCCACTCAGCAGCTTCTGCAGGAGCTGCAGCTCACAGCATGTTGCAGTCCAGACTGTTGCCTAGCACTTGCACTGTGTTTTGTTTTCTCTCTGTGCTCATGCTGGCTGGTGCTCATGATAAATGAAGTATTTCTCTGATTACACACACACACCCCTGCCTTCTACTGACATCTATTTGAGGAAAAATAGCTTTACTACAAAAATGTTTGCCTCCAACCATTTTGGACACCCTGGAGCCTTTTATGCTTTCTGACGGCCCAGAGTGCTCCCTGGCAGATTAGCTCCATAGTTTATATCTGTAGTGAATTGGCAGGGCGGGGAGTTAAATATGCATACTCCCAAGAATCATGACTAGCCTAGTAGGTTTCATTGTAGGTGAAATGTCTGTTCTATACTTGGAAAGAAGAGGATGTTATGTATTTTTCATTCCACCCACTGTGGAAATCTTGTAAATCCAATAGCTAAAATTCTGTATGTTCATCAACACTGTCGGTTTCATCTTTTTCTTGGTCTGGGATCAAAGAAAGGAAACTAACAGGTGGATAACAAATACGGGGAAACAAAAAGGGCAGCAAAGAAACTGTATGCAGCCTGTTCTGCAAGTTCCATATCTACAGTATACAAGGATGGGCATAACCTGCAGGACAGTGGAGTCTTCTGGTATCACAAGAGCACAACCCGCAGTTTATCAGAGCAAAAGATTAGTCAAATTAATCTCCCATAAGGAAAATCACAGTGCATGCCCAACATGCCTCTGGCAAAGGATCACACCATGCCAGACCACAGCTTGACCCCAGCATGGCTAGCAACATGAACACAACTTGCTCTACCCAATAATGGCATAGTTAAAGTATAGTGAGCTAAGTTTTCATGGTAAGCTAATTTTTAACCACAATTTTTATCTACAGCTTAACAAACTGTTGAGTTGAAACAACAGTACTAATAAATATGATATTATTTTGTAAGGTGCAAATATTGCTTTGGCAGAAAATTTTACTCTGGCAGTTGCTTTTATTACATACACATGTACAAATATATAATTTAATAGTCTATACAATTAGTATGCTTTGTGCAAGGTTTTCATAAACTTTGAACAAACTCATTATACTTTTCTTCATATTTCCCTGTTTTCATAGTACAACTAGAGGAAATTAGTGAACCAAATATTGTTATGGATACTGCGGATAAAACCCTGGCCCAGCAGACTTCACTGGGAAAAAAATGTTATCTTTACACTCCAGGATGAATAGGTAGAGATGTTTATTTCCTCTTGAGCAATTAGGTACTTCCCAGGACCAGACTTTTCTGTCTTGGTCTGTGTAAACATGCAGGCTGTAAATGGTCTTTGCTATTGGCTGTTAAGTGCCAAAGGACAAGGAAAACTCACAGTTTGCAAACCTGCCGAAAGTTTTCAGTTCCTGCAGACTTGCATCTCTAGTCAGTTTATGACTTCTCTAACAATTCTAACACCAATCTGATCCTAGTTTGTCCACTTACACAACTAATAAATTCATGTCCCAGAGTTCTGTAGACAAGCAAGGATTACCTGTTAAAGAAGAGACTTCATCATCTGGCTTGCCCAGAGTGGACTTGCATATGAAGGTTTTAGACCAAAGGGTGAACATCTGGATTACTAATGTCTCCTAAAGGGAGCAATCACAATTTAGGAGACAGCCTAAATATGCAATTCCCAACTCAAGCACGTCTTCAATTTCCCCATCTCTCCAACCTGAGCATGTGTCCGATTTCCCCAATTGCATAGTAGTCAAGGCTCCTCAAGGAAAACCTAGGATTCATGCTGTACTTTAAGAGGTATTTCAGTTTATTGAGTATTTTGGCCTCAGATCATATGCTGGGATTCGCTCACAGATGCCTTAGGCATCTCTGTGCTAAGCTTGCTCTCTTCTCCAGCTCCCCTTCCTGGGAGCATTCCAATTCTTGTACTCTATATTCCCTTCCTGACCCAACTCTCAGCCAGCTCTGTGTACCGGACTGGGTGCCAGTTTAGTTAAGACGCACATTACATACAGTACACATTGCAGCTGGACTGCATGTCCACCTTGTAATATGCAACACAGTTTTCTGAGTTAGTTGAGCTAACAGAAATAGAGTCATGCTGGACAGAGCTTCCCTACCAGGATATTATTTCTGAGCTTAAGGATGTGCTTTCTTCCCTTTATTTTCCTCCCAACTGCTGTTGAGTAAAGCTTGTAAAACTCATCAAATGATTTCTCTATTCTACTCATATCTCTTGAGAAAATTCTCTATTCTTCTTACCCCTACTTACTTCTAATTTAGCATTCACACACAGTTGCATCTTTTAATCTCCTTCCATAAATTTGACTCGAAGAAATCTCCAGGAACTCACCAACAAAGTTTGAGTTGACAATCTGGTATTCTTTATTGTGGCACCAGGAGACAAGGGGATCACTCCTCCTAGCGTGTCTTATCCAAGCATCAACCAGGCTGTGATTATATTGTCCTTAAACATACATATTCATTAGGCTGCATACATTACATCATACTTTTAGGGAATGCCTCCTGCATGCACACTAAAATGTGGTAGTGGGCTTTGTGACCCCTGGTGGTTTTTTCCTCATCACTTCGTTTTAGGATCGTAGTCATATCAGTAACCACCAGCGGGTTCTAGCAAAGCTTATCTTAGTAGTTTCCTTTTCTCTATAGTTGCTAACAAAACTTAATATCCTTGAAGTTACTTATTTACAACCCCATTCTTCAATCCACCCTATTCTTCATTCAACCCCATTATTCAAATTAATACCACTAGCTCCTTAATCACTTTGATTGTTCTTCTCTAAATCCTCATCACTCAGTTTTCATCTTTTGGGTTCTGAGGTTTGTGGACAAAACAATCACCAGCCTATGAGCCAGCTTGCTAAAAGAGACAAACAGCAACCCAGGCTGTGATACAGTGTTTTTGTACATAAAATTGAAAATTGAATATTTTCTCGTTGTTGGTGAGGGGTTTTTAGCTTTTTTTTTGGTGGTGGAGAGGCTACTAGGTCACACTGCAAATTGATGTCCAAGTGACTGACCATTAATATCCATTGGTCTTCTCCAAGTTTGTGTGTATGGTGTCCCTCCTTTCTGAGGCTTGCAGATAGAATGGTTTTGGTGAGAAAGGACATTAAGCTCACCCGATTCCAACCTTGCTGCCACGGGTAGGGACACCTTCCACTAGACCAGGCTGCTCCAAGCCCCGTGCAACGCGGCCTTGGACACTGCCACGGATGCGGCAAGCACTGCTTCCCTATTCTGCCGCCTTCACAGCAAACAACGCCTGCCCTGTTCTGCGGACATCACTAATCGCATACGGGAGCAAGCCCCGCCCCACGGAGCAAGCCCCGCCCCACGAAGCAAGCCCCGCCCCACGAAGCCAGCCCCACCCCACGAAGCCAGCCCCGCCCCACGAAGCCATTCCCGCCCCACGAAGCAAGCCCCGCCCTGGAGGGGGCGCGCCGCGGGGATCGATCTCGCCTGCTGGTAGCTCTCCGCCGCGCTCCGCAAGAGCTTGAGCGGCGGCGTAGTCCCGCCCCCAGCCCCGCTGCGATTGGCTGGCGGGCGCCCTCTCCCTTTTCGGATTGGTCTAGTCTGCGCCCAAGAGGCGGTGCTGCGCCCCACTCCAGAGTAGGGCTGGTAGTGGGTGGCGGGGGGTGGCTGTTATGGAGGAGCTGGATTGAACGCGGGCGTAGGCGCGTCGGTAGCGTCCTGGGAAGGTAATAGGCAGGCCCGGGTGGGCGGGGAGGCCGGGGTGGTCCCTGAAGGAGCACTGAGGGGAAGGGGTGCGGGAGGGGCCTCTCGTTGAGGAGGGCCGGGATCCTCTGGGCGGGCGGGAGCTGGTTGTGAGGCAGAAGGCAGGACTAGGCTCTCCTCGTCTGAGGCTCAGCTGTGCCGTGCCGTGCCCTCCCCTCCGCTCCTGGCTTTCCCCTTGCGGTACGTGTCTGTGGACTCCTTGGGGCAGCAGGAGCTCTTCAAGCCGCACCTCGGAACAAATCGGGGGCATGGCTCTTAGCAGTGTAAAGGAGAAGAGGATTTCTCTGCTTCTCTTATGGATAACAGGCTGGTAGGATCACTCCACCCCCCACCGCCAACAGGTTTCCTCAGGGGCGCCGGGCAGCCTGGGGACGTCCCAGGGAAGGCGGCTGGACGTTGGCACACCGCAGAAGCGAGTGTAGCTGTAGAAAAATCACAGTTGCGGTTACTTGTCTGTGAAGCAGGAGGTGAAAACATCCAGAATTCTTTCTCTTGCAGATTCATAGTAAGCACAGCCTGTGCTTTGTCAGGATCCCGTTCGGAGTCTCTATGTTGTCCCGTCTAGATGAAACTCTTCTGAGAAGAAGCTGGGGACACTCTGTTTGGGCTGTGTATATCCAGTAAGCTTTTGACCCTGAAAAAGGCAGGCGTGTGTCCTTCAAGAAGCAGAGAGGTGCAGACTAGATGGATCTAAAGACAGCAGTGTTCAATGCAGCTCGTGATGGCAAGCTGCGGCTCCTCTCTAAGCTACTGGCAAGCAAAACAAGAGAAGAGGTAGCCCTACTGATATCAGAGAAAACCAGTGGCGCCACACCACTTCTGATGGCAGCCCGTTACGGTCACCTTGACATGGTGGAGTACTTGTTGGACCACTGCTCTGCATCGATAGAAGTTGGTGGTTCTGTGAATTTTGATGGTGAGACCATTGAGGGGGCTCCGCCATTATGGGCAGCGTCGGCAGCTGGCCACTTGAAGGTGGTGCAGTGTCTGTTAGATCATGGTGCATCTGTCAACAACACAACTCTGACAAATTCAACACCGCTTAGAGCTGCCTGTTTTGATGGTCACCTGGAAATAGTAAAGTACCTTGTGGAGCACAAAGCAGACCTGGAAGTATCTAATCGGCATGGGCATACATGCTTGATGATCTCATGTTACAAAGGCCACAAAGAAATTGCTCAGTATTTACTTGAGAAAGGAGCCGATGTTAACAGAAAAAGTGTTAAAGGTAAGTGAGGGTTGATTTTTTTTCCCTTTCGTTGTGGTGCATAAGGGTGAAGTTACTCAGTTAACCTTCTTCAGGAGGCTGGCATCCAAAAATATTCTTTTAGTCTCATAAGGTGGATGAGAAAGAGGTGAAGTGTATCTAGTAATGTTCTTACTCTTCTGTCTACTCCTTTGCTAACACAGGTTGTATAATTTCATTCTGAATTCACACATTTTAATCTTAACCCCATAATTCTTAAAAAGACAGTCATGAAAATTCACATTTATGTGTGTGCAAAAAGCTAATGAACACACTGAGAACTCCTCTTTATAGATGCTGGTGTAGCAACATATTCAAATATATGAACATGTATTCTTGTTCTTCATGCTATTTCTTAACAAAGCAGATAAGTGGGACCTAAAACTTACCTATAGCAATAAGGCTAATGCAAGAAAAGATGCGTAAAGGAGAGAAAATATTTTCTGCATTGGAAATTAATAACCACTGCTTTTAACCTCCTTTCCCTCGAGATTCTTATATAATTTTGGGCCTTTTTCAGTGCTAGTAAAAAAAACATATATGAAGATTAAAAAATGAAGCTGCAGGTGACTGTGATCCAAACAGAAGGACTTCTAGTGGTGGGCAAATCACAAATGATATCTCTGTGCACCTGGTGTTATCATTCAGAATGAAGATTTCTGGCATTTTTGCTGTGATCATAATTACGTGGCTGTCTTGGTTTAACTACTGTTTTTCATTACATCTCAAACATGTATGTGGGTGTGATATTTGCTTGAAAAGCATACCCGCTATTGGAGGTTACAGTTAAGTTTTTAGCTCACTGAGCTAGGATTGTGTTTCAGCAGCTTATTTTTTATATATATATAAAATATATAATATATATTATTTCTATATATTTTTATATATATTTATATATAATATAATATATAAATTTTTATATATATATCACAGAGTCATTGGGGTTGGAAGGGACCTCTGGAGATCATCTGGTCCAACCCCCTGCCAAGGCAGGGCTACCCAGAGCAGGTTACACAGGAACTTGTCCTGGCGGGTTTTGAATGTCTCCAGAGAGGGAGGCTCCACAACCCTACACTGTTCCAGTGCTCTGCCACCCTCAATGTAAGGAAGTTCTTCCTTGTGTTGAGGTGACGCTTGTGTTTTAGTTACTGGCCATTGATCTTTATCTGGTTGCTGGGCACCACTGAAAAGAGTCTGCACCTGCCTTTGAGATATTTATATTATGAACTTGCTAAATCTTTTTGTAGTGTAAAAGGCCGTTTCCACTGCCTGTTTTAGGCAAATTACGTTTGTAACAGTGTACTATACCTTAAAGTTATTTCTGTTAAAGTATAATTTATGTCTAGATTGTTGTATGATACTGGTAAATACCAAATATGAGAGTAATTCTTGGAAAAACTGTTCAGTTAAATATGCCTTTCTTTCAGCAAATCGTGCAGATTTGTAGGTTTAATGTAAAGAAAACTAAACTACAGATTTGTCAGAAAGGTGGGCAGAGCAAAATAAATCTTCCTTTGTAAGGACATAAGGTTGCTTATGAATCACCATGGACTGGTGATGGGATAAAAATGTAATTTTTCTAGATAGGGTTCTTGGAATAACAAGCTAAATATAAAGTGTGTATTGCTTTTTAGTTTTAAACCTATTCCTTTATATGAGAGGTGTGAACGGAGCAGTGCAGTTCAGTGGTGTAAAAGAGAAAATCATGTATCTCTGCAGCTCTTTTTTCCCCTCATTTTGTGTTGGTGGAGTAGGCTTTACTATACTGGTCCTTATTCACTTGTGCATAAGTGTTACTTGCTTTTGCTGAGATGGCTGAGTGACAGCCACGCACTCCTGAGAATTTTCTCTTAATTCCTTCCTCTCTCTGCTTCCTTTTGTTTCTGTGTGACTCACACGAGGCACGTGAGCAAAGATTCATTAAGTATAACTGATCCTTATTTGAATTAAGTTTTTAAAAGTTGGGTTGAATATGCTTTAGCTTATTAAAACTCATTTTATACTTAAAACTGCCATGGGTACAAATGAATGTGTGTACAAAATGGGTATCAACCAAGTATGTGGAATAAGTTTTTGCATGTGGAAATCCCAGCTGATACGACACGAATATACCTTTTCTTTTTGGCGTCTTAAAGCAGTTTGATCTCTGAAATTGTTTAATAAGCAGCAGTGAGGTAGAAAGTGCTATAAAATCTGAAAGTGAAAGTCAGCGGTGGAAAGGCAAGGAAAACTGATAGCCCTAAGTATTGCAGCAGTGTGGGTATTGCAGTGGCTTTGTTTTGCAAGCATGCTCAGTACCTGTTAATTTCAAATTAGTATTTCCAACAGGATTGATTCTGTTTTGTCTTATCCACCTCAAAGACTTCGTGTATTATTTTCAGGTTGTATTCCTCCCTGCTGTACAACTGCTGTGTACTAAACAGTTGACAGCATGCCTGCCCTTGTGATGGGGAGTTACAGAGAACATGAGTGCTCTGCTCTTGAGTAGGAAAGTTGTTGCTCTGAATTGTGTCTGAATTCTTTTTAAATAGACCCCTTCCTGGGTCCGTGGGGAAGGCCTGCTGTTCTGTGAAAGATGTAAAAGCTTCAGTTACTGCAAGTTTTGGTTCGTCTTAAAATGGCTACACTATACAAACAAAACTGTAATTTCAGTAGAGGGGCTCTTGTGGGAGATCAGTATATATTCTTTTCCAGATATTATTCTTAAAATGGGGAGGGAGGGGGGAAAGAAGGGAGAAAGGAGAGATGTGGGCAAAATCACTTGAACTATTCCATGTTTTTCCACTTGGTCATAATCTTGCAAGGTAGAACTTTAAGATGGGAAGAAAGCCCAGGAAAGTCTAAAGCTTGGAAAGACATGAAAAAGTTTCAAAGTGTTGACAGTTTCAGGAAAAGATGAAAAAATGGGTAAGTTCACAAACATCTAAAAGTCTGGGTGATAACAGAGGCAGAGTATGTAACAGAGCAGGTGAAAACGTACAGTGAAATCCTGCTTCTAAAATACAGGCAGAATCCCACAGCTGTGTTTTGCACTATGGAAATTCAGATGCAGAGGTTCTTGAATGTCTGTTTCGAAAGTGCAAAAGCACAGCTAGGGAGTTAGATCCTCATAGACTTCAGAGTCTGAATCAGATCAGATGCTACACTGAAGTAGATTGTCAGTCTGGCACTGTCCCACAGGACATGGTGGTGAAGAGGGGAGGTAACAAGATGCATGGTGTAGATAAGTGCTCTACTGTGAAAGATGCTCAATGGTTCTGAATTTGAAGTATGAGCCTTTAGTTGTCTTTGTTTCTTCTGTTTTTTAAATCTGAACTTTCACAAAAAGTTTCCCCAGACTTTTATGAAGCACATAGATAACAGACATGTAAACAAAAGAGTTATTAACAAATGTTTAATATAACAAGAACAGTGGTGGTGAGGGGGGGACACTGATACCTGGGTTAAGAAGGGTGGGATATTTCTCACTCTAGAACAATTCCTTACGTGAAGCACAGACCTGCCTACCTTTGTGCTGGATGAGAAGGATGTTTTCTGTGTCAGCTGCATTCAGTTTTCTCTCCTGCTGCGTTGCAAAGCCTGCTAGTGACCTGTTAAGAGTGGTGCTTCCTTACCATGTTTAGAATTGACTGCTGTATTCCTGAATACAGTGTTTCACTGATGTGTTTCTGCGCACAGTCTTTGTTTGCCTGCTATGGGTAGGAAGGGAAATGCTTGTACTTGTAATGGTAGCAATCCTTGGGCCTTCAAATTACAGACTTGGGCTCCATGGGGGATATACCTGGGGCTGTGTTTGTTGGATTGTATGTTTAGAATAAATTATTTTGTATAACTGTCATAATAAAAAAGGCAAATGTAGTTGTCGAGCTGTCATGTATCATATTTGAGAAGTCATGACAGTCTGGTGAAGTTCCTGCTGACCAGAGAAGGGGAAACATAATCCTCATTTTTAAAAGGGGAAACAGGAGGACCAGGGGAACTACAGGCCAGGTAGTCTCACCTCAGTCCTCAGCAAGATCATGGAGCAGAACCTTAGGGAAACTGTGCTAAGGCATGTGGACAATAAGGGAGTGGTTGGCGACAGCCAGTGTGGCTTCACTAAGGGCAAAACATGCCTGAGAAAACTGGTGGCCTTTCATCTAATGCCACCATGGTGCTGGTGGATAAAGGAACAGTGACTGGCATCATCTGCCTGAATTTATACAAGGCATTTGACGCTGTCGTGCGTGACATACTGGTCTCTAAAGTCAAGAGAGAGGAATTTGACAGATGGACCACTGTTGATAAGGAATTGTCTGGGTAGTCACACTCAGAGTTGTGGTCAGTAGCTCAAGGTCCAAGTGGTTCCTCAGAGACTGGCACGATTTTAATGTCTTTGTCAGTGACACAGACAGTGGGATTGATGCACCCTCAGCAAGTTTGCCATCAACACCAAGCTGTGTGATGTGGTTTACACACTGGAGGGAAGGGATGCCATCCAAAGGGACCTTGACAGACTTGAGAGGTGAGCCAGTGCCAGCCAAAGTTCAACAAGGCCAAGTGCAAGTTCCTGCACCTGGATCAGGGCAATCCCAAGCAGAAATACAGGTTGGGTGGATACTGGATTGAGAGTAGCCCTGTGGAGAAGGACTTGGAGGTGTTGGTTGATGAGAAAAACATGAGCTGGCTTCAGTGTACAGTTGCAGCCCAGAAGCTTGCACCTCAAGGGAGGTGATTTTTCCCCCTCTACTCTGCTCTTTTGAGACCCCACCTACAGTCCTGCATTCAGCTCTCGGGCCCTCAGCACAAGAGTGCCATGGACCTGCTTGAATGAGTACAGATGAGGCTATAAAGATGAGAGGGCTGAAGCGCCTCTGCTAGGAAGAGATGATGAGAGAGCTAGGCTGGTGCATCCTGTAGAAGGCTCAGGGCAGACCTTATAACAGTCTTTCAGGGCCTAAATGGGACCTACGAGAAATCTGGAGCTGGACTTTTTGCAAGAGCGTGTAAGGATAGGGACAAGGGGCAATGGCTTTAAGCTGACAAGTGAGGAGATTTGATTTTAGACATTAGGAAAAAAATCTTCCCTGTGAGGGTGATGAGACACTGGCTGCCTCAGTGTTCAAGGCCAGGTTGGACAGGACTTGGAGCAACATGGTCTAGTGGAAGGTGTTCCTGCCCGTGGCAGGGGTTGGAACTGGATGAGCTTTAAGGTCCCTTCAAACCAAAACCACTCTGTGATTTTTGTGATTCTGTTTTGCATGCAGACTGTTTATAGGTATCTTACCCTTCTGTTCTAACTCTGGACAGGACACTTAGATCTTGCATTTTGAAAATGAGCAGTGTACAGTTTGGTAATTTGTGTTATGCTTTATCCGTTTCTACCAGACTTGCTGTAGCAGCTGAGATTCATCCCCTTCATTCTGCAGTTAAAGTACATATCTGCTGATAGCAAGGATGGTCTGAGTATAATGGTGCAGGAAATAAGGACTCTTCTCTTCAAAAATATCTACTTGGACAGCAGATTTTTTTTTTTTCTTTCTTTCTTTTTTCTTGAACATGGCTTGTAAGTGTTTCCATTGCTCAGCTGCTTGGTATGTGGTCTCTTTGTCTCCAGGGTGGTATTAGTGGTTTTTACTAGTGATCTTCACTAATTCTGTCCCTCTTCTTCAGTTAGCAGACTAGTCTGGTGGCCCAAAGGCTAATTTTTCTTCTCCTGAGAATTAAGAACATTTCCTAAGGAATGCTGGACTGCATGCTCCTTTAGGTGTCTCTTGAGTACTGAGCAGGAACATTTGGTTTCAAGCCCTGACTCTTCATCATTTATGGTGCACCACACTGTCGTGCTTTAAACCGAGCTACACAGCTCATTCACTCCCCCCCCCCCCCCCCTTTCTCCCTCTTTCTTTCCTTTCCCCCCTGCCCCCCAGCTCCCAGAGGGATGGGAAGGAGAATCTAGAGAATGTAATTCCCACGGGTTGAGATAAGAACAGCCCAGTAACTAAGGTATAGCACAAATCACTACTGCTACCACCAATGATAATAATGATAAGAGAAAATAACAAGGGAAGAGAATACAATACCACTTGCCGAACAAGTTTGATTCCCGGCCCCCCACCCCCGCCCCGAAGAGAGCCCGTTCCCTTCCGGGTAACTCCCAGTTACCTCCCTGGGCATGAGGCATGACGTACGGTGGTATGAAATACCTCTTCGGCTAGTTTGGGTCAGGTGTCCTGTTTCTGCTTCCTCCTGGCCTCCCCTTGTCCCTGGCAGAGCATGAGACTCACAAAGTCCTTAGACAGAATAAATATTACTTAGCACCAACTAAAAACAGTCGGTGTTACCAGCACTGTTCCCAGACTGAAAGTCAAAATACAGCGCTGTACCAGCTACTAAGGAGGAGAAAAACTGACTGCTACTGCTAAACCCAGGACACATACTACCATAGCAGTTGGAGGGACTCGCTGGTTTTGGAAATGCAGAATAACCCTATGATTCAAAATCTTGTTGTTCTTAAATTCTACTGGGACAGTAATTGATCAGAATGATTTTGTAAAATAATGTGGAGGACAAGGCTTGTTGACTTTGCTTCCTTACTTTGGAAAGTATAAAAGCATACAGACTTCAGTCTCTATGGGTACTGTGTCAAGGTTATACATACAGTAGTACTATATCAAGGGCTGGTGCTATTTCAGTCTTGTCATTTTTGTGGGATACTGGGAAGCATAATACTCAGACCTGCTGCTAAAGGAAAAAAACCTTTTACAGACTTGGCAGACCCAGAAACAGGAAGATTAAAGAGACTTACACTTTTTGCTCTATCATCAATGTAGTTTAATTTGTGTTAAAAATTAGTTTTCTCTTGCAGTAAACATTAAGGAGTCTGAAAGGTTTGTTCTCTTCTGAGGTTGCCAGTCTTGTCTGCTTGCAAAGACTCGTTTCTGGGGAGGGGAGAGAATCAAACAAATAAACCCAAAGCCTCCCCTTTCTTCTCCCTACCCAGTGAATAAACCCTTGCTCTAAAAGTGTTTAGGGTCTTTTTTCTGATTTGGGTCTTTAGGTGTTTTGTTGGTTTTTTTTTTTTTTGTTGGTTTGTTTGTGGTTTTTGGTGGGGTTTTTTTTGGTGTTAATGATGTAGTGCACTCCATTTTTTAGATATTTCATGCTTGATGCTGTAGAAACTGAACTTAAGTAGGAATGGCTGTAAATAAGAAGAATACAGTTTAAAGAAACAAATTCAATAATTTCAACTAAAAAGGAGTTTATGTTGAAATTAAATGGAGAACAGCATGCTTTGTATGGATAATCTTGATTATGCAAGTTCTTTTGAAGTGCTGTGGTGAACAAGAGAGTAATTGTTCCCTTACAGCATATGGAAACTCGATTGAAATAACTTGCAGAGATTAGCAGTTCTTCTCAATTTTTTTCTTAATTTCTTCTAAAGGAAACACATACCTTTAGCTTTTCTTTGTCATGCAGACTGTTCGTAGGGATCTTTATCAGTTTTCTTGTGCACTGTCCATGTTTGTATGTACATAGTAATACATTTATTTTTTTGTAATCAGTAAAACTCTTAGTCTTAGTTATTTCAAGTGATCTGTTAGGGAAAGAAAAACTCGATGTTACATGAACAACTTAACTTTAGAAAAGTGACTAATTGTAAGGCTACGAAAATATACACATTTGGGTAAATTACATACTGACCAGTCATTTAAATGAAACTTTTTTTCTCTTATGTTTAAACATCTTGAATATGAAGTCAGATTGATCCTAAATTTTACTGTAAGTTTTACTACTCAGAAACCAAGCATTCTGTGTTAGGAAATAGATGTACTTGGTTGGCTTCAAGTCACTTTCTGTGTGACTACTTCATTTTCTTTGATTCCCATGTCACAAGCTACCAGTCTATTTTGGGAATTATTTGCTTCTGACATAGAAAGAAATGGCCTAATTATGAATTTGAATGCTAAACCCTCACTCTGATCAGTTTTTGGTAACAGTGGGTAGTTAAGAGAATTCAGTCTGTGTAGTGTTCATACTAGCTTTAAAAAAGTAACAAAAGAATAAAACATGAAGATATGGCATCAGTTGACCATACCTGTTTTCTTACTTTGTTTTTGCAAGATTTGGAAGGACTGGAGGTAGGGTTATTCCATTTTTTTGTTGCTTTTTTTTTAATCAGAGGAAGTTACTAGATAATATGAATAGTAAAGTGCAATATAGATAGAAAGAAAGTAAGGAGTATTAATAATGGTGGGAATCGCTTTCTAGCAGAGGAGTACTGTGACTACTATAACATACCCAGTCTAATTTTATTTCTGTGCAAGAACAATGAAACTTTCGTGTTGTTGCAATATTAACTGTCTTCTGTATGTAATTAAATCCTTGCAGCTCATTTTGAAATAAAAATTGGATTAAGAAATTTTATTGAAACCTACTTTGAAATAACCATTCACACCTTAAAAAAAGTAAAAAACATCTTTGTATATGTCTCTTGGAAAACTCTTCATCAAAGAGAAGGAATATCAGGTTTTCCAGCCTTTTCATTTTTTAATATAACAGTAGATGTATTGTTGGCTTTTAGTTTGTTACAAAAATTAACTGCTGATTTGTTTTCAGCCACTGTATATTCTTGTCGCTATAGACAATACAGTGGTTCTGAAATGGCTGAGTTAATTCACAGAATAATGATTGATTTGCCATACTTACTTGAGCTGTTCCAATTCCTGCTCAATATGTCAAACATAGAGTAGGATAAAAGTTTCCTTTTTCTTTTGAGTTCTTCTAAAATTTCACACTTAATACACTTCTAGGTGTAGATGGCTGGTAATCTTGTTATTTCGTAGGGTTTATGTATATGTGGTGGGGTTTGGGGGTTTTGTTTTGTTTTTCTATTATTTTTTTAAATTGGCAGTCCTCAACTGTTTGTCTACCCCATCAACATTTCCTCTCTAAAAGTTTGTTGGCTTTGACAATGGTACCTGTACCATCCAGTCAAACCTAAATGAGGTGCAGCCACTAAAAATTAGTGGTGATAGCCTTCCTTTGTTGATTTGTACATGGCTTAAAATAACTATGGTTATTTTAACTCTAAGGCCTACTACAATATAAGTAGCTAAAAAATTACACTACTTCTGATATGCTGTCAATAACGGCTGCTTAAACCAAAGTAAAAAATTGTAATACAAACGCTATTTATTTATTTTAACTAAGGACGTGCAGTTGGACAGAGTACTGAAATTTTGTGGAGTGTTAAGCATATTTCCTTATGTTCTGCGTAGCTGCCTTATAAATTAATGACATGCAGACTGTTGGATAGCACCTGTATTTACCCAGACAGTGGCCAAGCTTAATCTATGAGGATTTTTTTCAGTATTAATATGTCATAGCATATATGGCTGGCAATTGATAAGAGTGTCAAGAGCAGCATTATATGGCAATGGGTCTACAATGTGTCATATGAACAGCTGCCAGTGATCCTATTGTCAAAGCTAGAAAAATGTGTATTAGTAGATGTGAAGCAATAGTAGGAACTTTGGTGGTGTTAATACCTTTTGGCTTATTTGTCTTTAATACGATTTTATGTTATGACTTTTAAAATACCTTGAAAATATAGACTTGAAGGTAAAAAATAGGTGTGAATTCCAGTGTTTCGGAGCTCTGATGTGCGGGACGGACTTGAAAACACTCTGAAATGGCTGTATTGACTGGTGGCTCAGCCAACACCCACAAGCATCTGGTTTTTATCTTCATCACTGAGTGCAGAAGTGCAGATGGACTGAGGGAACAGCCAGTCTTTAGTTCTAGGGTGTCTGCTGAAGTTACATACCGACTGGACTTTCTCCAGCATAGTAAGAAGGCTTAAAATGTATGTGCATTGGTGAGTTTGTATTTGTTGCATTTGACACCTTCCCATGTTAGAAATTTATAGGTATTGGCATTTTCTGGTCTGTGGTGTGTGATAAGGACAGAGGGAATTATATCTGATAAAGATGCCAAATTAACAAACTTGTTATTGTATGAACTGTTTTTAGCTTTGTGGATCTTGATCTAAGAAATAATTTCAGGTGCCACTTTGGGGTGTTTTCCTCAACCTACTTGTTAGTGAATGATAGAATTGCTGGCTGCTATTCAGAAGTGTTTCATGAAAGGAATATTTTGCAAGTGAAGCTTGCTATCTGTTAACAATCTGATACTTTCTGTGTTTTTCTGTTTTGGGTTTTTTTTCTGGTATTGTTTCCTAACCCACTGTAGTTGTCTTGGAGACTGGAAATACAGTAGCAAAGCACACGGTCAATTGCTGACTTATTGTCATTTAAAAAAAAAAAAAAGGCTGCCAAAAATGCAAATAAGGAAGTGTCGGGAGACTTCTCTCCCAGCTTTAAAAAGCCAAATCTGAATGTGCAGAGAACCTGTACAAAAGGTCTCATTTGTGAATATGGAAACTTACTGACAGTGTCACAAAAACTGATGATCTGATGGGCAGATATCTGCAATTCGCAGGGCTAATGATGTAAGATCTCTTTAATTGGGGTTGGGATTTTTACATAAGCTTTCACTTAATAATTTAATATTAGTAGAAGGCTGAAAAGTTGCTATGCCTGAATTTGTAGAATGTATAACACCTTATGGAAGAGCAAGGTAGATGTAAATTGTGTAACTTTAAAAGCAAAATTTTCATCTAGTTGAAGCCTCATACTTAAATTATTTAACTGTGGTGTCCAATGGTTGCTTTCTAATTTTATGTGAATACGGTTTTCAAACAGGTGACACTAGTGCTTTCTAGAAACTTTCCCACACAGTGTTAGAATGGGAATGCCTTTAAATAAAAGACTGTGCAATGTCATGCTAATGAGAAATAATCTGCATGTAAATGATAGACACTTAGATGTTGTGTGTTGAAGGTTCTTGGTTGGATTTTTTTTTCCCTTTTTGCCTGTGGGAATCCTAACCAGAGGAGCAGAGGAATTAACTTGGGACTTCGGGATAAAGACCTAAGAAAGCATTAAGAATAGTTTGTCTGGGCCTATACATGTGCTTGTCAGAATATCCAGCTCCCACAGAATATACTGGCAGTGTCAAGAGGCCCCAGCTGAGATGAAGGGCCTGTTGTAATACAGTTACTGCTTCAAAATGTGTAAGTCAAAATGTCTGGTAGATGCAGAGAAGAGTTACAGTGTAGAGGCACACAAAGCCAATACTGAGTTAGCCCAGCTTTAATCTTCGTATAGATCTCATTATTTTTAATCATTTCTGGGAATGATAGGAAGGGAAATTTGACAGGGGAAGAAGGGAAAAGTGAAAAAGCATGGAGATAGCTTAAGGTTCTGTTTCATACTTGAAAGCAGATACAAAATCTCTTACAGAATATTTTAGCTGGAACTGGCCTAAAATGATCAACTAGATCCAGATACATTGATAAAAATACTGAACAGAACTGGCCTGGGAATTAAGCCCTGAGGAACACCACTGGTGACCTGTTGGGTAAAGGTAGTCCCATTCACTACACCACTTTGAGCCCTGCTGTTGACCCAGTTCTTCACCCAGAACACAGTGAACCTGCATATTCCAGAGGTGGACAATGTGCCCAGAAGGATGCTGTGAGGGCAGCATCAGAAGCCATACTAAAATCCAGAAAAAGTACAACCATCACCTTCCCTTCCACCAGGCAGGTGACCTTATCATAGAATGATATCAGATCGGTTAAACAGGACTTCTCCATGCTGACTGATGTTTGCATTGTCCTTTAATGCCTTTCAATAGTATCCAGTATAATCTCTGTAATTTTTCCAGGAACCGAGATTAGATTTAACAGGCCTGTAGTTTCCTGGATCTTCCCTTACGTCCTTCCTATAAACTGGAATAATGCTGGCTAGCTTCCAGACAGTGGGGACCTCCCAAGACTCTTTGGTAGATGATAGAGAAGGTTCTGCAATAACATCCTAGCTAGCTCCTTCACTGCTTGTGAATGTTCAGCTGATACAGCTGGTCCCTTAAAATTTTGTTATCAACAAATGCAAAGTCATTGTTCCCACACTCAGTCCTTCAACTCTGGGGACTGGGCATCTCAAGGTCTATCCATATTATTAAAGACTGAGGCAGAAAAAACATGGAAAGCTTCCACTTTTTTTTATCATTCTTATTAGACCATCTTCAACATATATTGGTCTGATTTCTTTTTTTCTCTTTACACTTCTTGCTGTTAACCTACGTAAAGCATTTGTGTTGTCTAACACAGCACTGGCCAGTTTCAGCTCTAATTGAGCTTTGTCTTTTTTTCTTCTTGCATACATGAACTACAGCTCTGTAATCTTCCTTCAAAGCCTGAATGTGCTTTCAGAGAGTGTACAGTTTCTTTCTCCTCTTGAGCTCTATAAGGAGTTCCTTGTTCAGCCAAGCTGGTCATTTACCCTGCTTGCTTGACTCTTAAGGAATTGCCTGCTGCTGTGGTTTTTGTGTAGTAAGGAATTCTGTTTTAATTATGCTGGGGTTTGCTTTTTTGAAATAATGAGACTAAGAGGTCCTTAAAACCTGTTTAATTCTTTCAGGTGATAATATAAAATGTTTTGGTTTGTATAATTGCCTATCAGCCTTGATACTTAATCAGATCTTGGATATTTTGACTTGTCATGTAAGCCTTCATAGACCATAGATGTCAAAACAGGTAGCTCCCTTTTATTAACTATTAATGTTTAGTGTTTTTTAAACTATTTTTAAACTGTTAGAGTGCAAAGTTCAGACTATAGCTTGACTATGATTTGTGTAATTGTATTCTCTTGCAGGAAACACAGCATTACATGACTGTGCGGAATCTGGAAGTCTGGAGATCATGAAGATGCTTCTGAAGTATTGTGCTAAAATGGAAAAGGATGGTTACGGAATGACACCCCTTCTGTCAGCTAGTGTGACAGGCCATACAAATATCGTGGACTTTCTGACACAGCATGTGCAGACCAGTAAGGCTGAACGCATAAATGCCCTGGAACTTCTAGGAGCAACATTTGTGGACAAAAAGAGAGATCTGCTTGGTGCCTTGAAATACTGGAAGCGAGCTATGGAAATGAGATATAGTGATAGGACTAATATCCTGACCAAACCTGTGCCACAAACACTAATTATGGCATATGATTATGCTAAAGAAGTTAATAGTTCCGAAGAGCTAGAAAATCTTATTGTAGACCCTGATGAAATGAGAATGCAAGCACTATTAATTAGAGAACGAATTCTTGGTCCTTCTCACCCGGATACATCCTACTATATTAGATATAGAGGTGCTGTCTATGCTGACTCTGGAAATTTCAAGCGTTGTATCAACTTATGGAAATATGCTCTGGATATGCAGCAGAGCAATCTTGATCCACTGAGCCCAATGACAGCCAGCAGTTTGCTATCATTTGCTGAACTTTTTTCCTTCATGCTTCAGGACAGGGCAAAAGGCCTGCTAGGCACTACTGTCACATTTGATGATCTAATGGGTATACTGTGCAAAAGTGTTCTTGAAATAGAACGGGCCATGAAACAAACCCAGTGTTCTCCTGATCCAATACAGCTGAACAAAGCCCTTTCCATCATCTTGCATTTAATTTGCTTGTTGGAGAAAGTACCTTGCAGCTCAGAACAGGAGCATTTTAAGAAACAGACTATTTACAAGTTTCTTAAGCTTCAGCCTAGAGGGAAGAATAACTTTAGTCCACTTCACCTTGCTGTTGACAATAAAACTACATGTGTGGGTCGCTACCCAGTTTGTAAATTCCCCTCTCTACAAGTTACTGCTATCCTGGTGGAATGTGGTGCTGATGTAAACGTCAGAGACTTCGATAACAACAGTCCGTTACACACTGCTGCACTGAACAACCATCCAGACATCATGAATCTTCTTATCAAGTCAGGTTCTCACTTTGATGCCACCAACTCACGTAAACAAACTGCTAGTGATTTACTGGATGAAAAGGAAATAGCAAAAAATTTAATCCAGCCGATAAATCATACTACTTTACAGTGTCTTGCTGCCCGTGTAATAGTGAATCATAATATATGCTACACAGGGCACATCCCTGAAAAACTAGAGAACTTTGTTTTGCTCCATAGATGATAGTGTGAAGTGCCAGAGTACTGGTTTTGAAGCATGACTTCATGATAATATTTTCCTTGAGCACTGTTACGATACACCAGCATTCTCTTAGTTTGCTTCATCTTGCTCTCATTGGCTAAAGCATTGTTAATATCAGATCTGCAGAGTTGGGTTCCTAGTATTTAATATGAATATTCAATATAATATATTTTGTGGATTATTTAGAAATGTAATGCCATATTTAGACTCTTAAAATTGTCTGCCAAAGGCTTGTCTATTCTGGTCTTATTTGCCTGTTGGTGTTTGGGACTGAGTTAAATATCTTCCACTGGTGTCTTTTTTTATATCACTGTGTGGATTTTATACAGTTGGAAGGTCATCTTTTTGGTTTTGCTTGAGCATTTCTACTCTCTCTTCTTTTTCTATGGACACATTGCTAAACTGTACATGTTGTATGGACTTGTTAACATTTGCAGCTACCATAAGTGCTTTTATCTTCTCTATGCACTGGCTTAAACATGACTGTTGTGTGTGAGCATATTTCTATGCAGCACTTGGCCAGTTTCAACTTTAATGCTGATTTTGGAGTTTTGAGCTTTTCCAAGAATGCTGTCTTCATAGCATGATAAATTTTGGAGTTACTTACCAGCTCTCCAAATTTGGGTTTGACTTTCTCACTATTGTAATGGAGGTTGTTTTCCTTCTGATTCTCTGTAAATTTATTCTAAATTTGGGAGAATATCTCAATTTTTCTATTTGTCATCCACTTGAACTTTAAATCTGAAAATGTTTTATTGCATCATGCAGTTAGGGGAGGAGTCCTCATTATGTACAATTGACACCTTCCCCTTTGCACTAATGTCTTGCTTGTGCTGGTTTTGTGACTAGATGTGAAGTTGTTCAAAGTTTAACCTCAAACTTAATGATACATTTTAATGAGAAATAGATCAAATGTATGCTGTAGTTTAAAATTTACAAATCAGCATTAGCTATATAAGAAACTAAAGCATGTTGGTGGCATGATGCTTATCTGTCTGGATCTAGACATTATCTAATATAGTAAATGGCTGTATGGCAGGGTGTTGGAAGTTCTATAGCAATGTCCTTTTTTCTTAATTTTAAAGTGTCTTTATAAATACTTGCATGGCTTTTTCACCTCTGCTATGTCAGCTCTACATAACAAAAAGCAAAAGTTCTGTTGTGTATATAGCTCTTAATTAAAGTACCTATTTTTATATTTGCACAACAGCTTAGCTTTTACAACAGAAAGGGCTCTTTTGACTTGATAAGAAATCTATAACTAAAGATCATAAATGTGAGTGCAATTCAGGTAATTAATTTAATTCAGCACTTTACTGTTGATTAATAGTAGAATTTATTCTGCAAATGTCTTAAAGTGAAAATCATTTCAGTTGGATAGAATATAGTTTACTTGTAAATTTAGTGGTATAGCATACTGGATATTTTTGACTTGATATTTCATTTCAGTGGTGGGCTGTAAGTGTACCTACAGGGCTTTTGCTCCAGAAATTCAACAAGTCCATTTAGGCTTGTGTTCAGGCACTGCCACTGCTTCTGAGCTACCAATGCAGAAAAATACTGGGAACACTGCTGAAAAAATTTTATGCCCTGCAGGGGTGTAACAGCTTTTAAAAGTGATTATACAGTTCACAGTATGGCTCTCTAGAGACAGAGACACTGATACCTCCTTGCTTGTTGAGACCTCCAAAGTTGTATTTTTTTGGGGGTAGGGGATAAATGCTTAAAGCTGTTTTTCTTCTCATTGTCTTGGGTTTCAAGTGAGATACTTAATCCAGGAAGATGAATAGTATTCTCTTAAAAAAAAAAAATGCTTTTCTTACCAAATTCTATAAGACTTTATTCCTATTTTTGTATAGTTTATGCTGATAACAAGATTCCAGCTGTCTTTGGTGTCTTTGTTCTGTTTAAGTGCAGTGTAAACACACTTTCTGAAATGCAAGGCAACAGTTAGTTTTCCATATACTTTTCAGAAGTCACTGGATAGGAAGTAATTTTGTGTTTTCAGAGTCCCCAAAGAGCTGTCTCTTACCGACTGTTTTGCAACTCATTAAAATAAACCTGTTTCCATTTTCACAAAACACTACTTTTAAAAAAGGAATAGAGTGCTGTAGCAAAATCCTTACGGGAGGATTTATAAGAAAGGTAAAAGCCTCATGAAAAAATGTGCCTCTCGTGAGTTTTATATCAACTGCAAGGTGACAGCGGTAGGATATAACTGCTCTTGAAATAGCTTCCTCATGCTTTGAAATACAGAGTGGAATGCCCGTTAAACTCTAAAATGTTGGCAAATATGAGTAAGTAGACTACACACTAATTTCTGTCTTCTGTGATTATGATGAAGCCAGTTGGTATTTAATGCTTCAAAGTAATTTTGGAAAAATTGATGGGAGACATACTAGACTGTTCATGTCTCGGCTTTGAGTGTGAGTTGAGCCCTCAGTGAGGGCAGAATGAAAAGTTATTGTTGTTTTGGTTATAAATAACATGGTATTTGTGTTCTATCACAAAGGCTTCCTATGCAGGGCTAGCTCCATGTATGGAAATACTGGAGTTTCTTTTTCATGTGAAGAAATTTAGCTTAAACAGTAATGTAAAAAAGGAATAACAAGCATATTTCTCTGTTCTTGCTCTCTTTAGGCTCCAAATGCAGATTACATTAAAAATATGTTTTGGAGAACACGTTTCTGTGTCTGTATATCTGTTACCCATAGGTCTGCTGCATTACTGGTTGGTAAGCCACTTTTTCTGTTCAGTGTAAATAGTTAAATATGAATGCTGCAGCTTTAGAGTTCAGTCTTCACATCATTAAGAATTGTACCTTAAACAAAACTTCATGTTTCATTCTCCTTCCTTCTGTGAAACAGTGGTGCAGCCCAACCTTTAAGTTCTGGTAGTGGGTAATAGTAAAGAAGAGGCTTAACTGAATGACATTATTTTCCCAGTTTCTAGAAAATGCCATTAGTTGCGCTGAGAACTGTGGAAACTAGTAATTTTAGTTTATAGCGTAGAAGTAGTTAGCAAAACCTTGTACTTTTTCAAGAAAGTTGCAAATTAGTTTTCTCCTTAAAGCTTTTGAAGTCTCTTCCCGATTGCACAGACGACTTAAAAAAAACAGAGGAATAGAATACTCTTGAGGTTGAGAGAAGTAAGGAAGATCTTTCTTAAAGCCTGTGGAAAATAGGAGACTTTGAAGAACAATGCCATTGTAATTTAAAAAGTTCTTTATGTGCAGTAGTAACAGTCCTATACTTAGAAGCAGCATACGCTTCAAGGAACTGAAATTTTAGACTTAGGCCTAATAAAAAAAGATGAGGTTCTGGATGAGAAAAACTGATCCAGAGCTTTTACAGGAAGGTAATTGTCACAGAGATGGCTTTAATGAATTGAATATAGGTTCTCTTAACTGGGAAAGGGAAGAATGAGAAAAGAACATTTATGTTGTTATTTATCCCTCTGGAGCTGCAGATGCTGAAAGGTGTTTTTTGTCTGGAAGTGCCTGCTGGTTACCTAAGCTGTATACCCATGCAGAATTGCTTCTTGGCAGGAACAAATGCTGGCGTTCAGTTGAAGACCAAAACTCAGCGTACAAAGTAGCACAGGAAAAGGGCAAAAGAGGCCAAGTGTGTTGGCTTAACACAAGTATGTTACTCTGTCAAAGGCAATTAAGTTTGTTTCCCACACAGTATTCAGAGGGCCATATATCATCCACAATGAAAAGCTCTTTTTGTTCCTGCCAAATCAAAGATGTACCTTGCAGTTGATCTTCAATATTTAGAAAAATTGAGAAGAGGGTTTCTGTACTCAGAAGTTGGGGATAATGATAAATGCTTTCTGATCCCTGCAAGTACCCATCATAAGTCAGTTAGTGTGAGGCTATGATGTAAATGGCAACCATGTCTCCCCATCAGATTGTAGAACTTGGGGGTTCCCACTTGAAGTTCAAAAAGTTGCTTCTTGAAGATTGTCTCTTATTTCCAGTCCATAGTTTCACAGTACTAAACTTCTTTCCTTCTCTTTATTTTTGCATGTGTGGCTATCAGGCTTGCATAGTACTTTTACTTGCTAGCCTCTTGGCTAGCCCCTTTGGCTAGTTTGGGTCAGGTGTCTGTCTCTGCTCTCTCCTGGCTTCCCCTCCTCCCTGGCAGAGCATGAAACTAAGACCTTAATTGGAGTAAACGTTACTTAGAACACCTATGTTTTTAATTGCTGCTATCAGCACTGTTTTCAGACTAAAGTCGAAAACACAGCACTGCACCAGCTACTAAGAAGGAGAAAAATGACTGCTACTGCTGAACTCAGGACACATTCTTTTTCACGATCCTGCATTTCAGTTCTCCAAGATGGAAACTGTTGTGTTAATAAAGCTTAAAGTGACATGAAATGAATTCTGGAAAGAGAAACACATCTGGTCCAAAACAATTCTCTGGGAAAAGGGAATTGGTACTTCTGAAAATCTGCCCACTGTGGTTTGCTCTCTCTGGAGTTTCCAGCAGGAGTTTTCCTGAGATCACACCTCTGTGCATGCCTGGAGTTAATTTCCCAGCTGTCTCATGTCCTGTTTATGCAGCAGTGTTTCTCCAACTCTGATACTTTGCCTTCATGCCCCACTGAATGCAGATGTGCACTCTGCCTGGCCCCAGCTGCCTTTGCCCACCACTGCTACTGGGACACAGCTGCCAAACCAGTCAATTCCTCTCTGACAGGGATGTCTGGAGAAGTCTGGTGCAGAGGATGAGCAGTGGTAGCTCTTAAAAATGAAGAAACCCTAAAAGCTCAGATTTCTGTACATTCTTTGCAACCTTTTTCTAACCATGCCGTCATTGCTTCTTGCTGTGTTCTCCATGGCCTTTCTTTAACTGTTACCAGTTGCTTCAGGGAGTCCTGTTTCCCACTCTTCCCCTGCTGCTATTGTGACTGACTCAAGCCTGTGTTGAAATGAGAATCACTTGTGAATATTTGGCCTGTGCCATGCCTTAAACAGCTTGTGCTATTTCTAAGCTGTGTCAGCTGGGCAGTGGGAGGTCTGGAAGAAATGTGGGATTGAGCTTGCTTAAGAACCAGATCTGTCTGCAGATGTGCTCTCTACACAGGTATTGCTGGCTTAAGCTGTTACGATTCCATAAGCAAATCTCATCTTGGAATCAGTAATACTGGATTTCTTTCCATGCAGAAAGTCCTTAAAAAGCTTTGCTTCTGTTTAAACAGCTGGTCCTGTATCTTCAAAGTTGCTGATTTTTCAGTTTCTGGCTTCTGAGAATCTGCCTTAAAAATATGTCTTTCAGTGTCTTTCCAAGTCCCACTAGTTCATCCACCAGGCTGTTGCTTTGTGACCTCATTTTGCCCTTCTGTGCTGTGGAAATATGTGCCAACATTAGGAATGTGCCATTTCACATGTTGCTTCTCAGTATGCTTATTGATACCACAAAGGCGGGAAGTGCATTAAAATTGCTTCTTACCAGGTGTACTGCCTGACTCTGGCTTGCCATTAACAAGGCAAGGGTCACTTACCTCAGAGGATAAATTCCAGTAGATTAAAAAAGCTATTTTAAAATAGGTGATAGTGAAAATTTGTAAATTACTACTGTGGAAACATATTTTAATAACCTGAATTGAATGTGGAACTATATTCTTAAATCCAAAAAGGAGAAACACCAAAACATGCTGTGGTTGCACCTTAGAACAAGATAAAGGCACCTACTGGTGGGACTGGAGAAGCAAGTAAATTCACTTATTTTCCCTGTCAACACCCAGATTACTGCTAACTTCATCATGGGTGGATAATTAGACCTCTGTGGACTTAGAGCAAAGAATGCTAACTGCACAGACCTTGCCAGAGGCTTCTCAGCAATGTAGGCAAAAGAAAATCTTATTTTGCACTGGCAGTGGATTGCGTTTTGCAACAGAAGAGGGAAGAAAGTCTAGAAAGGGTCTTACAGAAGTAGGAAGAGATGGTCAGTTGGACTTTATCAGGCTATAGGTAACTTAAGGTTGCCAAAGATGGATGTCTGTTATCAGACCCTTCATTCAACAACTCCAGTTAGCAGCCTCTCCTGACCATCTTGCATCTTCCATGCTGTTATGCAAAGGTCTGAGCAAGTGTGAAGGACGAGCCTGAAGAGCTTTTGCTGCTGCAGCCAGCTTCAACAGGGTTAACAACAGCTACTGCTGGAAGTCCTCTTCTGTCCCATGTACACAGCAGACCTTGTCCTCCTGTTCTCCAGAATATTGTGTAAGCAGCATGCTGACCTAGGTAACCCTTTACTTTGAGTCGTGCCGTTATCTGGAGCTAGGATGAAATACCATGTCAAGGCATCTGAACATACTGCCTTGACTGCAAGCTGTATGCAGATGAGCCAGGGGTTGCCACTCTCACCTGATAAATCCTTGAATCCTGCTTTGTTTAGTCTTCAGCTAACTTCAGCTGTGTGATCTTGGTCTTACACCAGCAGAAATCAGCCAAGAAGAGCAGTGGAAGAAGGGTGTGCAGCTACTGCAAAGTAAAGCTGGTTTAGCAGGCAATAGTAAATTTCATCTGTGGGGGTGAGAAGATGCTGAAATATCACTCAGTGGGAAAATGAAGTATCGTTACTGCACTAATGGCAAAAAAGCAGTGCGCAGCAACCACTACAGAAAGATCAGAGTCTGTGCCCACATATTGTGAACTGCCAGTCTGGAAAAGATATCTGAAATATCACCTCAGTCATTTTAGCAAGCTTTGATCGCAGAAAAAGAATCCTAAATAGAAATGTAGCTTTGAGTGTTTCCTAAGCAGCTAAGATTTTATGCATAGTCATTGAACCATTCTCTGACATGATTTCAGGAATAAAAATTCCCCAAATCTTATTTTTTTATTTTATCCACTATGATTGGGACCCCCTTCTGTAAAGGGCCCCTCAGCACAAACTTTATACCTTCTAAGCAGAGTTCATCTACACAGTCCACTCTTCAGCAACCTATACAGATAAAAAAGCACCCTTTCAATGAGGAATACTCCCCCAGGGACAGAGAAACGAATGTTCTGGTCATTGTGCAACAGCACCAGAAGACTAAAAAGCAACTTAGTCCTGAGTAAGTTCTTATTCAAAAGAGAAATTTCAGGAAGTAAGAAGGAAAGTACATGCTTTCTTTTGTACAGAGGTGGGATTTTTAATTAATCAAGGATATCAGAAATACTTACAAATCAAGAACCTTCCTGTAATTTGTAGTCTTTGTCTCCAGCTGAAGGGCATTCTGAAGCTCCTGGACTGGAGCACCTTTCCTATGAAGACAGGCTGAGAGAGCTGGGCTTGGAGAAGAGAAGGCTCTGGGGTGACCTTTCTTGTGGCTTCTCAGTAGCTAAAGGGTGTCTGCATGAAAGCTGCAGAGGGGCTTTTTACAAGGGTGTGTAGTGATAGGACAAGGGGGAATGGCTTTAAGATGACAGAGGGGAGATTGAAATTGGAACTTTGAAAGAAGTTCCTCCCCGTGATGGTGGTGAGACACTGAAACAGGTTTCCCACAGAAGTTGTGGCTGCCCTATCCCTGCAAGTGTTCAAGGCCAAGTTAGACGGGGCTTGGAGCAACCCTGCCCATGGCAGAGGGGTTGGGATTAGATGATCTTTTAAGGTCCATTCTAGCCCAAACCTTTTATGATTCTGTGATTCTATGACTTGGTACCTGGGGTTGAGCACATGTGGGTGCTGAACAACTTAAAGAGAGGCTAAAGACATTCCGTCACCATTAACTACAGGGCCCAGTGACCACGCTTCAAAATACGTGTGTATAGCTCATAGCATAAATATGCATGTGCGTGTGTGGCAGAACACTTGTGTGTGTAGTCATGCACTTGCTTATAAATAGAGAAGCAAGCTCTTTTTGCTGCAAGAGCTGTGAACTTTCCTTAGTAATTAACTGTGCTTTTAACATGTGTCTTCTCTTTTCATTTGCCTGAAGAAACAGAGGCAAAGCAGAGTGACTTGAAGTCATTGAGGCAACTGAAGATACTAGATAGCTAAACTGAGGCACTAAGAGAATCAGAAGCATTAACCACCATTGTTTCATGGTTTGTGCGGCTGATACTAGCCCTGGAGAAAAACGTGCACTTGAAGAAAGATTCACAGGGTGGCAAACTCATTTTAGTGAAGATTACTGGATTTTGTGTATTTAATGGCATATGACACAACTGCATATGTAGATAAATAGACACTTTTTCTGGTTTGGCATGGATAGAAAAATGTGTGACAACCTAATGTAGAAGGGAAAAGAAATCCTAAACTGCCTTTGTTTCCTTCCTACTGTGAGCATTTTATGATTGACTGCAAGCCACCCCAGGTACTTTTGGCCTGCAACCGCTGCAGGTGAAGTCTGGCAGGTATTTACAGAACATCTCCATTGAGACTGCTCATTGAATAGAAAGAGGAAGTATTTTCCAATGAGTGTTTTCGAATTTTGATAATGATAAAACATTTTTGAGAGGAACACCTACAGATTCAAGTTCTTTAAGACTTTTTTTTTTTTCTTACAAGCTTTTGTGGGTTGGATATTTCCCTCAAACTGAATATGTAAAAGAGAATTGCAAAAAGCAACCGTGTTTTTGTCGTGGTTTAAACCCAGCCACGCAGCTCATTCACTCACTCACTCCCTTCTTGCCCTCCCCCTACTCCTGGAGGGATGGGGAGGAGAATCGAAAAGAATGCAACTCCCATGGGTTGAGATAAGAACAGTTTAGTAACTAAGGTATAACACAGATCACTACTGCTACCACCAATAATAATAATGATAAAGGAAACAACAACGGAAGAGAATACAACACCTCAACACCAGCCGACCGATAACTTGCCCCACCCCACCAACTGAGCACTGACCGATACCTCATCCAACCCTTCCATGCCCTAGCCCTTCCGGGTAACTCAGTTACATCCTGGGCATGACGTGCTGTGGTATGGAATACCTCTTTGGTCAGTTTGGGTCAGGTGTCCTGTCTCTGCTTCCTTCTGACTTCCCCTCCTCCCTGGCAGAGCATGAGGCTCAGAAAGACCTTGGCCAGACCAAACATTTGAGCAGTAACTGAAAACATCGGTGCTATCAGCACTGCTCCCAGGCCCAAATTCAAAAGCACAGTGCTGCACCAGCTACTAAGAAGGAGAAAAAATGACTGCTACTGCTGAACCCAGGAGAGTTTTACCTCAAAATGATCTTACTAGCTGCAAAGTGGAAGTACGGTTTGCTTAAATAGCTTACTTGCAAAACTGGTTATCTAAGAATTTGTCTAATTCTTCACGTAAATGAGGACTAGAAATCTCTTTGGCTTGTCTCCAGTGTCTGAGAGAGTTCAAAGCACAGTAATTTTCCATCATGCCCTTTGAAATGCTGCAGTAGAGAGAGCATGGTTTAGTTGGCATGCACGTCAGTGTGTAATTACTGTTACTAAAATATGTCCATAGCCATGGTTTGTGCCACAGAACATGTACTCATAAGAGACATCCCTCAAATAGGCAAATTGGAAGTGTGAGTATCAACAACAGATACTCACACAGATAAAAGAACAGAGAGAGCAGGCTGCAGAACTAAAATCTACCCACTTTGCCTGCTCCTTGATTTCAGACTTGTGTTGTTTAAAATTAACTGAAGACATTAGTGTTTGTCACTGTGATGTTAGCATACAGGAGTGAAACAGGGGTAGAAATCTCACATTTGCAGACAGCCTGAAGCTTTGGCATTCAGAAGCAAGTCATTTTCCAGCTGTCTCTCCTGGGTCATGGTGAAGGCTCACAATGGTACAACAGTATTATTAACTATGCACGTGCCAGCTAAAGCTTCTAGAAAAGGCAAAGAACTTCCAGGATTATTAACAGTGGTGTGCTGGCTTCCAAAATTTAGTGAAGCTTAGGAAGGTGTGCTATCACATTCTTTGTTTCTCCTGATTCCTGCTGTCTCCCACCTGGTGCTATGGGCATGCCCTGATGTAGTGTCGCCAGGAGTCTGCACTTAGAATCATAGAATAGTTAGGGTTGGAAAGGACCTCAAGATCATCTAGTTCCAACCCCCCTGCCATGGGCAGGGACACCTCACACTAAACTATCCCACCCAAGGCTTCATCCAACCTGGCCTTGAACACTGCCAGGGATGGAGCACTTGGCTCACATGCACCCTGTCTGCAGTGCTCCTGGCGACTTCCTTCAGCTTGTGCACTGAAGATGAACTGTGAAGGTAACACATCCCTTGAAAGGGTACCTGTGCTGCTTTCTTCTTCCCTGGTACAGAAGTCACTAATTTGCTGGTGGTAAGGTGTTCTGCAGCTGAAATAGCCATTCTGCTGTGTGTCCTCTGAGGTCAAGGTCTTCCTCTGGGAGGAAGTCTATTGTGTAAGGACTTGCAGACATCAAGGAAGCCTGTGCCATTAGAACACTTGTGCAAACACAGTGCTATAATGTCAGGCTGCTGGGACTCTCCCCATCCTCAAGGAGTTCAAGGTATTTTTTATGTTTCAGAGCGCTCTGGAGTAAACTCTACTAGATTTTGCCACGCAGGACTGTAACGATGCAGACAGACTAGTGAAGGGCAGAAGAAGGAAAGAGACGCAGTGCCTCAGCAGCAGGGAATCCTTAGCAGCAAGGATAAAGCATCATCAGTCAGGCAGGAACGCTTGTGCAGCAGTCTGGCACAAGCCCCCTGGAAAGTTAAGAAAATTCTCAAGACAAGGTGTGGAAGCAGCTGAATTACTTTTTTCTTGGAAAATTCTTTTTTTCTTTTTCTGATTATATTCTTGCACCTTATGTATGAGGAAACATGCACAGAAAAATGGGAACAGCCGGTAATAACATTACCGAGGACATGGGTAATGCAGGAAACGTTTCTAAGGAGGGCTGTTTCACGTAGCAGTTCACATCATTCTGGGCCCCAAAGAGTGTTCTTGTAAAGTCTGCGTGAGTGAGGCTGTGTGATTACCTTGCTCTTTTGGCCCTGGGGGGATTTTGCAGCTACAAGTTACTGAATTAGTGCTCACTTCTTATCAAGACATGGTTTCTTAAAATAAAATTAAATTCATGGTCATTCAGAGATAGGAATACACTGTGTACAGTTCTGTGCAATGTGGAATTTTGCCATGCATGTTAAAATCTGGGTTGTCACAGAGTACAAGGAACTCATTAAGCTAACTGTAGTTGTGGTTTCAAACACATAGAAACTTTCCAAAAATCTATTTGCAACATAGCTTGACAAATTTCTGGTTTTGATAGTCTTGTGCTTTTCAGCCAGCTTTCACTCGTGATATGCTGTTGGAAACTATCACATCAAAGTGCTTTTGGAACAGTGTGTTTTGTAGTATCACAGCCCATCAAACCAGACTGATAACTAAGAACGTGCTTCTGCTCAACTTCTTCCTGTGAAAAGATTCACTGCTCTCAAGAGGACTGAAAATGTACTTTACGCATGACTCTCAGCCAAATGCTAAGTACGCAGGAGACACTGCATGTTTTCCAACTGTTAGTGCCATTAGTTAGTCTTTCACAGGATAATCTAAGTTGGATGAGAGCTCGGGATGTTTCTCATGCAACCTACAGCTGAAAGCATGGCCAGCTGTAAAACCAAAGCCAGGTTCCTCAGGGCTTTAACCAGTCAGGCCTTGAAAATCTTGGTGGTAAATATTTCTTGAAGAATCATCTAGCTGCTCTGAACATATGAAGAAATATGAAAAGGCTAACTGTTTCTGTATTCTTAAAAAATCGACTTCTTCCTGTTTCAAACAGCATGTAGAAACTTAAAAGGGAGGCACAGCGTGTTTAAGACAGCATTAGGAACGTTTCTCAAACTCTAAAATGAAATGAACGTGACAATCAGATATAGGTGTGATGAGAGGGCTCAATTAATTTGTGCCTGTGTAGCATTTATGGTGGGAGCTCCACAAATAAGCTGATGCCAGACTTAGAGATGTCAATTAAAATCCATACTCTCAACAAAGGGAATGAAATGGAGCCAGGTAAAAGACCTGGCTCTGCCATGAGAAGAAGCGAGGACTGCTGTTCCATGCAGGAACTGATAGTGCCATGGCATTCTTAGGCACTCCTCTTTGAGGAACAGGCCTCCTGTCTGCCCTTCTGCCTTCTTGCTTTTAATGACTGGACCAGAAATTGTTTTTGTAGCCCCAGTCCTGAAGCAAAGGAAGTCATCAACTGTGCCATTGTCAAGCATGCAAACAGGAGGGCTGCAGGGTTCCCTGTGAAACCCTTTGGGTTTAGGATGTTCTGAATAAAGTATCTGCCTTCACAAATATATTTTGTTAGACATGGGGCTTTTTCGGTTTTGTTGGTGACAGGCTGAGGCAAGGAGGATGAAATGTGAGCATGTGAATCACCATACCATGAATTAATCATAAGTTGCCATCCTTTCTGTTACAGATACTTAAATCCTTATTACATAAATCTGTTAGTTAGTACTTACTGAGACTTCAGCTAATACAAGCTGGTATACCTGGAGCCTTCTTATACAGGAGCTTCTTATGCAGGGGCTAATAGATGTTGTGCACGTCCAACCTCCCAACACAACTCTTGAGTCCATCGCTTAACCACCAGCCATGAAATACAATGTGTGACCTTCACAGGGCAGAGCCCTTACAGTCCTTGAGGGGGACTTCAGTGCTCAGCGCTGTTGTGAATGCACGAAGTGACCTGACATTTCACGACAACTTGAGTCCCAGCTGGTGGGAAACCCTCATGCTCCATGTCCTTATTCATATGTGACTCAACGGTGTATTTTGATAGGAAGCATGTGATTTACGTTCAGTTTCCACCAAGGATTCAGAAATAGGAAACAAGTGTATAAACTGCTACCTGTCTGGGAAAGGTAGTGCTTTATTGACCCTTGCTCCTGTAATCGGTCTGACAACATGCACGTTGAAATGTGATTTAAACAACACCTATGTGAGATGAGTCAATAGAGCACTGCACACATGTTGCATGACTTCCTCGTAAAGTGTTAACCAGCTGGAGTACAACATTGAACCTGTCATTTCAGAACAGAAACTTCAGGCATGCAAGTTAACAGGTGTCCCTGCAAAATGTTGGGCCCTTTGGGAAAGACTGCTCTTTAAATATACAAGTGATTGCATTTGCTTTGGTGACAAGTTGCTAAGCAACCTGCACTGCATGGAGAAAATACAGTCTCAGCAGTGCTTTGCAGTCGAGTTGGCATCTTTGGCATTGAATACCATGAATACCATGAATTAGCAGTGACAGAAGCTGCAGGACTTTATCCACAGCAAAATACAGGAGGCAGATACCCAGGTATGCCAGTGGTTTCAAGTATTAATTAAAAAGCAGGCAGACAGGTTTAGAGTAAAGTTCTAGTTTAAAATCACATGCAGTACTGTCAGTTTATCTAGTTAGCATGAAAATGGATTAATTGTTGTAGAAGTCCATATTCAAATGTGGTGATTTGGGCATAAAAATTACTCTTATCTGAACACTGCCAGAAAGTAAATTTTTGTTGCAAAAATTGGAAGCAACTAAACTGGCTGAAAAAGTGACAGAGTTAAAAAGGGACAGTATCTTTTAGATGTTTGGTGTATGTGAAATACAATAGTGCACACCTCTATGATTGAAGACCAAGCAACCAGGTGGCCTCACCCACTTATTCTTCAGTGAGCTCAGTCTCAGCATGTCATATGTAACCACTGCAGTCAGCCACATGAAATTCAGTTCAGTGAAGCAGGTAAGTGTGATTTGTCATCAAGAATATACATATTCTATCCAACTTCCTGTAAAGTGTTATGGGACATCACCTCTAAAATAAGTATCTCCCAGATCTCTGCCTAGGACATTGGAGAGAGGTCTGTAAGGTGGGGTAAAACATAGAGGATGTCTTTACAGCTTTGCCTGTATCCTACAAATATCTGCATGATTAGTAAAACTTGTAGCTACTATCAGCAGCACAGCCAAGTGCGCCATCAGAGGAAGAGACGCCGGAGCATTCTCCTGCCCTTTGCTGTTCGTAGAGGAGCTGCCTCCTTGGGAAACCAGCAACTGCAGGGTGCTCCTGGCATGCTGTAACCCCGACAAGGACACACCCTTACTTTTGTTGATGCAAGTCTTGTTACCGCTTTTAGCAAGCAAACTAGCTGCGAAGTGTGAGGTCTCTGCGATACGGATTTCTAGCTCTCCTTTGCTCATAGGAGTGAGCTACCTCATGGTATGATCATAGCCCCAGGCTATGTGTGCTATAGGAGGGAGTAAACTATAACATCAAAAATTATCATAGGAAACCAGGTGAAAAAGCATTATGGAGCCACTAAATAGCACTTACATAGTAAAATGAATTGGCACGAGTGGAAAGCCTGGGTGTTGGAACTGAAAAAATGCCTGGTCATGGCCCTGTGGTTTTCTTTTGTAATTGGAGGAGCAGCCAGTGTATAGTCTATCACACTGAATTTACTTTTTCAGTTCCTCTACATCATAACCTCACTGTTACCGTAGCATTTCAGTGTGTCTTCAGTTGCTATAATGGAAGTTACTTCAGCATGAAGACATTTGAATGGAAACAATTGCAGGACATGCCTCCAGTGAAGCATGTGACTGACATGAAATGAGTGTGATGCTTACGTTAGGCAAAAGCTTGTGAGGAAGCAATGCTGGTTTCATTTCCAAGCAACACTGGCTTCAAAAGAGATTAAAATCATATATTAACTGGAACTGATAGAGCAATCATAAAACTCGAGAAGCATGAATTTGTTGGACAGATAAGCAGTTGTTTATCCTGCATTCAGTGTGTTTCCATATTGTTTGAAGGCCAGTTCTAAAACATATTTTTTGCAGTTCACCCGATCCCCCAGCAGCACAGTCACTATTTGGTGAGCAGGACTAACATTTGTGGGATGGTATACACGACATAACATTAAATTAAACTTCTCCTGGCAGTGCAGCTGCTTAGTTATGTTGCCTGCCCCTCCTGCCTACCAGAATGATGTTTATACCAGGTCTCTTGTTTATGGCTCTATACATTTGCTAATACTAAATAACTTCATACTGCCAGCAGCCCCCTCAGCTGTAATCTCTGCAGGTCCTGTTGCAGTTCATTTGTCTGGTCATGACTGAACTAATGTTCACAAAATCCTCAGAAGGAAAGAGGAGATCCCTGAGAACAATGAACTGGCAAAAACTTGAAGATATTAGTGGTTGCTGAAGGTGCACCATCACTGGGAAGTGACCAGTAAGACCCACCTGTAAACAGGCCATCACTGCTAGCTGTGCCACTTGGCCTGCAGTTTTCTCTGTTAATTCCAATTTTGCCACAGGATTGGGGTGGCTAAAAGTACCCATAAGTCTAGAAAGGGATTCGGCACTTTAAATTGACACTTCAGGGAAACACTGCATGGCCTGCATGCACCTGAGCCCCTAAACTGTTGATTTCCAGGTACGCTAGGGAAAGGTTTACTTCGTACTTGGGTTGTGCTTTATGCTCTTGCCTGAAGCAGTTATTGCTCATTAATGTCTGACAGAAATATGGGACTAAAGTGCACTCGTGCTGGAGAGCTGTTCATCTGTTTTGCTTCATCTTGTCTTCATCTTGTCTTGTGTAAGCACATATTTTCATGTCTGCAGCTCTGCCTTTTGCATCAAGGATCCTGAACCCACCACCTTCAGCAAGGATCTGGCAGGGTCTAGCCTGTGTCACTCTGCACAGTGCTTGCTTAAATGCCAAAGAATATGCTTTCCCCCCCTACATTCCTTTTTGTAAGACCAGGACCAAGAAAATGCCTCTGCTGATCTTTCATGCACAAATTCTTCCTGCTGCAACTCTTGGAAGATAGTTTGCAGATGTCTGGGTTGGCACTGAAAGGTGCCAATAGCATCTCTGAATAACAAGCCCTCAGAAGAGCAGTTAATGAAGGTCTTGGTTGAGTGGTTGTGCCCCTCTCATCCCTGAAATAGCCAGAGACATGTAGTACATGACCACGATGTTCATTTCACAGTGCTATTTTCATCCCTTTCCCCTTGATCCGTAGAAAAACTCTAAGGACTCGCTAACAAAGTTGAAGTTGACAAACAGGTATTCTTTATTGCGTTGCCGGGAAACATGAGGGATAGCTCCTCCGAGCGTATCTCACTTGAACACCAGACAAGTCATGATTATATAGTTATTAAACATACATATTCATTACATTACATGCATATTCATAAAGCTATTTATACATGACATCATTCTTCTAGAAAATTTCTCCTAAATGCATGCAATAATGTGGTAGTGGTCTTTGGGACCCCTGGTGGTCGTTTCTTCCTCGTCTTCTTTCTCACTTTCTCCTTTAGCCGAATTTTAGGTTTGGAAATTCACACTGTCATGCCAGCAAAAACCGCTTCTGTTCTAGCTGGTTATTGTAAAACATTTACCTAAGATACTTCTTCACTGTCATCTACTACAACCATCTTACCCATTGCTATTGTTGCAAAGCTACCAAGCTCAATGTTACTTAACCACAAAGCAGAACTGATTTTACTTATTTACAAAAGATTATACTTCATTTTGTATTTCTTTGTTTCACCCTTCTTACCAGCCTTCAATAGCTTCACTGCGTGGAACCTCTGCCTGTGTTGGTCTGGTAGCTTACGGCAGTGAACTCCAAAGCCGGGGGCAAGCACCCCAGGGAGTGTGCAAGATAGCCCATTAGTGCTGGAAGAAAGTATCTTTTGTACCATTACTAGACAAGATAAAATTATATTTTTAAAAAAGTGGGATTCTAATCTTTACACTGTCCTTTTTTAATTTCTACTTTTGTGTATGTTTTAAAATGTACCTAATATTTAGTACAGTAGCAGAAGTATGTTATTAATAAATAAATATACATATATCGCATGTACATGCTCAAAATATTTTTACTGATAAGGGTGTGCAATCAAAAAATTTGGAGCCCACTGCCTTAAGAAGCATCTCAGAAAGCTGACTTCTGCAAACTCTTCTGCTCCTTGATGAGCTGGTCTGGTTTTCCACACTTGAATCGTTCCTCCCCACTGGGG
The DNA here is from genome assembly GCF_037157495.1 of Lathamus discolor. Taxonomy (NCBI): domain Eukaryota; kingdom Metazoa; phylum Chordata; class Aves; order Psittaciformes; family Psittacidae; genus Lathamus; species Lathamus discolor. The sequence goes on along the minus strand of NC_088909.1, from coordinate 45,002,965 downwards.
CTGTTGTCTCCCTGATTGCCGTCTACACAGGTACTTTGAGACTGCCTTCTGTGTGTTTTTCAGTCCCACCTGAGCTCTGTACAAATGGTAGTGTACTCCTGGTGTAAATTGGTTGCATATTACCAGCAGAGCAGGGAGTCAAACCAACTAATCTGTCAGATTTCTGAGGGAGTCTACAAAAGCCAAATGTAAAGATATGTAATCATTTTGCAAGGAAAGAGCAAGTACCAATCTGCTAGAGTTTTGTCTGGGAAATCAAAATCTGTGTTAGAAAATTCTACTAACATCTAATCGGTCAAATTAATGCTGACCTGGTGTACTGTCTGTCCTCTGCCATCAGCTTGGGACAGATACATCCTCCCTTAGTGCCTTTCCACCTTTGTGCAATGAAGATCACCTTTCTTTTACTTGTTGGTTACGTCAATTTTCAGGCCTTTTATGAGTGTGGCTATAGCTTGCTGTGAAGTCAATGAAATTGACCTCACCCTCCTTACACTGATGGTGAAGTTGGGTGGAAGGTTTAGATCCCATGGTGGTTGTCCCCTGGCAAATGCAGCTCCACATAGACATGTAATGAGGCTGCGTTCACACAAAAGGAGGACAGTAACTAAATTCAGAACGACCTATTTAAACAATGCCTATTGAGTTAGTAGTTACTAATGAAATTCAGTGTAAAGAGCTACAAGGCAGGAAAGAAAGGAAACTGCAGTGACCTGTGGAGGGTCACCTTCAGCCATCCCCTTCTACTGCAACTGTGTTAATGGGGAAAGGTTTGGAAACTGACTGACGTAGCTGAAACAACAGATAAAGCTCCTGCCTCAAATTTCAAATCAGTATGTGGGAGGATACTGCCTGCCTTTAAAAATCTGCATGTAAAAGTGCTGAATAAAGGGCAGGATAAAATCATCCTCACCTGGTTCAGTACAAAAAGCTGTCACCCTGTCCCCACATCCAGACATCCATTTCTGCCAACTGGGAATTGTGAAGGAGGAGTCCATGAAGAAATTGAAAGGTTCTTAATGTGTTCCCCCTTAGTAACGTGTATGTCGGTCTCTATGCGGATTTTTCTGAGTATCATTTGGCCTTACTGGAGGGGCATGTGATTTGCTTTGACGTGATGGCAGTCACACTGGGATACATGCAGTCATTCTTTGGAAGGAAATCCAAAGTTTGGGTTCTGTTCTCCAGAAAGTTTCTAATCCAGCACTTTGAGACTTTAGTGTCTTTGGGTTTTTAGTACCAGAACTGTGGCTGGCAAGGACTGCCATGAATAGATGAGCAGGGCCCCAAGTAGTAGAAGTAATAAACTGTGATTTAGGCACCAAAGAGCTTTGCAGAGGAGGACCTTGATTTATTTTATGAAGTGAATATGCAGATGATGGAAGTCTGCAGACCAGAGGTGATTTATAGTGAAGAAAGGTCATAGAGGGTGTGAAACCTGGAATATGCAGGACCCTGGAGCTGCTTGAAAGTTTGTTGCTGTAAAATTGTCCTTATTAGAAGATGCAAGTATGAAAACTGAGCAGTAACAGGGTGATGTGGTGATCATGAAGGTTTTTTAAGTAGCAGGTATGGTCAACTCATTGGTGATCTATCTAAATTAAAGAGGAAAAAAAAACCCAAACTGCCACTACTATCTTTCTTTGCAAGCTTGAAATCAAGAGCCTCTGGGGTGGATAGAGCCTGCCTGTTAGTAAAGGAAGCTCTTGGCCTTGCACACATCCTTGCATCCTCAGGCGGTGCTGCACTGCAGAGTCTGTGGCCTGCTGTAAATGCTTAGGACTTCCCAAAGAAAGCCAAGAGCCCCATCAAAATAAATTAAAAGTCATTAATAGCCAGGGATTGATTTACAATCAAAGGTTTGCATGTGCCCTAGCAGTCTGCTCCCAGGCTTTTGGTTATTACGCATGACACCTATGCTCGACGTAAAATATGTCTCCCAGCTACATGACTTTTTTTCTCTTCAAAGACGTTTTTGCCAAGGAAACATACAATCGTTCTTTTTATGTAAGCCAGTGCACAGCAGGGCTGCCTTCGAAGGCAGGTTACTATGGTGACTTTTGGTCATTCCTCCTTAATCTCAGACATTGTCCTCTCTAACAGGGGGAGGCACTAACAGCAGCAGGAAGCCAGCACAGAGTAGCTGTTGGTAGTGATGCAGGCTGCATAACCTGTTTGTTGGCACTGGGAGTGCAACTTCTGATCTCGATCCTGCTCTGTTTATTTTTCACTGTGCATCAACAAGCACAATTGCAAACGTGATGATGAGTCATTGTCCCCACGGGTTTATCGTAAGCCAAAAGCAGCTCCTTGCCCTCGCATTAGTGCCAGGCACCACTGCATGTATACTGCGCATCAGTGGATGTGGGGCACAGCTTTGCCCTGCACTAAAACAGTGCTGTGCCTCACTATGGTCTATGAGTTAGAATTCTATAGCCACTCATGCATGCAGAGCAACACATTTAGGAGAATATATATGAAACCGAGTGCAGAGCTATGCAGGATATTTATTTTAATGCTTCCAGTTTGGATGCGATAAATTGTCCCTCCTGTGATGCACAATCTTTTCCATGACTGGACTGCATTTTAAAGGGAAGGGTGCAAATACTCCTTCCATGTGATTTGTGCTGAATAACAAGTTAATGGTGATGTCTATCCCAGAGTATACATCAGTAGATATGTTTGCTTGTTTGTGTCAATATCTATTTTATATAATAGATGGGTCCAAAGAAATTCAAACAAGTACTGCTTGTATAGATTTCGTTCCAACAGATGCTGCAAGAAGAAAGTTAAAGAAAACTTAACAGGAGCAGAAAATCCTGTGAAGTTATTGACAGGAAGATTTCAGAAGTAATGCAAAGAACATTTGGTAGGTTCTGGTTTACATTTCCTCTTCCCCTAAATAATTGGAGCACTTTGATTAAATTGCAATCTTGGCTGTATTTATCACGGGACTTCTATGGAGCTTTTCATCCTAGGGGTGTAAAGCAAACAATTTAAGTCACAAAATACCTCCAAGAGACACACTGTAATTCTACTGGTAGGCAAAGAAACAGAACACAAAAATAGTTCACTATTTCTGGAAAGACAGCACAAGAAACTCTTAGCAGAGGGAGGAGGGCAGCCTGGGGTTTCCTGGGGTCTCAGGCAGTGTGCTGTCAGCTACAGTTTCTTTGTGGAAACCAAGCCGGACTCTAAGATACCATACCTGCATTCTATTACTTCAAAGCACTTTTACAGGAATGATGATTTCTAAAATTGGAAACAAATGCTTAAATATGCATGCACCTTTCCAAGGGCAAAAATACTTTCCTAAGCTTCTGCAAATGTAGTGCTTGTGTGGAGCGAGGTCACTACACAGTTTCTTCTGCCCTATTTAAAAATATCTTACAGTTATAACCAAAGTAAATATACTGCCAGCTCCCAGGATGGGCCTCTTGAGTGCTCAACTTGATGTGGCAAATAAAATTGCCTATAAACAAATAAGTAAATAAACAGATGCATACTTACATACAGAAATTCATGTTGACCCTTCTGAATACTAAGGTCTTGCATTTTCCCTGTCTGTCATGGAAATTGCACAAGTTTATTTCAGCAGTTTTCAGAGAGCCGTGATGTATGTAAGACCTCTAACATGGCTGCTAATGAAGCTGCCTGCATGACAAACAGTAAAAACCATCCTAGCCTTCTTCTGAGCCTCCCTGCAACACTGTCTGCTCTACCCTTCTCAGCTCCACTGAACACTAATTGCTTCCTTTCATGACTATTTTTCTGCCTTAGAGTTACTTTATGCTGATACAGTGCTGCACTTCAAACAGCATGATTGTACTATTACCGTGCAAAAAGCCCATCTATGTTTGGTTAAGTTTGGGGGGGAATTTAATGGAGGTGGTGCTCAAAGCAAGTGTCCTAGTTTCGGCTTGGCATGCAAGTCTGAGAGTGCGTCTTTCCTCCCTGCTCTCCCCAAGGACTCGGGTACATTTCTGTATCTGTTGTAGCTTTACAGTTGGCTTTTCCCTTTGGTTTCTCACTATCTGAAGCTGGTTTAGGTTGCATGTGTTTCAGCATCTTTTCTTGGGAGAGTTAATAAAGCCGGAGGACAGCTGATGTGTTAAGACAGTAAGAATGCTTTTGTGTATGTGACTAACAGGACACAGAGCGATGGGTGTGAGCAGACTTCTTTCCTGTTCATAGTCTGAACAATGCAATCATCTCAAATGAATGGAATGGGAAATCTGAGCTGTAGTACACTTGTATTCCATGAATATGGGTATAACACAGAACATATCTAGACAGGCAGATACACATGCACACATATCTACATGCAACACAGTATCTATACGGAAGAAAAACCTTTAGCTTTAGGAAGCTACTGAACATACAAAAGGTGCACTCAGTTTTGCATGTAACATCAGTTGTGCTGGGAACTACAGCTCAGAAAGGTTTTTTACACTGCTGTGAAACTCACACAGAGCATCTTATGTCAAGGAAGAGACTTGTTTCCTACAATGGCATTTGTGGACAATGAGACATAAAAAGAAAAAGCATATGAAAAAGCTAAAAATAAGTATATTTTACTCTGTATTCTCACATGATAGCCCAGAAAGAGGCTTTTCATAGCAAGGAACAGTAAAGGACTTCAGTAAAGAAAACTCACAGCATGACTGACTGAGCATTCATGAGCATTTCTGCTCATGAATTATTGCCACCCAAATAAGAGAACTAAGCATGAGTTAGAGAAGAAAAAGCAATGGAGTAATAGGAGGAGGGAGAAAAGATTATAGGCTAACATCAAATGGGCTTCTTTTCTGTTCTTTTCAATTGGCTGAGCCAGTTTCAAAAACCTAAATAATCAAAACCAATGAAAATTTCAGCAGTAGACTTCATATCTGAATCAGTATAACTTGCACTGTGTCTGTCCCCAGTGTCTAATGTATGAGCAGCAGTGAGGAGCATGAACGTGAAACGGCTCTGTCACCTGCAGTGGATGTGGAGGCTGGTGACAGTGCCAGATCACAACTTCCACCTCCATGCCACTACTGAGTCCTGCTTTATCCCTCTCAAAATACAGCCAGGGACTTCTGTGAAATCACTTAGTTGCTATTTAGGGATAATTCAATTATGGGTCAATTTAAGCCCCAACTTGCATTTCATGTCACAAGCTGCCAGCACTGGCTTGCTGAGCAGATGAGAGCTGACCCAGGCTTGAGGTCACTGCTGATCAGTCACCTCTCCTACAGTGCCTGGCTGGGCAGCCCAGCTTCTCCAGGTATGGGTTTGGCAGGGCAGCAGGCCACAGCCCAGTGGTGATGGTGGGGAGACAAAGCCACCTCTGTTCCCTCCCTGAGAGCCTGCCCCACTCTGCGTGGAGCTTTCACCAGCAGCTGAGTGCCAGAGAGTATCTGTGAAGGCGGAGAGGTGATGATGATTCACAAGACTGCATGGAGCACCAGGCTTGCAGGGCTGGCTCTGAGGGCCAGCTCTTCTCTCACATAAGGTACTGGGATTTATAAGTCTCACTGGCACAGAAACAAATGCAGAGCCAGCCCTCTATTGACGCCCATGTTAACAAGAAAATACCATTCAGACCTTGACAGGCTTGAGGAGTGGGCCCTCAAGCCCACTGAGCCCGTGTGAACCTCATAAAGTTCAACATGCAAACTCCTGCAGCTGGGTCAGGGTCATCCCCACTATCAATACAGGCTGGGAGATGAAGGGATTGAGAGCAGAGAGGGAGAAGGAATTGGGGATCCTGGCAGATGAAAAATAGGACATGAGCCTGGAAATGTGCGCTCACAGCGCAGAAAGCCAACCACATGCTGGGCTGCACCAAAAGGAGCATGGCCAGCAGGTCGCGGGAGGTGATTGTCGCCTTCTGCTCTCATGAAATCCCCCCTGCAATTCTGTATTCAGCTCTGGAACCCCCAGCACAAGAGGGATGTGGACCTGCTCAAGCGAATCCAGAGGAGGGCCCCAAGGATGAACAGAGAGCTGGAGAACCTCTCCTATGAAGACAGGCTGAGAGAGTTGGTCTTGTTCACCTTGCAGAAAGGAAGGCTCCAGGCAGACTTTGTGCAGTCTTTCAGAACCTAAAGAGGGTCTACAAGAAATCTGGAGAGAGTCTTTTTACAAGAGTATGTAGGGATAGAACAAGGGAGAGTGTCTTTAAACTGACAGAGGGTAGATTTAGATTAGAAATTTAGGCAGATTTAGAGTAGACATTAAGAAGAAAGCTTTCCTTCAAGTTGATGCTGAGTTGTTCATGGCCAGCAGTGGATCATCACCAACCTTTCATGAGCAAAGCACAGTGACAGGGCAGGCTGAGGAAGTCTGGTCTGACACAGCCTGTGCAAAAGCCTGGCCAGCCTGAGCTGGTAATAATCTCCTATCTTTGGTTCTCCTTAATGCAATTTAAAGCATTAAAAATAAATTTAGCTTGCAAAAACTAGCCAAGGAAAAAAGCAGTTTCTCTTACAGGACTCAGTTGCCATGCTAAGACTGTAGGAACAGGTTTTAACAGTTATTTCATGAAAGAATGAAAGCATCTGTGACAATGCGGTCACCAGTAAGAGGTCAGCCGAACTTCTGGTCAGATTCAGGACAGTGTGTCCTCCCTGGGGCAGTGGCTGGTTGCTGCAGATAATCTCAGCTTTCCCAAGTTGCTAATTGCTGTTGTACAGCTCAAGCTGCTACAATGCTGTTCACTAACTGTGAGAGCAGAGGTCATGTTCTGCATGGAAACACATGAAGCTCGCAGCAAAGACATGGCAGCAGTGCACGCTGCTCTTATTCGTGGCAGCAACCCAGCACTTGCTCACTTTTCTATCCCTACTTTTGAACCTAGGTTTTTCAGGGTTTACCAGTGCTTGGCAGGGAAGCCGAGTGCCTAGGGCTCATGTAGAAGAATGTCAGAGGCCTAAGATGCCCTTTCTGCTGGGAAGGTAGTGCTGGCACACAGAGCAAGCTGATGCTGCAATTGTTTATTTCATCTGCACTGCTACTTCCAGCTGCATGACTCCGGCTGTGCTCCTGGAGGAGAGTAAGGTTGCCCTTCTTTCTGTGAATCCTTAGCTGAAATCATCCACAGCTTTTGTGTCTGTGCTTCATCAGGCAAAAATCCCATCTTGCAAACAGGTTTGTAATGAGTGCTGCTGCGATGGTTGCCATCTACAGCAAGTGCACCAATGGATGTGCAGGTGACCCCACAGCCAGAAACATGGCTCTTCCTCAACCACATTGCAAAGCAGAAGCAGGATCTGGACAATTGCTTCCCCTCCAGCTGGTCACCAAAGGGACCTCTGCCTGTGGTCCCCAGAGGATACATCCCAGAAGGACTCATGCAGCGGTGATAGCCAGGTTCTCTGCCAGCAGACCTGGGTAACCAGGCATAGCCATAGCTTCCAGGTAAGGTTCCCCAGCGTGGTGGGATCATGCATGAAAAAGGCTTGGTGGCCCTCTCAGTGGTGCTGCTAGCACTGGGGTAACACATGACATGGAAATGTTTGGTGCTGATTGAGCTGGAAAGTTAAACACAAATAGAAAAATATCCTAGATACAAGCATAGGGGAAGACTTTCAGGATGATTCAGTAAATGGTACTACAATGGCCATTGAGTATAATGTGGCTGTTCAGCACACAGTGGCTGTGTCAGCCCAGAGAGCCAGCTGAGTCCAACTGCCAGGGCCTCCTGGGGTGCTTAGAGCAGACCAGAGGCCTCTCAGGCAGGCACATTTGGAAAAGGATGCTACAGAAAGCACTTCAGATCTCCCTTGTTTTACATTCCTGTGGAGTAAAAAGCATGAAGGCAGCTTATGCCTATGCTATTTTCACTGGGTATTAACAGGGAGTTTTGTTTGTACCTTCAAAACCATCCTATGCAGTACTTTGAGAAAAAAACATCCTCCCATGCTTTGCATTTCTAGAAGATATGAAGAAATGGTTATATTCTATGCATTTTTTCTTATTTTATTTACATATATATAGATATATTTTAGCCCTCAGCGAAAAACTCTCAAACCTTTTATTTAGGTCTCTCTTTAGGAGTTGCTTAATCAAGGTTAAAAGCAGGTACTGTGTCATCCTGGTCCAGGATTATGGCTCTCGTGCCACTCAGTTGTATGATATGGTTGGAGTATAGGCTGAAACCAAACTGAAACACGTCTGTGTTTTCTTGTCTTTCCCTAAGTGAGACTATTTCTTCTTTTTTTTTTCCTATGGGATTACACATTTGAGAGATACCCTTCTGACTTGAAACACCAGCCTTGGCAGGTAGTTTTAGTACCACGTTTTGGCAAACCTGTACCTTTTGCAGAGGAGCAAAGCCAGCATCATTTGGTGTGACTGAGAAGTACACTTGGTAACCCAGATAGGTTAACAAGCTTCTGCCTACCTGTCTGGCTTGGTTTCTACCTGCAGTTTGGGCACCTGCCCTAACCCCTTTTCTCCAGGAGGACCTCGGTCACATAGATGGAAGTTAGATCAGCTAAATCTGGGGAAGAAAAAGTAATCTAAACTTCTGTCTGTATAAAAATTAAGAAACACTCCATTTAAATATGAGATTTCTATGTTTAAGAAATGTTTGTCATGATATTTCTGTTAAAGCAGGGCTGAAATGATGTCCCAAATTTGCATGCATTCTCTGTCTGCTGAGAACTGATGAACCCCTTTGGTAAGCTGTAGTGACCACGTACAAATGAAATGCCATCCAGAGCTGGTAAGTATTGCTTGTGCCTACAAACTTTTATTTCCCTGGTGCTTTGTTTTCACATTTCCAGTAGTTCACAGTCTAAGATTTCAAGAAGTAGTTTGTGCAGAATCCTTCAAAGAGGAAATGCACGAGGTGCTCCTGCACAGACCTGGCTTCTGGGATTTTGATTTTTTATTTTAAATTGCCTTACATAGACCATGCAAAACTCATTTGTCCTTAATGTTTTATGTATTTCTCTTAGCACAGAAGAATAGTACCATCAGATCTTCACATGGGCCATGTTTGCTTGTTGGTCTTAGTGTTGTTTTGTAAAATAATGATACTCTAACAAAACAGCAGGACAAATCTTCTGTCCACTGGTTATGTTACATTGATGCTATAACAGAAAACAATGAGGGTTTTAGTGGACTCACTGTCTCAGTATCTTAACATAACTTAAGTAACAGGATACGGTAAGAAGATGAAGCTGGATTCTTCCAGTGCATAGCATCCTTAAGCTCGGAGCTGATTTGTGTAAACACTTATTTTCTCAATAATCTTTTATACAAGGATACTTCCTCTGAACAGTGTAACCTGAGGCAAATAACAACAAAATAACAAAAAATAACACTTGGGAGAGCGTGGAGCATGAAAGGACAAGAACAGGCGCTTTTCTCTCCTCTGATTGCTAGCAGTGGTGTGTGTTGAGAACATGCAACACACAGGTCTGGTCTCCCAAGGCAGTGGCTGCAAACTCTATTGCTTCCCCACTGCTGCCTCCAAGATTAGTGTCTCTCATCACCACCAGTTCAGCAGGAGGTGCACACAGAAACTGGGGCAGGTGACTGGGAAAAGCAGCACTAACAAGTGGCAGTGGTAGAGCTATTAACTTCACATACTGAGCAGTGGAGAAAGAGATTGAGAGTGAGAGGTCAAGACAGAAGAGGAAACAAGAAACAGTGGAAGTGTCAGAAAAAGAAGATTCATTGAGGAGGCAATGCCAAACATTGATGAGGTAGGGTGTATGGCGTCCTAGTAAGGGGTAATTTACCTGGTAACAGGAAAACGAGATGTGTTTTCTCCTTAATCGGGAAGATATATTTTTTCCACCACAGGTACACACATTCAATACCAGATGTCACGTGATAAAAATATTTCTGTCTGACTCAAATCCTATCATTTCTACACAGAAAATTACTCAGAATATGATCTGTAGCATCATCACTACATTTTCCGTTACATGAGCATTAGATTTCAGATCTAATCATATAGTCGTATAGATAAAAAATACCTCTAATTAGAGTAGAGCTACCAGATCGAAACAAGAAAGCCCACAGACAAACTTGCCAGCCAAAGAATGCAGGGGAGCCTCTCCACATATCTGCTGGGATGTCACTGCCAGAAGGGCCAGGACCAGGCTGAGGCCCCACAGCACCCACTCACTGCTGCACCATGAGCAGATATGTTCCCAGACTACAGCAGGTCTCGTGTACCCTTAGAAAGACAGGGCAACCCCTTTAAAAATATGCAAACAACACAGTGTAACGGCAGCCGAGGTGGCTCTCCAGGTTCCTGACCACACAGCTGAAACAGTGATTTTTCTCTCAGGAGTTGTATGCCTGCTTCCAAGTGAGAAGGTGTTTCCTCTCACCTGCAGTTAGTCTTCCCTCTTACAAATGTATGACCTACAAAAAGCAGAGGTTTTGGCCCAGATACAACACAGTGAGAGAATTGACCTGACCCTTTTTAGTTTTCTACTACTACTCACTTCCTGTATGCTTTCTTCAACTTGCTAAACCCTTGTGCTGGGTGCAAAGAGCTTCATATGCTGAGAGGATCCATGTTTCTTCACACTCCTACATGACTTCAAAAATGAACTTGTTATGGGGTATTCCAAATAGTAAGAAATACCCACATTGATTGTATGGACTGACTCCTATTTTTGATCTGTGCTATCAAAATAATCCTAACTATAGGTCAGCACAAGTAGTCATGTGTTTTATTGAACTAGTAAGTTAGGCTGTGGCTTAGAGGAAGGCATGCTGTGTGTTTTGTCAATAGCATATCTTGGTTTCCTCCTGAGAGCCTCGTTCAGTAGGCAGGTGACTGTTCTTTCCAGTAAGACCAGCACTAAGAAACAGCCTCTTCAGGACATGTCCATATCCTACTTTGGCTTCTCCTGTACACCCTTAAAGGAAATTCTTTATGTACATAGATGGCTCACACTGCAGTCCAGCTTATACCCACCTTTAAATGATAATTGAATCAGAGATGAGATAGTACAGAAAGGTGGGGTGAAACAAGTGAAAGGCACCATACAGATGTTCTTGGAACAAATATGTACAGTCAGCAGATGTCTTCTTGTGAATGTCACAGTGAGGAAGTAGAAAAGATTTCATCACAAAAATGCTGTGGGAAGCTCTGTGTGTAGCTCAAGCATGTCAGAAAAGAGTAAGAGGAAGCTATTAATGTACTGATGGCTTTTAAGAACTGCCTGGGGTTGTTTGTCAATATTAGGTCCCTGTCCATCTCATTTATTTTATACACCAAATTTTCAAAACCAGTATCTTCTGATAAGAGTGGTAATTTGGTGGAGGTCTTCTGATTAGGTAAGCAATTAACAGATACCCTGTACAAAACAAGCTAGTTGCTCTGCAGTAGTTCTTGGAGGCAGCAAACGTATAATTTTTTCAGAAAGTCGGTGTGCTTAGTTGATATTGATATGCAAGCAGTAAGACTCTTGCCTTTTCCTTCTTGCTTACCCATTTCTCCTAGTATTTGGTATTTCCACAAAGCACAATAATCCCCAAGAACTGCTCAAAAGGAGTCAGCATCTCCATCACTCTTGCCTGCCTCTGCTGTAAGTCGCCTGGATTTAACAGATACGTTAAACAGGGGTGATACTGTGATTCTCATAAATGATTACTGTTTTATGTCAGAAGTGACATTTTTGTGGAGACTATCCTCACCTTTTATTTTTCTTCCTGAATAATAGTCTGAATTCGACCTCTCAAACCCACTCCACATCGGGAGAGATGCTTGTGCAGAGTTTGCTCTTATGGTCTGGTCCAAGTGTGCAACCACATGTAGGCAAGACAGTGAAGGTGGATCCATTGTATTGCACAAGGTCAAATAGCAAATAGCAGCGTGTTTCCCTGAAATGATTCCTTTTCACTGCAGTGTCAAGAACTGTTTTGTGTTGCCCAACATCTCTCTAACTCTCCTGGATAATTGCTGGGAGCACAAGGACAGTTCCCATGCTGCACCAATGCAATTTCAATTATGCATCCTACTTCAGAGCACTGGAACAGGTTGCCCAGGGGGGTTGTGGAGTCTCCTACACTGGAGATATTCAAGGCCCGCCTGGACAAGTTCCTGTGTGATGTTCTGTAGGTTACCCTGCTCTTGCAGGGGGGTTGGACTAGATGATCTTTTTAGGTCCCTTCCAACCCTTGGGATTCTGTGATTCTGTGATTCTGCCTCCAGATGTCTGCTTTGGGCCACGTTATTTCTCTATGTGAAAGAGGCAGCTTTGTCATGGCACCTTCGACCTGCTTCTAACCAGGGCAGCTGGGTTGCCAGCCAAATTTGGAGAAGACTGTCAACATGACGGGGTCCTACTTCAGACTCAAAAACCTCTTTTCTGCACCACAAGGAGCACAGACAGCTGCCAGGTTCCCTACAAAGGACAATTCAGTGGGTGAGAGGAAAAATAATTTCAAAGAATCATAGAATGATTGAGGTTGGAAAGGACCTTAAAGATCAGCTAGTTCCACCCCCTTTGCCACAGGCAGAACACCTTCCACTGGTCTAATCAGTTTGCACAAAGCCTTGACCAATGCCAAGGATGGGGCAGCCACAGCTTCTGTGGGCAACCTGTGCCAGTGCCTCACCACCCTCACAGTGAAGAACTTCTTCCTTGTATCTAACCTGAATCTCCTCTGTTTAAGCTTAAACCCATTACCCCTTGTCCTGCCACTACAGTCCCTGATAAAGAGTCCTTCTCTGGCATACTTGTAGGCCCCCTTCAGATACTGGAAGGCTGCTATGAGGTCTCCATGCAGCCTTCTCCAGGCTGAACAGCCCCAATTTTCTCAGCTTATCTTCATACAGGAGATCCTCCAGCCCCCTGATCACCCTCATGGCCCTCCTCTGGACTTGTTCTGACAGATCCATGTCCTTATGTTGAAGATTTCAGAACTGCACACAGTACACCTGTGGGGTCTCACCTTGGCCTGCTGGTCACACTCCTTTTGGCGCAACCCAGGACACAGTTGGCTTTCTGGGCTGCAAGCGCACACTGCTGGGTATGTCGGTACACAACACTCCTGAGCTTGGAACAGGTGATCCTTGAATATCAACCAACAGTCTTGGGTCCCCCTGCCCTCTAAGACTTTATGCCATGGAACTTTACTAAGCAGGTTCCTGAAGAGGCCAAAGTCTGCTCTCTTGAGCCACAGGGCAGTGAGCTTGCTTCATCCCTTTCTCACTGTCCTGAGGATCTCGAACTCGACCATCTGATGATCACTGCAGGCAAGGCTGCCTTGGAGCACCACATTCCAAACAGCTCCTCCCTTTTGTTGAGCACCATGGCACCTCTCCTTGTCGGCTCTATTACTTGCAGGAGGAATTTGTCTTCCATACAGTCCAGGAGACTCCTGGGTTGCTTGCGCTGGGCCGTACCATCCCTCCAACAGGTATCAGAGTGGCTGAAATCCCCCACGAGGACAAGGGCCTGTGAGCATGAGTATATCTGTCTATAGAGGGCTTCATTCACACAGTCCTCCTGATGGGGCGGCCTGTAGCAGACCCCCCAGAGTAATGGCCCCATCGCAGTTCTCCCTTTGACCCTTACCCACAAGCTCTCTGTTGACTCATCATCTGGCCCCAGACAGAGTTCCGTACTTTCCAGCTTGTCATTGACATAGATAGCAACTCTTGCCCCCACTCCAACCTCCCCCCCAGCCTGGCCTGTCTTTCCTAAAGAGTCTATAACTTTCCATTAAAATACTCCAGTCACAGGAGCCATCCCAGCATGTTTTTGTAATTCCCGTCATAATCGTATACCTGTAGACATGTACACATGTCTAATTCCTCTTGTTTATTCTCCATACTATGTGTGTTTGCATAGTGGCATCTGAGACAAGCTCCAAATAAAGCCAACTCATTGGCTGGAGCAGCTGAAGTACCTCTGCATTTCTCTGAGCATTCACGCAGGTGCTGGCATCCAACTGATAGGGTTGGGATGGATCAGTGCCCCCTCCCCCGTGGTCTCTTTCAGATCATTGTTCTGTCTCACCTATCCCCCTGTTCTGCAAAATCTGCTTTAAAATGGGATACCAGCAATCCAAGTTCTGGGGTTTTGTTACAGACTACTTTACTTTGATTTTCGTGGAAGCACATGTAACCAAAACACCAAACACCTGTATCCAAATCACCCCACCTCATTCTAGTTTGGGGATGGGACATGCAAATTACATCTTGTGCTTTTCAGCAGTTGTGTACAGGGTCCTGCATTTAGTTTCAATTGGCCTTGGGAAGATCCTAACTGTTATAAATATTTTGACCTGCTGCTGGGCTATAGAAATCCATTCTTAGAGCAAATGGTGCTTTGGCAACTGTCCCTGCAATATGACACAGTAGCAAGAATTCTGTCTTCTTTTAATCTGCAATTCCCGAAATACCTTCTGCACACACCAAGCCACCTGGCTTTCTCCACCCTTTTCAGAGCCAGGGAAGCAGCCTCTTCCCAATTTATTTTTCTAGTTCAGTGTGAGGCAAAGCTATCTTGAGCCAACTTAAGTAGATCCGAAATAACATACTCAGTCCCAGATGTCATAACCTATATTGCAGGATATTCCCTTTACTTTCCTATGACACTTTCCCAGTTACTCATATGATATTTTTTCCCCTCTGGACTTGCTAATTAGTTCTTTGACGTGCGCTCTATCATAGACTATATTCCTCTTTGTCTGTCTTACCAAAGGTTAGTGTCCTGGTTTAACCCCAGCTGGTAACTCAGCACCGCGCAGCTGGTCACTCACTCACCCTCTCTGGACTGGATAGGGAAGAGAACTGAAAGAGTGCAAACCCACTGGTTGAGATAAGAACAGTCCAGTAACTAAAATAAAGTAAAATATAGTGACAATAGAAAGAATACCAACAATAACAATACTGATAATAATAGGAAGCAACATTATAAACATGCTCAGAACTAGCATTTACACATTCAGATCTTTTAGCAGTAGACCTACAGAAAAATCTGAAACATTTAAATTCTCCCTATCCATGCTAATTATCTACTAATTTCTCAAGTATACTGTGAGCTCATACATGTCATCCTGCTAATAACTGGTAGATGCAAGTGCTGTTTACTTGAATACCAAGCCACCTACAAGTCTTACAGCATTTGGTGAGTAATTGAAGGACTTGTATGCTCAGTACATCTATATTCCATGAATGGCTTCAGGTGGCAATACAGTGATAACAGCAACAAGCCTACTAAAAAGGTCTGAAAAGGACAGCGAAATTCATCACTGATGTAACCCCACTGTCTTTAACGTGCCAACAGCTACCCTGCAGGTGGAATAGTAATGCATAAGGCTGTAGGATGGAAAGGGGCTCGTCTCACTATTCTGCTCAGGCTCTCTTTGTGCTGCTGCCCTGCCAGAATGCCACCTGTTTGGGCACAGTTTGCTGAGGTATGACTGATAGTATCATTTACAGCTTTGAGCAGGATCCGACAGGCATTAGAAAAGTAACTTGTCATTGCTAGAACATGGGCATGAATAAAAGTACTTGCCCTGATTTCTCTATAAAAATAATAATTTCTAATGCAAATTATGTTAGTGTTCTTCCTCTTATAAAAGATGTTTTAACCTTTCATTGAGAAAGCATGGGGTGACACACTAAGTACCATGTACTCTGCTTTAAAATTAAGCACTGTTCCTTGATTTCTCTCTTCTTACTTGATTTTACTGACCCTGAAAGCATTTTAAGGTAACTATTTTCCATTTATGTAATGCAATTTCTGAGGCTTTTGTATCTGATGCAAGTTTTCTCTACTGGTACATAAATCCTTTGAAATACATGCTGTTCACATTCTGCCCATTTCTTCCAGCTTTCCAGTTGTCTTTCTGACCCATAGGATGAACCACCAAATGTTAAAGCTTAGCAGGGAAAAGGAAGGGAATGGTGAGCAAATCATGATGCAGAGCCTTTCAATGCCCCAGCTGTGGGGTAAGGGACCTGAGCATCACTCTCAGCCTTTGCAGCAGAGCAGTTTCACTCTGTGTCAGCAGCTGCTAATTGGAGTGCAGGTTTGAATTTGTTGCTCATGCCTCAGGTGAACTCCCTCAGCCATCTATCTACTCAATCTGCCACATTGCCATCTGGCAGATATTGAACCATCCACACAGAAAGGAACATCTCTACAGGGTAAGAGAGTGATAGCCTAAGGTGCAAGAATTTGGACCTTCAGCCCCTGAAGGCTCTAGGGGCCTTCTATTCAGAGCCACTGCTGAGTCCAGCAGTGTGTCTGAAGGGCACTTTACTAGGCAGTTTTGGGGTATTCAATATATACATTTATTTAGCTGCTTTTGTTTTATTTTTTTAAGAGAAAGCTACTTCCCTGGCAGCAAACACACTGTATCTTTAGCATACCTCAGGCTGTGTGCTTTGATCGCGCTGCAGATCCACAGACATGACACAGGCATGCCCCAGCAGCTTTCATTTGTGACGCCTGTGTCATTGCAAAAAACCCCTTCTGCTGTGTCTGTATAAATAACTCTGCATCCTGTGTGTGCATTTGCATAGTCAATAAGAGTTTCTGGAAGTACAGGAAGGAGAAGAAGTGTAAACCCCACCGGGATTAACCCTGTCTCGCTTTGCACACCTCTGCCTTCACATCTACTGGCAGAGATGAGCTGTCGTGGCAGTAAGTAATTGTGTCAGCTTAACAGCAAGATGGTTGCCCTCTCCCCTCCCCAAGCAGCTTCTGGAGAAGGCATTCAAAGCTGCAGATTCTTTAAATTCTTTTGGTCTGGCTTTTGAAGCACACTGGAGATGCCAGGAGCAAGCAACCTGGGCGCCAGTGGTCAGCAGTGTTGGTAAATGAGGTGGGGGGTCAAATGAGGGGTAAATATGCTGTAAGGCAGTCCACCACACTGGCTCCCCAGGACTTATGCTTTGCCAGTCTCCTATGCTTCACATCATGCCTTTTTGCTGTTACCATTTCTCACGCTTTTAGCACACATTCTTAAGTGGGTAATTATCTTTACACTAAGCTTGTACTCCAGCGCTCGTTATTAGCAGCATCATGTGTTAGGTTCATGATGTACATCTCAAGTACTATATTTGGATGTCTTTGTCATAAAATACCGCAGGAGGCTTCAGATAATCCTTTGATGAACTCCAGACACCTTCCTCACAGGACCATTATCTAGTTGTTTACCAGTTACACTCTCAATCATCCTATTATATTAATTGCAAAGTTCCATTAATTAGGTTTCCTGTTTTTCAGGCCTGTATACTATTATTGCAGCATGCAGCTACACAAAGACCAGGAACAAGTGCAGCTAATTTGCATCACATAGCAACTAAAGGCAAACAACAAATTTGAGAATGCAGCGGAGGACATCAATGTCCTGAAGGACATCAGGCACTGAGGGCTGCACAGACTCTTAACTTCACATTCCCTGCACAGGCTTCCCATGGAAGAGAAAATTGGTCCCCAGCTCTACTTTGATCTACAAGAACTGAAATTTCCCAAGTCATTAGCCAACTTCACCATGAACAGCAGAAACAGTGGTTTCATCTCGTCTTTATGGCATTTTAACATCCATTTTCCAAATGCAAAAAGATACACAAGATCTCCTGCAAACTTAATCTTTATTATTTTTTCTTCAGTAAATCATGCCATTCATAATCAGTTCCTCTATACATGTCTTTCCATAGGAATGCAATATCATTTTATTCCAGTTCAAATGCATTTATTTCCTATAGGAATCATTTGCAAAAAACACATTTTATTCCCCTCCATTTGCCACAATGAAAAGACTTGTCTCAGGCTTTGGGAATTTCCTGTCCTTGTGCGAAAATACATGATCTTGTTTAGGTTCTGAAAACATTGAAAACTGTTTGACAGTAAATCAAGATCTATTTACTTCCAGACCATTCCCTCAATCCCACCCTGCCGCCCCACCATCCTCACCCTCCCATTACATGGCTTCCTACACCTTAAGCATTTATGCCAGTGAAGTTAGTGGGGAAATCCTTTCTGACAAATGAAGTCTTACTCATTAAGCAGCAATTTGTTGTTATGCTTAGAACTGGTTTCCTCACTGAGCAGACTTTACAACGTGATGCAGAAAGTACCTGTGGTTTCTGGGGGAGCTTCCCATTGGTTGTTCATGAAATTCTGCTTGTTGTGCATGTTCTCCTGTGAGGACTGAGCTGGAACAGAGACATTTTAAGTGAAGTATTCGGGTCAGCTGGGATCAAAATTATTCCAGCTCTGACAAATAAGTAGCACCATGCTAAGCAGTCTGGGAACAACATAGTTGACACAAGGAAACACCAGCCCCTTACAACTGACAATGACACTGCAATGGGGCAAGACCCAAGCACACTGTCGGGTAATAATGTGTAGTGGTCTGCACAGGACTGCCAGAGCCAAAGACATGTCCAAGACTGCCCAAACCTAGGCAGTTTAGCTGGGGCTAATAGTCTCTTTTTCTGGCCCAGTGTGTGTTAACATCCTAATAGGTTGCTATATTTTGGCATATGAAGGAAGGTGTGCACAACACATCCCGGTAGGGTTGCAGGGCTGGGGTTAGCAATGAGCAGCAAAGATAAAGGAACCTGTGCTTGCACATGCAAGTCATTCCTCATAAGAGCTGTCAGTTTAATGGCTAGTTCACACTCTTTAGAAATAAATTTTTATTCAGTGCTAACAAGAACTTTAAAAACTCTTAAAATAACAATGGCTGCTCTAAAGAAAATGAAAGATTAGATTGCTTTTTAGGCTGATTACACTCCCTGTCCTTATAAAATATACAGCACATTTCCTGTTCGCCATATCTTCAATTACATTTACTAGTTCCTTTTAAAATACTCCCATGAAAGTGCGGACGTGCATCTGATTAATTGTATTGTGGTAGCATTCCTTAATGGCTAAACAAATAGTTCATAGAATCATAGAATCATTGCATAGTTAGGGTTGGAAAGGACCTCAAGATCATCTAGTTCCGACCCCCCTGCCATGGGCAGGGACACCTCACACTAAACCATCCCACACAAGGCTTCATCCAACCTGGCCTCGAACACCGCCAGGGATGGAGCACTCACAGCCTCCCTGGGCAACCGATTCCAGTGCCTCACCACCCTAACAGGAAAGAATTTCCTCCTTATATCCAATCTAAACTTCCCCTGTTTAAGTTTTAACCCGTTACCCCTTGTCCTGTCACTACAGTCCCTGACAAAGAGTCCCTCCCCAGCATCCCTATGGGCCCCCTTCAGGTACTGGAAGGCTGCTATGAGGTCTCCACACAGCCTTCTCTTCTCCAGGCTCAACAGCCCCAACTTCCTCAGCCTGTCTTCATATGGGAGGTGCTCCAGTCCCCTGATCATCCTCGTGGCCCTCCTCTGGACTTGTTCCAACAGTTCCATGTCCTTTTTATGATGAGGACACCAGAACTGCACACAATACTCCAGGTGAGGTCTCACGAGAGCAGAGTGGAGGGGCAGGATCACCTTCTTTGACCTGCTGGTCACGCTCCTTTTGATGCAGCCCAGGATACGGTTGGCTTTCTGGGCTGCGAGCGCACACTGCTGGCTCATGTTCATTTTCTCATCGACCAGCATCCCCAAGTCCTTCTCTTCAGGGCCGCTCTGAATCTCTTCTCTGCCCAGTCTGTAGCTGTGCCTGGGATTGCTCCGACCCAGGTGTAGGACCTTGCACTTGTCGTGGTTGAACTTCATAAGGTTGGCATCAGCCCACCTCACAAGCGTGTCAAGGTCCCTCTGGATGGCATCTCTTCCCTCCAGCATATCAACCGAACCACACAGCTTGGTGTCATTGGCAAACTTGCTGAGGGCGCACTCAATCCCACTGTCCATGTCAGCGATGAAGATGTTAAACAACACCAGTCCCAACACCGATCCCTGAGGAACACCACTCGTTACTGGTCTCCAGCCGGACATTGAGCCATTGACCACAACTCTTTGTGTGCGGCCGTCCAGCCAGTTCTTTATCCACCGAGTGGTCCATCCATCAAATTGATGTCTCTCCAATTTAGAGACAAGGATGTTGTGTGGGACAGTGTCAAACGCTTTGCACAAGTCCAGGTAGATGACATCAACTGCTTTACCCTTGTCCATCAGTTCTGTAGCCCCATCATAGAAGGCCACCAAATTGGTCAGGCAGGATTTCCCCTTAGTGAAGCCATGCTGGCTGTCACCAAGCACCTCGTTGTTTTTCATGTGCCTTAGTTTCTTTTTCTCCTTCTCCTAGTTTCTCAGCTTTAATGTCATTTATTTTTATGCATTGCTGGATTTGAGGCTGAAGCAGCGCTGAGGGCTCAAATGAGACCTAATGCCACATTTTGACTGTTCTGAGAAACAGAGAGTAACAATTTTGTGTTCCTCCTTTGTTCCACAGTGGAAAACTTCGTAAATGTGGGGGTCTACTGGCCATAAACCACTCCTTCTTGCCTGCAATATGTTATGTTCCTAAGGACTATTTTTTCCAGGAAAATGATGATAAAGCATATCTATGTCAGTAGAAAATCCCATGCGTTTCTATTCTTATTTAACCAGAACAACTACTTGTCTTGCTCCTTCAGTGCAGCTTAGACACAGTATAGCCACACAGAATCACAGAATCCGCTAGTCTGGAAAAGACCTTTAAGATCATTAAGTCCAACCATTACTCCAGGATCACGAAGTCCACCACTGAAGAAGACCCTATTGGTGGAACAATAGAAAGATCACAGCACATAACAGAAAATTATCACAGCTCTTTGGGAACCAGTTACTAAATCTTTCTAAAATATATACATACACATCAGCACTGAGCACAGAGCAATTCCTTATTTCAAAAAGGCATTAATGTACAAAGTACCACAATAAACATTTTATTAGTGCATTGCTTTTTAGTGCAAAACTTTTACAGCCTAAATGCACTTCAGAAGCTATTTTCTCTTGTAATACAAGATCTGGATGCAGTGGAGACAGAAAAATGTCTCTGTAATTAATGACAGCTTAAAACCTTTGGCATCAAAAGCACTTTGCCTGCAAGTCGCTTCACATGCAGCTATGTCGGTGAGGCTAATGCATTTTTCATGTTTTCACATGCTACAGTGCAGGCTTGGCAAGCAGAGTGCATGGCTGTCAGCTTCCAGAGCTGAATTCCAGGACTGCTGCAGCTGGGGCCTGTGGCTGGGGCATCTCTCTTCCCACAGCTCAGGTGCTTTGCAAATCCCAGCAATACTAGAGTCTTTTCCATCAGGATCCAGATGTTATCACAAAGCTTCTGACACCTTTATGCCCTGCAATGTTTTCAACCAGAAAACTCTGATTTCAAACTTGACTCCTGCCCCTTCCAGGACAGGAAGGCATCAAAATTATGGTTTTGATAACATGATCTTGTTATTGAACCTTTGTACAACAGTGCTCTCAAACTACCATATAGTTGTATGTTATATTTTGACCACCATGTAACGACAGCCTTTATACACATTTTCCTTTAGAGTAGAGGCCCTGTCTGTGCTGGGATAGCAGGCTGCTCTGCTCATCTGGAGTCTCTGATTTGTATAGGCACTCTGATTTAAGATATGCCTAGCTTAGCAAGATAAAGCATACAAGAAACCTAGGCGCTTTATGGACAGCTAACCTAATATCAAACATCCTGCTTCATAACAACATTGTTAGTAAGAATTGGGACTGCTTCTGCCACAACTTCACACAGCTAATGTGGTTGGAAAAACACACTCTTTATGGACATAATGGAAAAATGTCTATGGAAGCTGAGAACCTACTCACATTAGCTAAAATATCTATTTTTTTAAACATTGTACCTTCACCTGTGCTAAAAGGGCCAACTTGCTGTCCCTACACACCAGCCTAGACACACAGATATTTTTTTTCTCTATGGACCAGACAGAAGGTATGAACTTTCCCTAGATGTTGTAGGTAGAGCTCCTAAATTTGCTGGTCACCACTAACACATTGCTAGCTAGCACATTTGTGCATTCCAATTTGGAAACACAATCCATGCCTACTGCCCAGTACACAGAACCACCAGAGCCAGAGCACCTATTTGGTCACCCCACACAGCTTCTGTGTAACTCAGGTTCAGGAATTACACCCTGCCACTGTCGCACTGAGTTCAGTATTTCTTACTAGCATAGAGCATACCTAGCACAAAGAGGAATGCAATGGGCTGTGATGTAACAGAAATCCGCTGGAGTTAACAATCTGTTTTGATCTATGAATTTCCTACAGGTAACTTGTAAAAGTCACAGAAGTCTCAGAGCTGCTTACTGAGGTAAATACTGAGTCACCACATGTTTAGCAATGATAACACAAACTGCAGAATAATGCAGAGTAGGACAAAACTTCCTCCAGGTTACTATTATGGGGAAAATAGAAGGGGTCTGCCTGAGTGTATTCTCAATTGCTTCATTTTGTACAGAAAAATCAGTGAATGCTCTATTGTATTTTCTGTGCTCTATGAGGTCAGAATGCTCAGAGGTTTTGTCGTTATTTCACTTCCCTTTATGGAGGGAGCTGAAAAAGAACTGCAGCAGTCACATTGAAAAGTTGACTTTGGGGAGAGGAATATATCCTTCTCCTTCTGACTTCCGACACCTAGTTGGTGGAAGAGTATTGTGTAACTTACAGGCACCTGCAAGATAACAAGGCGGCACCCTAAAAATATATCAGCTGGGCATTTACCTCCAACAGCAGTGTACCATACTGTAATGATGAGATAAAATCAGAACAGATGCTTCTTAGACATTTCCTTAGGGCTTCTCTGGTTACTTTGATGGCTTTTGCCACAGGGCAAAGAAGGTTGAGACCAGGCACTTACTGTAGGGAAACAGATGGCTCTAACTGCCAGAGGATTCCACCCTGCCTGTTTCATACCAAACAGATGCAAACCTCAGCTATACACACAGAGCAGTTCACAACTGATGTCCATGTAGATATTTTCTCACGGTGAACAGGGCTCCAGTCTTCCGGTAGCCCAAGGGTCAAAA
The DNA here is from genome assembly GCF_037157495.1 of Lathamus discolor. Lineage (NCBI taxonomy): Eukaryota > Metazoa > Chordata > Aves > Psittaciformes > Psittacidae > Lathamus > Lathamus discolor. Next base: position 44,980,018 of record NC_088909.1, on the reverse strand, counting down.
GCTTCAGTCACCTTCAGTATATGCTGTCATAACTGGGGATGACTTCTAACGGCTTGCCAGGTTGCCTCCTAGGTGCTTTAGAAAGGCTTTTCTTTTTTATAAAAAGGTGCCTGATACACACAGTATATAGACTATGCAGTTTTCTAGTAGGATTACCATAATGCAGCATGATAGGAGAGCTCATCTGACAGCTTGAGGGGGTTCCTTTTTTCAGTGAAGCCTTTTCCTGTTCGCATGCAAGGCCTCATGAAACCCAGCTGGTGTTAGTACTGCAGCCAGTAATGACCAGAACAACAGAAGTAAATGATAATTTAGCAGAAACCTACAGATTTTGCTGAGCATGATACAAGCAGGGCCAGCAGGTAAAGCTCACCTAAAATCTCCAGTCAGAAGGTGGCTCATGAAAACCAAGGGGCAACCAGTGAGCTCACTGATTGATCAGGATGCACATGTAGATCAGGATGTGCCTTTTGACACCTGAAGCACTGTTGTGTTTCTGTGCCGAATGGATCCCTGCTGTACAGAGAGGACATCTGAGCAGGGGCAGGTGTTTCCACACTGTTCTGGATTTAACTGGGGTACAGTTAATGGCTTCATAGCAGCTGGTACAGGGCTTTGTTTTGGCTTTGTGCTGGTAACAGTATTTGTAACACAGGGGTGGTTTTGTTATTGCTCAGCAGTGCTTACACAGAGCCAGAGCCTTTTCTACCTCTCACCCCACCACACCAGCAACCAGGCTGGGGGAGCACAAGGATTTGGGGGACACATCCAGGAGAGGTGACCCCAACTGACCCAAGGGATATCCCACATCATATAGTGCCATGAGCAGCATGTAAAGCTGTGGAAAAAAGGAGGAAGGGGAAACATTTAGAGCTGCAACATTTGTTTCCTGAAGTAGCCCTTATGTATGGTGGAGCTCTGCCTCGTGGAGGTGGCTGAACAGTTGCCCAACAATGGGAAGTGGTGAATGAATTTCTTGGGGTTTTTTTGCTGCTGTATGTGCAGCTTTTGCTCTACCTGCTGTCCTGGGTTCAGCAGTAGCAGTCATTTTTCTCCTTCTTAGTAGCTGGTGCAGTGCTGTGGTTTTCAATTTCAGCCTGGGAACAGCCCTGATAACACCAGTATTTTTGGTTGCTGTTCAGTATGTTTACTGTGACCAAGGACTTTCTGAGCCTCATGCTCTGCCAGGGAGGAGGGGAAGCCAGGAGGAAGCAGAGACAGGACACCTGACCCAAACTAACCAAAGGGGTATTCCACACCACAGCACCTCGTCACCACTATATGAACTGGGGGCAGTTACATGGAAGGGGGAGATCACTGCTTTGGTCGGGCTGGATATCGGTCGGCGGGTGGGGATCGGTTGTATTCTCTTCCCTTGTCATTTCCCTTATCATTATTGGTGGTAGCAGTAGTGATCTGTGTTATACCTTAGTTACTGGACTGTTCTTATCTCAGCTCTGGAGTTACATTCTTTCGATTCTCCACCCCAGCCCTCCAGGGCCAAGGGGAGGAAAGAGCGTGGGGAGTGAGCGAGCGGCTGCATGGTTCTGGGCTGCCGGCTGGGCTTAGACCACAACAGTTTTTTGTGGCGCCCAAGGTGAGCCACGAAGGGTTGAAATAACGACACTCTAAAACAGCTTATTCCACTTGTTTTATTTAACCTTGACTTGTTTACAGTCTTGGCCACAAATGTAAGTAAGTCTGGAAAACTGAGGAATTTCACTGAACTGTGATATTATTTCCATCATTTCAGCTGTGGAAAAACTGTCTCAGGAGTTCAAACAATTGAGAGGTGATCTATCTGATCTATCCAGCTACCCACGTGTGCCAACCCACGTCTCAGCTATTAACAAAAGGTGTCCTACTTCTCGAGAGAGAAGGTATAGGAGGCATACATCACTTGCCACCCGATGGTTTTACCTGAGGGATCTTGGAGAAGACATGAGGAAGTGAGATGGAAAACATACCTCAGCTCTGGAGGAATGGGTTCATGAACTGAAGAGGAGAACAAAGGTCAAGGATGGTCATCCCATGAAAGCTGCAGCTTCAGTCTCTGGTGAGCAGGTTCCCAGGTGGAGTGGAAGAGATGATTGTACTACAGCTCCTGTGATAAAGACTAATCCCTTAATACAAGACGTAAGTGACCAACATTGTAACCACTAATAGAGGGGCCCTGCCTCCAGCCAGTTGGACGTAGGGGACAACTGGATTTACTGGACTGTGTGGATCAGATGGCCTGGCACATCATTCCCACGGAAGTATAAGGCTCTAGTAGATACCACAGGGTATAGATACAACAGGGCACAGTGTGCCCTGATGCCATCAAGCTGTCAAGGGGTGGAACCCATCTATATTTCTGGAGTGACAGGAGGATCTCCCGAGTTGACTGTACTGCAGGCTGAAATCAGCCTGACTGGGAGGAAGTGGCAAAAGCACCCCATTGTGACTGGTCCAGAGGCTCAGTGCATCTTCGGCATACAGGAGTACTTCAAAGTACTACCCTCAGGAGAGGGTACTTCAAAGACCCAAAAGGGTACCGATGGGCATTTGGTATTGCTGCTTTGGAGACTGAGGAAATTGAGCAGCTGTCCACCTTGCCTGGTCTCTCAAGGGATCCTTCTGGTGTGGGACTGCTGAAGGTCGAAGAACAACAAGTGCCAATCGCGACCACAACAGTGCACAGGTGGCAATATCACACCAACCAAGACTCCCTGATTCACATCCATAGGCTGATCCATAGACTGGAGAGTCAAGGAGTGATCAGTAGGACCCGCTCACCCTTTAACAGCCCCATATGGCCTGTTCAAAAGTCTAACAGAGAGCGGAGACCAACAGTAGACTATTGTGAATGAAGTCACACCGCCATTGTGGTATACCACAACTGATATTGCCAGTGCCTTTTTCTCAATTCCTTTGGCAGCAGCGTGCAGGCCACAGTTTGCTTTTACTTGGAGGGGTGTTCAGTTCACTTGGAACCAACTGCCTGAGGGGTGGAAACAGCCCTACCATTTGCCATGGACTGATCCAAACTGCACGGCAAGAGGGGCAGGCTTCAAAACACCTGCAATACATTGATGACATTATTGTGTGGGGCAATACAGCAGAAGTTTTTGAGAAAGGGAGGAAAATAATCCAAACCCTGCTGAAAGCCAGTTTTGCTGTAAAGCAGAGTGAGGTCAAGGGACCTGCACAGGAGATTCAATTTTTTGGGGAATGTAATGGCAAGATGGATGTCACCAGATCCCCACAGGTGTGATGAACAAGATAACAGCAATGTCTCCACCAACTAATAAGAAAGAAACACAAGCTTTCTTGGGTGCTGTGGGGTTCTGGAGAATGCACATCCCAAATTACAGTTTGACTGTAAGCCCTCTCTGTCATGTGATCCGGAAGAAGACTGATTTCAAATGGGGCCCTGAGCAACAACGAGCCTTTGAGCAAATTAAACGCGAGATAGTTCATGCAGTAGCCCTTGGACCACTCCGGCCTGGGCCAGACATGAAAAATGTGCTGTACACCGCAGCTGGGGAAAATGGTCCTACCTGGAGCCTCTGGCAGAAAGCTCCAGGGGAGACTTGAGGTCGACCCCTCAGCTTTTGGAGTCAGGGGTACAAAGGATCTGAGGCCAGCTATACCCCAACTGAGAAAGAGATACTGGCAGCCTATGAAGGGGTTCAAGCTGCTTTGGAAGTGATTGGCACTGAAGCACAGCTCCTCCTGGGATTGCTTTTGCTCAGGGACCTGGATATTCTTGGTGGGTAATGCAGGAAGATGGGGAAGTCCGACGTGTACATCAAGGAGATTTGATTTTAGGGGAAAGCAGCCAATGAACTCAATTGAATGCTGTTGCCTGCTATGTAGCACTTCTATAGCCCAACAACTAGATGTCTTCAGGTCATCAGTGACTGGCCCTGACTTCCCTCCAACCATCATCCCAACAGAGAATGAACTTTGACGAAACCAGATGAGTTCAGCAGTGACCAGACAAGCTCCGCGGTGTCATCAGCAGGCAATAATCCAACACTGCGCACAGCCTCTCCTGCTCTGAAAGACTTTTACAAGAGATGGAACCTGACATTATGGACCGGATGAACTCAGCAGCTGCACAGATATTGGTCCATGCACTGAGGAATGATATCTCTCTCTTTGTGTGTGTGTGGATGTATGTATCCATATGAGACAAGAGTGACGGTATACCGAAAAATGTGGGATCTGAGCATGATGTGAATGGTACGGAATAAGGGGTGGATACTGTCCTGGTTTCAGCAGTAGCAGCCATTTTTCTCCTTCTTCTTAGCTGGTGCAGCACTGTGGTTTTGATTTTCAGCCTGGAAACAACACAACACCGACATTTTTAGTTGTTGCTAAGTAATGTTTACTGTGACCAAGGACTTTCTGAGCCTCATGCTCTGCCAGGGAGGAGAGGAAGCCGGGAGGAAGCAGAGACAGGACACCTGACCCAAACTAACCAAAGGGGTATTCCATAACACAGCATGTCATGCCCAGTATATAAGCCAGGGGCAGTTACCTGGAAGGGCAAGATCACTGCTCAGGTCAGGCTGGTTATCAGTCGGCAGGTGGTGAGCGGTTTTATTCTCTTCCCTTGTTATTTCCCTTATCATTATTATTATTGGTGGTAGCAGTGGTGATCTGTGTTATACCTCAGTTACTGGGCTGTTCTTATCTCAGCTCTTGGGAATTACATTCTTCCGACTCTCCTCCCCAGCCCTCCAGGGCCTGGGGGGGAAAGAGCGTGGGGAGTGAGAGTGCAGCTACGTGGTTCTGGGTTGCTGACTGGGTTTAAACCACGACACTTGCAAAAATGTCTTTACCTGAACCCACAAGTTTTCTCACTTTAACTCTTCTAATTTTCTCCCCAAGCCCACTGTGGGGACTGAGTGAGCAGCTCTCTCGGGCTGAGCTGGCAGCTGGGATTAAATTGGCACATGCTTCTGTATGGTGTATTTCCATCTCTCTTTTAAATATTTGGTCTTTCTTAACTATATCATTCTGTTAGAACTGCAATACTACTGTTGTTTCAAAACTGTGGTATTGCAATTGTTGTGGTTTAAGCCCAGCTGTAACCCAGAACCAAGCAGACACTTGCTAATTTCCCCCTTTCTTCCTCCTCCTGCTCTGAAATGGATGGGGAGGGGAATCGAAAGAATGCAACTCCCACGGGTTCAGATAAGAGCAGTCCAGTATAACTAAGGTATAACACAAACCACTGCTGCTACTACCAACAATAATAATGATAAGGGAAATATCAAGGGAAAAGAATATAAAACTAAAAGGGAAAGGAAAACAATTAACCCGAGTGCTGCACAATACAACTGCTCACCAACCACCAACTGGTACCCAGCCTGACCCAAGCAGCGCCCTGGGCCTTCCAGGTAACTCCCCCCAGTTTATATACTGGGCATGATGTGCTGCTGTATGGAATACCCCTTCGGCTAGTTTGGGTCAGGTGTCCTGTCTCTGGCTTCTTCTGCCCTCCTCCTTGGCAGAGCATAAGAAACTGAAAAGTCCTTGATTGGAGTAATCATTACTTAGCAACAAGTAAATATATACGTGTGTTATCAGCGTTGTTCTCAGATTAAGTCAAAAACACAACACTGCACCAACTACTAAGAAGGAGAAAAGTAACTGTTACAGCTGAACCTAGGACAGCAATTCTAACATTATATGTCCTAAAGCTTGTATAGTGGAAATCTCTTAGTTCTTTCTCTTTTAAAATTAATTCATTAGATCAACTGCATCTATGTTAACTTCAGCATTCCTCTTTCTTTTTCTGAGCACTGGTTTCATTACCTTCTGCAGCACCAAACGCATACGCTGTGGAAAGAAATCCCACCATCCACTCTCAAGCTCCAAAGTGCGTCTGCAGACTAACTGCACCAGCAGTCTCTAGTTTTTCGTGCTATTCCCTTAGAATAGTTTTGTAATAAAACTCCAGTGAGTAAACATCTCCTATGAATGTCCCTTTGTATGTTGGGCAAAATATTGCAGTCCTTACTGACTTTACACAATTTGTGCAGGTGTGCAGTGTTTCATCCAAACAGCACTAATATAAACACATCCATTAATATCTGTGAGTTGCCTGTTACACAGATTGTTCCTAAGCACAATGATAACTTGCAAGAAATGAGATGAAATAAGGGTGAAGTGCCCTGCTAACTGGAAAGAATTCCTCTCCAGCTGTCAAATTCTGGTTCAGCCTGTTTGTGATGCTCATGCTGGGCACTTCTCAAGTGGTTTCTAAATGCAGATGCTCTGTTTTGTGCAGTTTTGTTTCTAGTCTGCTGACACATTACCTTCACAAGGTGGGCTGATTTCTAGATGTACCATAGATTAGGGAGCTGCTGAATTTAAACACAGACCTTAGCTTTCCGGCTGCCTCCAATTTATTTTCACTCATAGTGAAAACTGCAGAATTACTTTGGGTAAGAACAAAACATTTCCATCAGTCATGAATTTAGCAAACAGCCTGATTTTATCAGTTTGATTGACATATTTTAATAGGAATAAACCTCACTGCAGCCAGTTAGTTAAAATTTGTCAGCTACTCTTGTTTGATAAAAGTCACTCCCCAGGAAGCTCTGTAAGTTTGAGTTATTAGATGTGTTTGTTCTGCTTCACATCATTTCTCCTCATTGCATGGAAAATACAGATGTTAAGAATGTTACAACCAAATATTTTGATTTAACTTTTTGTGGTTCATGTGTAAAGACAAATTTTAGCTATAACTAAGTAAGTTTAATCTATGTTACATGGTATAGCCAAAAGAGAGTAAGTTAGAGGTGAGGTTAACATTTGACTAATTTGAATAAAGCTCCAGAGATTAGGCAGTACTTCAGTGCTGTGATATTTCTACTCTGAGAATCTGTATATGAACGATAACTAGAGGTTCAGCTCTGACTCTAATTATTAATAGATGGCTGCACAAATCTCTAGTATATGACAACATAGTAGGTCCCTAATGTTTTGTAAGTGTGATGAGTCTATTGGCTTCAGTAACTTGAACCCCTATTACTTGATTTTTTAAAATCTTGTCTTCCAAGCACCGATCTTTGTGCATCAGAGAAAGTTTAGAACTTTCTGCAGTTATTCATCAGTAGAGTGATGTTCCACCAGTGCTCACTGCCAGTCATTCTTCCCCCACTGGTTTCAAGCTGGCAGTCCCTGAGCACAAGCCACAGTAAGCCTTTGGGAAGCAATGTCACAGAAAAAGGGAAAGCAATAAACCAAGCACACTAAAGAGCAAGGTTAAATCAGCTTTAATGAATGTACCAAGATACTATTAATTCCCACATCTTGAATCTGAATAACATGTCAATTCATGAGGCAAGGCATAAACAAGTAAGTCATCAAATAGGATCTGCCTATTATTGAGGAGAAATCTCCAGCATTATTTCTGCAGCAAAGTAATCCAGGCAGGATTGCTGAAATCCATTCTGCAGATCTCCTAAACTGCTATGATATCTGAAATTTTAAAATATGTTAACATTTGGGCACCTTTTTCCACACAAGATTAACTCTAATATTATTCATCCTCTGAATTCTTTATAGCATTGAATGGTTGTTTCTTCATTGACTACTTAAAAATAAGGATGAGCTATTATATATAAGTAAATTTATTTATATCCAGGAATCGCCTGTTGAACTTTTTACAGCTCTGCTATGCTTTTCCTCTTGTAGGTCAAACCATCATAACTGGATCCGACTTTTATCCCACCTTTCTTTGGGCAAATCTGCAGCATACATCCCACATTGTCTCTCTCAACTCCTTACACATAACCTGGATACATAAATCTCAAAGCTGCAGAAACAGTGTTCATGTTACAGCAAACTAAAAGCTGTCTTTCTTCACACTAGATATACAGCTATGCCACAAAGGTCCACACTTTTGTGTCCCGTGGGCTTGATGCTTCCAATGTCTTGCACCTGGAAATGAACTCAGTCACTGGATGGTGGTAGACTATGCAGCACCCTGCAATTTCAGCTGTTGGCAGGAACATGTAAAGGTCAGCCTAGTGCTCTGATATCTCATGCTGTCTAAAACTAAAGTCCATGTTTAGACTTCCAAGGCCTAGATATTTTGGTTTGAGGTGTTGGAGGGGCTGAAATAGACAGTCACAATATCCAGTCTCCTGGGTCTGGATAACAACCTTCTCCTGGTGCCTTGTCTGCAGGCAGGCCTTATTCTTTCACAGAAGGTTATTCCCATAAACCAGTTTCTGAATCCCACTTTCACAAGGAAGCCAAACTAATTGAACAGCCAATTAAGAGTCTGTCTAGTTGTTAGAGACGGAGTTGCTACCTTGGGATTTGCCATGCGTTTGACATGGCTGTACCTGCAGGTCACACTGGGAGAGGACTGAATAGTGAGTGCATCCAGATCTCCTCACTGTGTTGCTTCCTCTGCAGCTTCTCTGAAATGTATCCCTCCTCTTAGACATGTCTGCTGTGCTTAGATATTTCTGGCTACATATTAGCAGGCTGACAGTACATTGAACTTCAGAAACAACTGGCAGCCTAAAAATGAAGTTTATCAATAAATAAATAAACAAAAAAACACATCTTTGTTGTGACGTTGGAAGAGCCTTGGGACCACGCTGGCCTGGGTAAAGCACGAAAAAGCAAACAATTAAAATGAAAAGCAAGCCAATGTATGTAGGTGGCTAAATGGAGTTACACACGTAATTATGTGACAGGGGGTACGGGTATGAATCACAAACTGCTGCCATTTTTAAAATGAGTGCTGCTGTGAAATAGACCATGCTATCATTTTAAACTACATAAAAGGGGCTTAACCTTATTTCTTTCTATCAATCTTGATTGATTAACTTCTAAAAGAAGTATTTAATCCTAAGGAATGTGTTTTGCTCTGTTTTTCACACCGCCCTGATGATGAAGTGTAGGATGAGTCACCTAATTGAACAGGGATGTGTGTCATTATATAAGGAGAAAAACAGATCAGAAGTACCACCCAAATGCCAATATGTATTCTGATCTTGATTACAGTAAATAGGTGAGAATATTTTACTTTATAAATAAAAAAAATTAATAACTTGAAAATTGGTTTAGGCTTGAAGTTTAGGGACATAAGTTTAAAAAAAAAAAAAAAAAAATCCCAGAAAAAATATTCTTGCATCTACTGATCCACTAATAATTTTGATGTCGTCTGGTATTTCTGGTATGAGAAGGAAGAAAATTCTTCTCTTTTCTCAGCCTCTGAAGAATCTTCATGGGGTATTTTCATAACACCAACTAACAACAAAATCCTTGGAGAGCAAGTACTGTCTCCAGTATACATTCCAGGCACTAGAGCAGTGGGTGGTTTAAAAAATGTGGACTGTAGCCCTAAAGTGAAGATGGAGGCTATGCAACCGGTTGCATTACATGACTGGGTGTGCATGCACCATGGGATTAAATGTTGAAGGCAGTGGCAAGCAACAGCCCATTACCTTTTTGGTAAATCCCTCACTGATAATGATATCAGAGCCATTAAAAATAATGAGCTGCTCATATCTCACAAGGTCCTTTGGCTAGACATAAAACCCCTATGCAGCATTTCTCAGGGAGGCAGGAGGGGCAGAAAAAGCTCTTTCCCCACATGGGGATGGTGAGCATTTTGTCATAGGTGCCTGCCCCAGGGACATAGCCTTGGCTGCTACCTCTTATCCAGGCATGGCCTTACAGCTGCTCTATTAGCAGGTAGGAAGACCACCGGTACCATGAAGGTTAATGATTTCCTCCTGCAAAGCTGTCCCTGCAGAGAGCTCTTGTTACTTAAGTCTGACCTTTCCGTGCTGGACAAGAAGTGCCTTGGCATTGCCCAGCATGCTGCTTGTCTGATGGAGATGGAAAGCTTCCAGGTTTAGGAGAGACTCCCCGTACGGCTCAGTTTGGACCTACGTCCATATGTGGTGGGCTAACACTACTGCTCGTGGTGATCTTCCCAACCAAATCTTGCTCGGGCTGACTCCTGGATTCTGCAACTCTATAGGGTAAAAAAATACTGCGTAAAACTTGGAGGGTTTAGCCTACAATCACCCCTGCTTTCTACTCTTCAAGCCAGCACTAGCTGCTTCTGTAGGCTTCTGAGGCTGCTTTATACCTTGGTGGCACTGGAAAGCCCTCTGCCAGCTGGGACCCAACCAGATAAGAAGTGTCACACGGCCCAGCCAGCAGGCTTGGGTCTGTATGTCAGATGGTGCAAAAAGAGGGGGACACGTGACGGTGGCAGGCAGGCAGAGAGGTTCACAGGAAAGGAGAAGTTTACATTTGTTACCAGCCACCCCTCCCAGCTGCCAGGCTCTGGGCTCTGAAGGAGATTCCCGGGTCTCCCGCCTCCACTGTGTTCTCTAAGGGTGATGGGTGCTTCCCCTCCTGCTGTGGTATAGACTGAGTCCCCCAGCCTCAGGAAACATCCACAAAAGGCCACAGGAAAACAAAAGCAAACATTGGACAGGGCTGGTGTGGGGATCTATTTTTGTGTCTCCTACAGCTGTTTTGCAAGGATTTATCTTCCTTCTGATAAAGAACCTAATATTACCCCTCCTTCCACATGCCTTTCTTCTGGAATAAATCTCCCAGAGAGTTTCCACTTGCCAGTCTTCAGGTAGGCACAGACCTAGTCTAATATAGATTGGGCTGCTGTAGACCACTTTTCTACCTCTTCAGTTGCTCCAGGACTTATGGCCCCTTGTACTTCTCAGTAAGTTACATTTATATGGTACTTGTATGGCACAGCAAGTTTGTAAAAAGGCACAGCAAGTTTGTAAAAAGCCACAGCTGCATAAGCAGAGTCTGTTAGGATCTGCTGACTGAATTCAACCAAGCTCCTCAGCCTGCTTTCAAATCAGACCTTACTTGCTTACACAGATTATTGCTCACATGCAAAACTTATCTTAAAGTATTCTACATTTAGTAAACATGTAAAGAAAACATACAGGCATTCCTGGGCAAAACTATATCTGTAGCCTTACCTATACATAGATACTATACCACTAGTAAGAAACACTCAGAAAAGATATGAGCTGAAAGACACACTGGAAAATGCATGTAGGAATTGGAGGTGGGGAGTGTGCAGGTCAGGGCTGTATCAGTATGAAGCCGTTTGCACGCAAGCAAGGGCAAACAAGCGCAAACAGGTTGCAAGTACAGCCTGTCAGTTGTGCACAGGCTTTGTACAGCTCTCGTAGGGTTCGCCTTTTATATTAGCTGGGCTTACCGCATAAATATCAGAATCTAACTTGTATATGAATGATAAACAATTGCTTATTTTAGAATAAGCCTAGGTGGATCAGTTAATTAAAAATAATAATAGATTGCAAGTTACTAATTAGGAAATTAATTAATCACACTGCAAAGTGTCACTTCTGCATATGAAGGAGATGACTTCAAGTTGCCTTGGAGGATACTGGCTTTTTGCCAGCACCAGTAAATATATTCACAGAAAAAATAAACTCTAATTATTGATGAGAACTTTTGTTTTGAATAATAGGAGGTCTGTACCCTCAATGAAATAATGAACTGCAGCCTCTTCATAAAAAAAATCTATCCTCTCTCTTCTGGCAGAAAAGAGCTTCTGTGAGTTCCTAACGATCCATACAAAAAAAGAAATGCATAAGAAAAAATTCTTCAGGATAAAAAAAGTTAGTCCTTCTTTGATGTAAGGGGCTGGTTTAATCTACTTGGTTGCCTCATGTAGCAAATAGTGCACAAAGCTGCTGCAAAACACTAGAATGGAACACTGCGGGTAACTTCCCACTTGTATCATCCCAACAGCAAGCTGCATTTAACACAAATGTCAACACCCCTAAAGCCTCCTCCTAGCAGTCATTGCTGTTCTTCATCTCCCAAAAAAAACCCAGATTGCTCATGTAATAAGAAGGAAAGCAACCACTCTGCTTGTGAGCAAGTTAAAAAGTGTGTCAGATGACATTCAAGGTCAGGAAGACACTCTTGACAGCAGTGCAATTTTAGGCATCCCCAAGTTAAAGCCCTAGCTAGGAACCACCATAATCTCATAAAAAGGCATGCTACCATAAAGAAAATAGCTATTTTCAGCTGTGAGGTGCAAGATGACAAATACAGCCTGTGTGTGAGTATAAATGTGTTAATTATAATATTAGCAATGCGAATTACAAAGGCCATCATGTCAAAGGCCTAAAAAAATAGATGCCCTTGTAATGCCAGAGCTGAAATTATGTTAGGTTTATGGCATCTGACTAGGATAAAAGATGGCTTCCAGAAGTCAGCTAAGTATATATAGTACTCATCTGGTACCAGAAGTTCACCACAAGAACACGGTGGTGAATCTCTGCCTCTATAAGCACGAGAGTGCCATGATTCCATATACCAAAGTGGGCAGCAAGCACACACGCATGTGTGAGTACATCAGAAGAGCTGTTGTGCCTGCCACAGTACTTCTCATAGAATCATAGAATACCAGGGTGAAAGGTGTCATCTGGTCCAACCTTTCTAGGGAAGCAATGACCTAGACTAGGTATCCCAGCACCCTCTCCAGCTGAATCTTAAGTGTCCAGTGTTGAGGAGTTCACCACTTCCCTGAGGGCATTATTCCAATGGCTGCATGTTCTCATTGTGAAAAATTTTCCTCTTGTGTCCAGCTGAAATCTCCTCAAGAGTAGCTTGTACCCATTACTTCTTTTCCTTATGACTCCTTGTAAAAAGGGGGTTTCCATCTTGTCTAGCCAGCCTTTAAGTACTGGAACATTGTGATCACCTCTGTGATCACCTCTGGTGTGAAATGCTGCAACTGTGTCATCATGGGCAGTAAACCTAGCTTAACTACTGGGACAAGAGGACGAATATCATCTCTAATTAAGATTGCCTCTTCCTGGAGGAAAGGATTTAGGCAGGCAGAATATAATCCTTTAATCTGGGATTACAGATTAAAGTTCATTCTCCATCTTCATGGAAAGCATCAAGGGATAGCAGATGATGTATCCTGTAATTTTAACAAAAGAAGAGAGATACTGTCAAGCAAAATAAAATCAACTCATTCAATGAACTGTGCTTCATATGATATCTTCTGTAAGATAATCAACGTGGACAAAAACATACCTACACACATTACTGAAGCTGAAAGGAAATGTTTTGTTTCCAAGTTGTTACCCAATGCCAGCATCAGTTTATTAGGAGACAGGTTGATCCCACGCCTTCTAAATAAAAGGCACGGATGTCCTTCATGATGTCCAGATGTCTTCTCTTTGGTTATTTTAAGACAAGCAGCTATCTATCCCTGTAGTTATAAAAGTTCAGGTTGTTTTACCTATCAGCGGGATGGCAGCGGGTGCTTGCTGTGCAAACAGATGTCAGGCACTGCACCTACTGATGAGGTAACAAGGTGGCAGCAAGTTTGAAACTTGGCAGTGGAAGATCAAACCAAAGAAATGTAAAGCAATAACAGTCTCAAGAGTGAGATGATTACGAGATTACCTTTTGTAATTGGTTATTTTTTCGTTGTCACTTGTGACTGAGCTCTGGGAGGCTGCAGAAGAGATCTCAGAGTGATTCCTTCCTTGAACAGACCTCCTCTATTTTACAGTCAGCTCTGTGTCTTAACATGTGTGATCCAAAGTATGCCAACTTCGGATGGATAAAATTTGTGCTAAGTATCTTCTAAAATCCTTGACAGGGTAGAAAGATAAATTGTGCTGACCTCACTAATTCTGTCAGGCTCCTTTGTCATCTTATGCAAGTAAAATCTCAAAATATTTCTTTTATGACTCTGCAGCATTGTTTATACCTGTGACATCTCTGCCTGAACTGAGAGAGAAAAGAAAGGGCCTGTGTAGTCTGCAGTGAAGTCTTGGATTAGGCCGTGGAGGACATACAATGTCTTTCTCTTGATAGATTATTATGATGAATAAGGGATTTCTGCTTACATAAGTTCTCCTACTGTGCAGGAACCCAACGTAATTTCCTTTCACCCTCTTTGTAACAAAGAAATCACAGCAGAAGATAGTATCTCCCACATAAGAAAAATGAAATTTAGTAGAACTAAGATAGACAGCATCTTCACAGACAAGCAGCTTCAAGAACCCCAGACCCCAGTGGAGTCAAGGCAGAGTCTGTCCTCAGCAGATTGGCTGGTTGTAGAACCGGTGTCAGAAACAGGGTTTGGGTTTGGACCATAGGACAATGCTGGAGATCAGTGTCTCCCTGGGAGAGATGGGATCCACCCCACTAAGTGGAGCAAATGTATCTTTGCTTGGAGCATGTTTGCCCTAATAAGGAGAAGAAAAAAGAAATAAAATCCTTGGTCAAAGGCATAAATATCTTTTTTAATTAACAAATATTATTTCTGAGAAATTTCTGAGAAATTTCTGAGGGCTGAATGCTAAACTGAACACCATGAAATTCAAAACCCACTATTATCAAATCTGATGGAAGCTCCCCAGACAGTGCTGGCACATACATGCTATAATGAGACACGGAGAACCAATCTGCTGTTTCAAAGGCTGCCACCCTCTCTGCAGGACTGGCTTGAATCCTTAACAAGGAAGGTGATGGATAGGTCGTGCGCTGTGCTTTTTTAGGGGTCAGTGCTGAGCAGTGGTACTTGCAAATTAACAGAATCAACTGGGTTGGAAAAGACCTTTTAAGATCACGAAGTCCAACGTTTACTCCAGGACTGCCAAGGCCACCACTGAACCATGCCACTAAGGGCCTCATCTACATGTTTTTTGAACACTTCCTGGAACAGTGATTCCACCACTGGCCTGGGCAGGCTGTTCCCGTGCCTGATCACCCTGTCTGTGAAGAAATTTTTCCTAATATTCAATCTAAACCTCCCCTGGGGCAGCTTGAGGCCATCATTTTTCCTGATATCCAATCTAAATCTCCCCTGGCACAGCTTGAGGCCATCACCTCTTGTACTATCACTTGTTACTTGTGAGAAGAAAACCAGCCACTTCCTCCCTCCATCCCCCTCTCAGGTAGTTATAGAGAGCAATAACGTCCCTCCTGAGCCTTCTCTTCTTCAGACTAAACACCCCCATTTTTCAGAAAATACCAGCTGCCATGCTCAGTATTCTCAAGCCAAGATGGGTTCCTCACCTTGTATCTCAGTTTCTGCCAGAATCTGTGCTCCTTCCTGCCTTTACATAAGAAAAGTAAAATTAAAAAAAAAAGAAAAAAAAAAAAAAAAAAGAGAAAGGAAAAGGGAAGAGGAAAGGAAAAAGGAAAAAGGATATGAAAAGGACAAGAAAAAAAGGAAAAGGAAAAGAGTTTACATGACAAATTATTGTTTGCTGAAATTCTATTCTAGTGGTAAAGAAGAAAAAGAAATGTCAGAACTGATATTTTGCATATATTTAAAATATAGCATAATACAATAATGCTTTTACTGCTATCAACTGTGACTAATTAGATATGTAAAAATAGCTTTTCCTGTCTCCAGAATATATTTAGATTCCTAAAACACCACTGTTATTTAAGATTTTTAATTCTGAGCTCTCAACATGTGAGGCAGAGTTAGACAGCTAAGAGGACTGCTTGTCAGTGAAAACTGAGTAATTTTTGCAGAGCTGTGGGTATGACAGAGAAGGTATTTTGTAACTTGAGTCATAGGATCATAGAATCATAGAATCATAGAATAGTTAGGGTTGGAAAGGACCTTAAGATCATCTAGTTCCAATCCCGCTGCCATGGACAGGGACACCTCACACTAAACCATGTCACCAAGGCTCTGTCCAATCTGGCCTTGAACACCGCCAGGGATGAAGCATTCACAACTTCCTTGGGCAACCCATTCCAGTGCCTCGCCACCCTTACAGTAAGGAACTTCTTCCTTATATCCAATCTAAACTTCCCCTGTTTAAGTTTGAACCCGTTACCTCTTGCCTATCACTACAGTCCCTAATGAAGAGTGCCTCCTCAGCATTCTTATAGCCCCCTTCAGATCCTGGAAGGCTGCTATGAGGTCTTCACGCAGCCTTCTCTTCTCCAGGCTGAACAGCCCCAACTTCCTCAGCCTGTCTTCATATGGGAGGTGCTCCAGTCCCCTGATCATCCTCGTGGCCCTCCTCTGGACTTGTTCCAAAAGTTCCATGTCCTTTTTATGTTGAGGACACCAGAACTGCACACAATACTCCAAGTGAGGTCTCACAAGAGCAGAGTAGAGGGGCAGGATCACCTTCTTCGACCTGCTGGTCACATTCCTTTTGATGCAGCCCAGGATACAGTTGGCTTTCTGGGCTGCGAGCATACACTGAAGCCGGCTCATGTTCATTTTCTCATCGACCAACACCCCCAAGTCCTTCTCTGCAGGGCCGCTCTGAATCTCTTCTTTGCCCAGTCTGTAGCTGTGCCTGGGATTGCTCCGACCCAGGTGTAGGACCTTGCACTTGTCATGGTTAAACTTCATAAGGTTGGCATCAGCCCACCTCACAAGTGTGTCGAGGTCCCTCTGGATGGCATTCCTTCCCTCCAGCGTACCAACCAAACCACACAGCTTGGTGTCATCAGCAAACCTGCTGAGGTGGCACTCAATCCCCCTGTCCATGTCACTGACAAAGATGTTGAACAAGACCAGTCCCAACACCGATTCCTGAGGGACACCACTCGTTACTGGTCTCCAGCTGGACACTGAGCAATTGACCACAACTCTTTGCATGCAGCCATCCAGTCAGTTCTTTATCCACCAAGTGGTCCATCTATCAGATTGATGTGTCTCCAATTTAAAGACAAGGATGTCCCCTGACCACATCTGTGTAGCACCTAAGTGAACTAAGCTTTCCTGGCTCAAAGTCTGTTACTGCCAACAAGATGGAAATATGAAGTCATCAAGCTTCAGGAGCCTCTTCAGGATCCTTTGGGCTCTCACTGCTCAAGGGCACTGTACGAGCTGGCAGCAACACAACACTAAAACCCATGTGCTCTGCAGTTAATCACTAGCCATGGGAACCTTCTCTTTTACTGTGCCTCTGCTTGCAGGGTCTCCCAGGGCAGGCCAGAAAAACCCTTCTTGCTTTTGCTCGCTTTGGGAGGTATAAAATGAAAGGGTCAGCTCTAGATGCTCAGAAGTTGTGAAATGAAACAGGTCCATTGATTTCAACACAACCGGGCCACACTATTAGAATGATTCTCTCGCTGCTTCCTCCAATTCAGTCCGGCAGGGCTGATGCTGTTAGCAGTGTTTTGAAATGTCTGATAACAGACAGAAAAAAGTGTGAAGATTTTAAAATATGTGGATATATTTCTAGAAGATCATGATGTCCAGGTGAGGGAAGAAAGAAGACTTAGCAAAACCTCCCAGGCTTCAAATTCCCTCAACTTTTTCATCAACTTTGACAACCTGTTTCTGATGTTTTTTTAAAGGTGACAGTACATTTATTATGGCTGTTATGACAACCTGTAACTGGTATGCTATACACACTGGGGAATGGGAAAGTGGAACATTACAAAACTGCACTACTGTGCTTAATTGTGTACTGGAGGAGCTACAGTGGTTCTGAAAATGTCCTGATCCTTCCTTTCTCCTCCAGTCTTCTTCTAGTTCTCCCGTTATTTCAGGAGTGCTTCAGGATTACCCAGCCACTCATCAAAGCTCTGCCTAAAAACTTTCACATTGTATCCTTCACCGTATAAAAATGAAAAGCCTCCTAAACCTTGTGCTAACAGAAGCAATTATGTCCTTGATGCGTAGCAGTAATCATTAATGTCTTAAACCCACTCAGCATTTTGGGTAAACTGAGTATCAGTTTCTGTTCCTGTCTGCAGCAGGCATGAACTCTTTCCCACTGCATCCATTAGTTTCATTCAGGAAAGTTATTAACTTTTTCTCCCCCCTCCCTTCTGGAGATTTGATTTTCAGTGCAGAGTGTGGTGCTCTTCTTCCAAGAGCTGCTATTGACTGACTGAGAAAGTACATCAAAGTAAAGCAGAAACTGCATCATCTGCACAGACTTTTCAGTGGTGCTCTCTCATGCTTTTCTTAAGCAGGTAAAATTTCCATGGAAATATTATCTTCCCTTTACATTCCGAAGGTGTAGTTATTTTTGGTTTTGGCACCCATCTGACTGACAGCTCAAAGTATAATGAATTAGACCATGCACATAGTTTGGACGGAAGGCCAGTCCAGTGATTTTTCAAACTTGTTTCCATAAGCCCCTGCACAATCATAATCGTGTGATAAAAATCAGAAGCTCCATCCTCAAAGGTTAGGAGGATGGCACACTTACGTGTGCAAATTGATTTAATAATCTTATGAAGCAGTTCACAAACCAATTTACTCCTGTCCATTTGTGCAATTACTTAATCTCTGAATATTTGTCTAGCATTATCTTAGTCTTGTGCAACTCATGAAAATTTTCCCCAAAATAGACATATCACTGACTAATTCTAAACTAGCTGACATTAATAACAACAAAGCTGGTTTAAATAATCTTACAAAAATTCACCAGATAACCTTTAATGAGACTTCTTTAGCATTCATGAAGGAGCAGGGAAAACCTAGGAAAACCTGGTGAGTACCTTCCAAAGAGTTCTTCCATCTTTATGTGGTGGTTTCTTTGGTTTTAGCAAACCAAGATGGACTTTCCCCATTCATTTGTCAGGTTAATTTGAAAATCCAAATAACTATTATCATTTACAATATCTTGCAGCAAAGAGTGATAGAAGTTAATAGTGTGTTTTGTGAAAAGCCACCTTGTGCTTCCTGGAAGCTAGCTACAATTATTTCTGTCAATGTCCCCAAAATTTTGTGCTGGAAGAGCCAATGAAAAATCGTCAATTCCTTCAAGTCTCTCAAGATTTTACAGACACTTGATTTCTACTCCTTCCCAGACTGAAGTAGCTTAAATTGTTCTATTTTTTTGTTGTTGTTGTAGGAAAGCTATTCTCTCTCTGCACAAATCCTGCTATTATTCTCTGTAACTTCTCAATTTTTTACTTTCTCTCAGCTCTTTTAAACCAAATAACAGTGTCCAAGATGCAGATATATCCTAGATATACATATAACGGCATATTGGTATTACCTGTTTAGTCCTTTACCATTTTCTGAACAGCTCGGATTTTCCTTCACTCTTCTGATCATTGCTGAGAACTGAATTGATGCTTTCACCAGATACACCTCACATTCAATGAGGCCTTTCCTTTTCGTGTTGCCAAAAAAGGAGGAGACACAGTTGCTAATTTAACTGTCTTACTTCAGTCTCTAAATTAATCTGATTAATCAGGTATTTAAAACCTGTCTGAGAGAAAACACAAAGAGAATTTTAAGCAGAATATAGGAGAATGTCATTAAAATCCTGACAAAGCACTGAATATTTTGTGCTGTTCTCTGAACACTTTTGTTTTCTCTTCCAACTGCTAGTTCAGATGTACAAAGCTTTTTTTCCAGCTTTTTGTATTTCCACCATCCTTCAGTGGGAGGGTAACATGTGTGAGCTGTGGGGTGCCAAGGCACTGCACTGGTCACTGAATGGGGAAAGCGAAACGCCACTGCTGGTGACACAGGATTTCACTAAAGTGCTGTGGTGTATCTTTATTTCCTCTTTCACATCAGTGATGGTTAATGGTTGGTGTCAACATTTTCACTGAGAGTCCACCACTGATAGATATCTGCATGTCCCTTAAGCCACGTAAGCATTTCACTGACACTGGGAGAAATATCCTGGGAAGTAATCTGGCAGACTTGGAGCCACTTTGCAATGGCAACATCTGCCTAACAGGGGTAAAAGCCAGTGTGAATCAAGACATAATAGCGTAAGGCACTGGCAAAGCTTCCTAACTAGGCTCCTAGACATGTTCTTGGCACAGTGTAGGAAGGTGGGCTGGGAATGACTTATTAGGGCAGGCCTCTTGTTTACAAAAGACATCAAGGGATATCATTACCTCAAGGCTTGCAGAGTGGGAATATCCTAGAAAATACACCAGAAATCATATTGTAACTAGGGTTGCAAACTTAATTTTCATCAGTTTTTCAGTTATACTGCAGAAGTCCTAAAAAGGATGGTGGCTCCTGCTGCCACAGAAGATTGCAGGCTTGTGGTTGGAGATGGTTACTGCATTGGCAAGCCTGTTTAAAGGCAGGATCATTAACTGCAGTTACTTCCAGGAAGGTGGCTTGCTTCATGATTAATGCTCAGCATAGTACAGTGGAGTTCTTGGCAAAGCAACATATGTTGTTTTCAAGCATTGTAGATGTTTCATTGCAATATGATTTGAGACAAGGGGGACACAAAATCACAAAATGGAATATATAAACCTTTAGAATCAGTTTTAAGTAATGTTAAGTTTAAAGGCTTTGTAACAGTAGCAATGGAAAATTACTAAAGTGCATGATGCATTAAAAAAAAAATAGAATGCAGCTAGAGAACACACTGAGAATTCTTGTACAAGATAAATTGTTATAGTTGACACAGTTTTAAGAAAAACAGTCTAGAAGAACAGGACACAGGGATAAGGAGTATCTGGGAAGGGCAGGTGTCCAGGATGGGCTACAATTAAACTAACTGATAAGGAGGAGGACAGGAGGATTATTATGTCTCTGGTGCTAACGAACCAATTAAACTGGTATGAGCATCTACTGCGCGTGCTCCAAAGGCTGCCAGAAGTGATGAAGATTGTTGGAAGAAGTAAACGACCCTCAGAGACCACCACAATTCTGTACGCATGCAAGGAACTTTCTGGAAAACGATGTAATGTATGTATGCCCAGGGACTACATAAGGACGGCTTGTGTAGCAACGGGGAGACACACGTTAGGAGGAGCTATCCCCCGTGTCTCCCGGCGCCGCAATAAGGAATACCTGCTTGTCAGCTTGAAAACTTTGTTGGCAAGTTTGCTCCTGGAGTTTTCTCCGAATCAGCTTCCCACTCTGTTACCTTGCAACACTTCAGGATACCACTTTGTTCTGTTTATCGTTACTGCTCTAGTCATTTTTACCTTTTCAAATGTTAATAATTTACAGTATTGATACTAGAAATTCATAATACAAACACAGATATACCTCTATATATGTCATTTGGGAGGTTGTTGTAATTGAGGCTCCAAACTACGTAAAAGCTTTTTGATGTCAGACTCTGACACTGTTTTCCATGATATTGTGCATGTTACTCATCAGTCGGGGAATCTATGCAAAGCACTGAGGCCTTGGTTTTCTGCCAGTTAGAAACTCAATACACTTTTTGACTGCTTGGTATGTGTCCTTTGGAGCAACAACATTTTCATTTGCATAAGTAACCTTTACAAAAGTAAGCTTGGTTCAGAGCCAGGCAGCAAAATACATAGACACACAGTGAGCAATAAAGCCGAGCCACACCAGGAGGGCTTACTAGTCAGTACAGTGTGTTTTTTCGTAGAACCACATTTGAGTGTTCTGGAAAAAGCCATTGTGATATTTTCCTACTCATATATTGAGCCATCCCAGAACAATCCTTGTGAGTCATCAGTCTCCATTTGCACAAACCTGGTGTCAAATGAAATGAGAGAGGCAGATAATCTGTTTACATTCACAGTGCTGATGAGTGAAATGCAATGCTTTGGAGGGGGTCTACAAAGGGGCAAACTGGACCAGCCTGGACTGCTGAGAATAGAGGTAGGCTCACCAAAGAAGCCAGGCGGCTGTAACTTTGGTTCTCTTCCCCAAATCTGTGCCCCATTTGTTTCTTGAGTATACACAGGGGAATAAGGAAGGAGGTGTTTCTGCTGGGATCTTCTTGAATTCTCTGAACATTTAGGAGAAAAGCTTGCCATATAAAATGAACAGAAGTCTATGAGAGCAGTACATGTTAATAGGCATCCTGTCCTGGGGAAAACTTAGACCCTTTTTTTTTACAACAGTACAGGGCCAAATCATGGAAAAGTGATTCATATACAGTAAGAAATCTTGCATGAAAAATGTAAGTACTTCATTCTCCCACCCCACAGGGCTTTTTCTGTCCTCCTGTTTGTACACATAAATAAGGAATTCATATGTGATGTAAGAAAAATCAGGAATCAGGTCAAAAGCACCCTCATTTGGAGCAAATGGTGATCCCTGTTTTGGCTTCAGAGTAGGAAACTTTGAGTAGTGGGTCTGCACGGAGCACACTAGCAGTCCAGTTTACTCTGGAGCCCATTTCTGGCAAACTCCAGATGAATATGTGCCCATTTTAAACCATAAATGTATATAAAATGGCTTACTAAATATCAGATGTTGTAATAATACCCTGTAATAATAACAACAGCAATAATAATAACGCTACCACATTAATGGTTACACATAGTGATAGTAATGCCAAATAAATAAAGTGTGCTGGAAAAAAATCAAAACTGACTTCCCGTGAAAAGGAACTTACAATGACAGCCCGTGTAATACATACTTGCACACACACATCACCCAGTGTTGGCTTTGTCTGGCTGGTGCATTTTAGCACATTGAACAGATGGGCTTTTTACTGTCAAAATCAACAGCTCTGTGGTGCATGGGTTACTGAAAAACCGTCCCTGTCAGTCTCCTAAATTATAATTCTTTCTTTTTGCCAGATAAGACAATCAGTCTACCAATGTGGCCCAACCCATACTCAGCAACTTCTACACTGTTTTAGAAAAAGTCCTTTTCTGGATGAAAAGGTAGGAAGACACATACTTTAAACAATAAATATGTGCTTAAGATTTTTTCTTGTGGCAACTCTTCATAATTTCCCCATTATCTGAGGATGATTCTTTCTGGAAACTTAAGTTTTTAATTACTTCCTTTTTCTATATGAAATAAATACATCTAGTGATGAGTAAATGTGCAACCACCCTGGGTAGGCCTGTGAATTACCCTTTATGGAGCTACAAGCTTTTTCAGAACATGATGGTCTCATGGGGACCATCAGTGGAGCTCTCAGAGGTAAGCTGTGCACTGCCCCATCTCTGCTGACCACACAGAGGTCAAAACCTCTGGGGACTGTAAACAGGAAGCAAGTATTTACAGCTTTACTACCATGAAATTTTAGAACTGATTACTTCTTTCTGTGATTTTTTTTTCCCCAGTGGACAGTAATTTCCTAGTATTTACACTGGAAAGGGTATTAACGGTCTGTAAGAAACACAACTTGTATGTTTTCTTTTTTAAGTCCTAAGTTGGTCACCCTTCATTATCAAAGAGACATTTCAGACACAGTCTGGAGCTGCACAGTGAGACAAGGAGGCGCAAAAGCACAAAATGTAATCAGTTCTAAGTAATGTTAAGTTTGATGGCTTTGTAATGGAAAATAACTGAGGTGCTTGAACGTAGTTGACGTAGTTTCAGGTCCTTAGGACCTTAGTACAAAAGGTGTCAGAAAAGCAGAATAGAAAACCAGGAACTGGGGATGGGGAGTATCTGGGACTAGCAAATGTCCAGGATGGGCACAGTTAAACTAACTGATAAGTAGAAGGACAGGATGATTGCTATGTTTGTGGTGTTAATAAACCCATTAAGCTGGTGTAAACATCTACTGGGGAGTATTCTGGACTAGCTGATGCCCAGGATGGGAGCAGTTAAACTAACTGGTAAGTAGAAGATTGCTATGTCTGTAATGTTAATTAAGCTGGTTATGAAGATTGTTGGAAAAAGTAAACGACCCTTAAAGACCACCATCGCATTTTTGTATGCATGCAGGAAACTTTCTGGAAAATGATGCAATATGCCCAGTGACCATATAAGGATGGCCTGTATAGCAATACAGGAACACACGTTAGGAGGAGCTATCCCCCATGCCTCCCGGGGCTGTAATAAAGAACACCTGCTTGTCAACTTGAAACTCTGTTGGCGAGTTTGTTCCTGGAGTTTTCTCCATATCAACAGGCATCTGTAACCAGTGAGATTGTGTCTGTAGCACTGTAGGCTTGGCTGTGTGTCATTTCAAAGGAACATTATGAATCATAGAACTCACAGAACCATAGAATGCTTTGAGTCGGAAGGGACCTTAAAGATCTTCTAGTTCCAACCCTCCTCCCACAGGCAGGGACACCTTCCACTAGACCAGGTTACTCCAAGCCCCATCTGACCTGGCCTTGAACACTACCACGGAAGGGGCATTCACAGCCTCTCTGGGCAAGGTGTGCCAGTGTCTTACCATCCTCATATTGAAGAATTTTATCCCTATATCTAATCTAAATCTCCCCTCTTTCAGATAAATCCATTCCCCCTTGTCCTATCACTAGATGCCCCTATAAAACGTTCCTCTCCATATTTCCTGTAGGAACCCTTTAGGTACTGTAAGGCAGCTTAACAGTCTCCCTGGAGCTTTCTCTTCTCCAAGCTAAAGAACCCCAACTTTCTCAGACTTTCTATAGACATATCATCAAGAGTAAAGTTGTAGTGCAGCTGTAATCTTAGCAATCGCAAATTAATTGGCAAGTATTTTCAGACTAATTTTAAAGAATTTTCCCATTAAGAACAGGACACAACAGAATGCTCCCTTGCATTTTAGCTCCAGGTATCTGAGAGAAACCTCACTGTTTACTGCTGCAGTGCAGACAAAACCAAGAGGAAGAGCATGAAGCTAGAACTATTGCCATTTGTCTGTCAGGTTTGCCCAGCTGAAGACATCTGACAACATCTCATCAGTAAAAATCCTCTGAACAATCAAAGATAATTGAAATAGTGTCTAATTTAACAAATTCCTACTATAATCAATCACTCTGCAATTGTTACTATTTTGTGCCTACAAAATGAACTATTGTAAGTATATGAGGGCATTTACAAGTTTACCCACTTGGAGAACAATATTTCCCAGAAAAACAAAGCTTAAATGGCACCAGATGGTTAACCAATTAATTGGTTAAGTCTTTCTCTATTGAAGGGATAAATAAGCTAAATTAAAAAGATGCTATTCGTAACAGAAGTTACATGGTGCAAAGGATAACAACGCAGTCCTCTATGCAAACATCTGTTAGATATATTGGCCTGGCAAGCACACGTACCTAGCACGTTCGCAGCCCATTCATCAGCTTTGGCAGCTATTTGGGGTCTTGCAGGGGAGTAGATATGTGTCTCCATGTGTTCACCATCCCATGAAGAGATTGCCACTGCAACCCTGACACTGGCAGCCCTTCAGCAGCCTTTTGGGCAATTTCTGGATTTGTCCCTGTGTGAGCTTCTAGGTAATGGCGGGCACTCTTCTGCATTCCCCCAAGAGCTTTGGCTGTGTTTTACCAGCATCATTTCCCTTTTTCATTTCCCCTTTAACTAGCCCCTCAGAAGCTCACTCATTACCACCAAGGGGTCCACCACATGTAAAACCAGAGGGCAAGTCCTGTCCACTGTTATGAACTGTCTCGTGACCCTAATACCATCATCCTGCTGGGAAAATAAGAACTGTTGTTGACTTATTTAGTGCATTAAACATTTTACTGTATATTTAATTTTTTAAGTATATTTTTGAAGTAAAACCAAATAAAAACTAGAAAACAGAAGTCAGCGTATTTATTTAGATAATCTGAGCTGCTGCTTCTGCATTGTGATTCTTGATATAGACCATATATTACAGCATCGCATTGACTTTGTCTACATACCATGAAAGAACAATTAAGTGTGCTAATAATCTACTTTGGAAAAGGTTTCTGGAAGCCACTTAATATATTGACGGAAGCCACGAAAATTATAATGCCCTGAAGACTAACGAAACTGACACTTTGGACAGCAGAATTTAATTCTTCTCTTCCTGATTAACATTGTACTAGTACAGGTGTTATATTCTTACTTTTATATAAAACACAGAACTTTAAAGTGTGTTTGTAAATCAAACTTTTGAAGATATCAGGAAGAGTTAAGAGACCTGTACATTTCTGGATTGCACATGAAACTTTCAAAAGGTGAAAATGCAATCAGTTGGTCCAAGTCACATTAGATTATTTAATTAATTTCTACACCAATATTAAACTATTTCTTATTCTTATTTCCCAAAAGAGAGACATGATTTTTTCCAGCTTTAATTTTTTATGATAATCTTTTGTTGGATTTTATTTTATTCAAAACATCACCATTATGCTCTGGTCTGCCAATAACTTAGGCAATGAAGATACCAGTTAAGCCCCTTAATTCCCTATGGTCCTAAACTGTTTACTGTTTATAGTTTATAGCTATGTCATTAATATTTTGGGAGTGCACAGTGTTCTGGAGCAGTTCTGCAAGCAATGGACAACATCTGTAATACTAAACCATCTCTAGTTTTTAGACAACTGGTGTTTGCTCAGTCATTTCAAATGAAAATGTAATGCTAATCACTTTAAACTAGCTTGTTGTGGTTTAAGCCCAGCCAGCAACCCAGAACCAAACAGCCACTTGGTAATTTACCCCTTTCTTCCTCCCCCTGCTCTGGGAGGGATGGGGAGGAGAATCAAAAGAGTGTAACTCCCACGGGTTCAGATAAGAGCAGTCCAGTAACTAAGGTATAACACAAAACCGCTGCTGCTACCACCAATAATAATAATGATAAAGGAAATAACAAGGGACGAGAATACAATTGCTCACCACCTGTGAACTCATAACCAGCCCTATCAAAGCAGTGATCTAGCCCTTCCAGGTAACTCCCTCAGTTTATATAGTGGGCATGACATGCTGTGGTATGGAATACCTCTTTAGCTAGTTTGGGTCAGGTGTCCTGTCTCTGCTTCCTCACAGCTTCCCCTCCTTCCTGGCAGAGCATGAGACTCAGAAAGTCCTTGGTCACAGTAAACATTACTGAGCAGCCACTAAAAACATCGCTGTTATCAGTGCTGTTCCCAGGCTGAAAGTCAAAAACACAGCACAGCACCAGCTACTAACAAGGAGAAAAATTACCGCTACTGCTGGACCCAGGTCAGTATCCACCCCTTATTCCATACAAGACACATCATGCTCAGCTCCTACATTTCTCAATATAACATCACTCTTGTCTCATATGTATATGTATATATATATATACACACACACACACACAAAGAGAGAGATCATTCCTTAGTGCATGGACCAATCTCTATGAAGCTGCTCAGTTCCTCCAGTCCGCGATGTCAGGCTGTATCTCTCGTAACAGTCTGTCAGAGCAGGAAAGGCTGTGTGTAGTGTTGGATCGTTGCCTGCTGATGATACCGCAAAACTTGCCTGGTTTCAACAAAGTTCATTGTTTGCTGGGATGACGGCTGGAGGGAAGCAAGGGCCAGTCGCTGGTGACCTGAAGAAATCTAGCTGGTGGGCTATAAAACTGCTGCATAGCAAGCAACAGCATACAATTGAGTTCATTGGCTGTTTTCCCCTAAAATCAAATCTCCTTGAGGTACACATCGGACTTCCCCATCATCAAGCGTTACCCATCAAGTATATCTGGGTCCCTGAGCAAAAGCAGTTCCACGAGTGGGTTTGCCTTTACCTGAAGCAGGAATAATCCAGAGTATCTTCCCCAGCAAATTCTTTATGTGCACCACAGGAACATTATCCCCTTCTATAGTAGGACCATTCTCCCTGGCTGCGGTGTAGGGTATATTTTTTACATCTGGCCCTGTCCGGACTGGTCCAAGGGCTACTGTATGAACTATCTTGAGTTTAATTTGCTCAAAGGCTCGTTGTTGCTCAGGGCCCCATTTGAAATCAGTCTTCTTCCGGATCACATGACAGAGAGGGCTTACAGTCAAACTGTAATTTGGGATGTGCATTCTCCAGAACCCCACAGCACCCAAGAAAGCTTGTGTTTCTTTCTTATTAGTTGGTGGAGACATTGCTGTTATCTTGTTCATCACACCTGTGGGGATCTGGTGACATCCATCTTGCCATTTCATTCCCAAAAAAATTGAATCTCCTGTGCAGGTCCCTTAACCTCACTCCGTTTTATGGCAAAACCGGCTTTCAGCAGGGTTTGGATTATTTTCCTCCCTTTCTCAAAAACTTCTTCTGCTGTATTGCCCCACACAATAATGTGATCAATGTATTGCAGGTGTTTTGAAGCCTGCCCCTCTTGCCATGTGTCGTGGTTTAAACCGATCCACAAACCTCGTTCACTCCCTCCCTCCCTTTCTTGCCCTCCCCCTGCTCCTGGAGGGACGGAGAGGAGAATCGAAAAGAATGCAACTCCCACGGGTTGAGATAAGAACAGTTTAGTTACTAAGGTATCACACAAATCACTACTGCTACCACCAATAATAATAATGCTAAAGGAAATAACAAGGGAAGAGAATACAACACCTCAGCACCAGCCAACCCCACTCCCCCCAGCTGAGCACCGACCGAAAACCTCGTCCAACCCTGCAGTCCCTTCCCTTCCGGGGTAACTCCCCGTTACCTCCTGGGCATGACGTGCTGTGGTATGGAATACCTCTTTGGTCAGTTTGGGTCAGGTGTGCTGTCTCTGCCTCCTCCCGGCCTCCCCTCCTCCCTGGCAGAGCATGAGGCTCAGAAAGTCCTTGGCCAGACCAAACATTCAAGCAGCAACTAAAAACATCGGCCTTATCAGCACTGTTCCCAGGCCAAAAGATCAAAACACAGCACTGTAGTAGCTCCTAAGAAGGAGAAAAATGACTGCTGCTACTCAACCCAGGACACCATGCAGTTTGGATCAGTCCATGGCAAATGGTAGGGCTGTTTCCACCCCTCAGGCAGTTGGTTCCAAGTGAACTGAACACCCCTCCAAGTAAAAGCAAACTGTGGCCTGCACTCTGCTGCCAAAGGAATTGAGAAAAAGGCACTGGCAATATCAGTTGTGGCATACCACTTGGCTGCCTTTGACTCTAATTCATAGTGAAGTTCTAGCATGTCTAGTACGGCAGCACTCAATGGCGGTGTGACTTCATTCAGGCCACGATAGTCTACTGTTAGTCTCCGCTCTCTGTTAGAATTTTGCACTGGCCATATGGGGCTATTAAGGGGTGAGCGGGTCCTACTGATCACTCCTTGACTCTCCAGTCTATGGATCAGCCTATGGATGTGAATCAGGAGTCTCTGTTGGTGCGATATTGCCGCCAGTGCACTGTTGTGGTCGCGATTGGCACTTGTTGTTCTTCGACCTTCAGCAGTCCCACACCAGAAGGATCCCTTGAGAGACCAGGCAAGGTGGACAGCTGCTCAATTTCCTCAGTCTCCAAAGCAGCAATACCAAAAGCCCATCGGTACTCTTTTGGGTCTTTGAAGTACCCTCTCCTGAGGGTAGTACTTTGAAGTACTCCTCTATGCCGAGGATGCACTGAGCCTCTGGACCAGTCACAATGGGGTGCTTTTGCCACTTCCTCCCAGTCAGGCTGATTTCAGCCTGCAGTACAGTCAACTCGGGAGATCCTCCTGTCACTCCAGAAATATAGATGGGTTCCACCCCTTGACAGCTTGATGGCATCACGGTACACTGTGCACCGGTATCTGCTAGAGCCTTATACTTCCGTGGGAATGATGTGCCAGGCCATCTGATCCACACAGTCCAGTAAATCCAGTTGTCCCCTACGTTCACCTGGCTGGAGGCCAGTGGTTACAATGTTGGTCACTTACGTCTTGTATTAAGGGATTAGTCTTTATCACAGGAGCTGGAGTAAAATCAGCTCTTCCACTCCACCTGGGAACCTGCCCACCAGAGACTGAAGCTGCAGCTTTCATAGGATGACCATCCTTGACCTTTGTTCTCCTCTTCAGTTCATGAACCCATTCCTCCAGAGCTGAGGTATGTTTTCCATCTCACTTCCACATGTCTTCTCCATGATCCCTCAGGTAAAACTATAGGGTGGCTCATGGTGTATACCTCCTATATCTTCTCTCTTGAGAAGTAGGACACCTTTTGTTAATAGCTGAGACGTGGGTTGGCACACATGGGGAGCTGGATAGATCGGATAAATCACCTCTCAATTGTTTGAACTCCTGAGACAGTTTTTCCACAGCTGAAATGATGGAAGAGGTGAGATTGTCTTTGAACTCTCGGAGTTGTTGAATCGTTTCGTCCACTATTAGTGGTGCTATGTTATTCCAGGTTATTTCTGCCAATGAGTGAGCATATGATGATGGTGCACTCCCCGTAAATTTCCGCCATATGGGTCATGGACATTTGACTTCATCTGGATCTATGAGTCTTTTCCCGGCATCCAGCCTGCAATAGATCATCTCTACAATGGCTGATTCCCTCAGAGACTGGATGCCTTTCTCTGGAGTACTCCACTTGTCCGAACGACTCATAACATTGTCCTTGCATGGAAATATTTCTTTCACAGATGCCAGAAGCCGCCTCCAAAGAACTGTTTCTGTTTTGCAATTGCTTTGTCAATTCCCTCTTCCCTAGCCAGTGATCCCAGCTGCTTGGCTTCCCTACCTTCTAGTTCGTGACCATCGGCCCCATTGTCCCAGCATCGGAGCAACCAGGTGATGATGTGCTCCCCTGGTTGACAGGTAAAATCTTTTCGCATATTCTGTAGCTTGGTTGAGGCGCAGGGTCAAGAAGTCACCCATTCTTCTTCTTCTTCCTCTGATTCACGTAAAAATAACTACTGATCAGATGCTGTCCAGGGTGGTGAGTACATTGTTTCTTCATCTTGCCTCTTTTTTGCTTTCACCCTTGCATACAGGGGAAACTGATACTGGCATGACTTGATCCTCTGGTTTAGCTGCAGTGATTATCAATGTGTCTGGAGTAGCTGCAGTATCTGTTGCAGTTGGACTTTGAATAGCTGCTGTACTTGTCACTAGGACTGGTATAGCTGCAGTATTTGGAGTTGGAGTAGCTGCGTTGTCTGCTGATTTGCCATCAGATCCAGAGACATTTTTTTCCCTTTGAAGGTGCTGGATAGTGTTGAACAGGGGGCTCTGTAAGCATAGGCCAAGCCCCAGCATGTTACCATGATTTGTCGTGGTGTAAGCCCAGCCGGCAACCAGGAACCATGTGGCCGCTCTCTCACTCTCCCCTCTTCCTTCCCCTGCTCCTGAAGGCTGGGGAGGAGAATCAAAAGAATGTAACTCCCACGGGCTGAAATAAGAGCAGTCCAGTAACTAAGGTATAACACAAAACCACTACTGCTACCACCAATAATGATAAGGGAAATAACAAGGGAAGAGAATACAACTCCTCACCACACACCAACCAATATGCAGCTTGACCCAAGCAGTGATCTAGCCCTTCCGGTTAACCCCTTCAGTTTATATACTGGGCATGACATGCTGTCTTATGGAATACCTCTTTGGCTAGTTTGAGTCAGGTGTCCTGTCTCTGCTTCCTCCCGGCTTCCCTTCCTCCCTGGCAGAGCATGAGACTCAGAAAGTCCTTGGTCACAGTAAACACTACTGAGAAGCAACAAAAAAACATCAGTGTTATCAGTACTGTTCTCAGGCTGAAAGTCAAAAACATAGCACTGTACCAGCTACTAAGGAGGACAAAAATGACTGCTACTGCTTAACCCAGGATGCAGCTTTTCAATTATATCTACTACAAGTACTGGTGAAAATGTAGGGAAATTTATCAGTATTGCTATTACTAATCTTTATAATCAGGAGAACACCTGTTTTAGTTTAAATGGTGGGCTGATTTTATCCTCCAAGTTGCAGGTTTGGGTAGAAATTACATCTATGATTTAGCCCTAGATTAACATAGTTTTTCAAAGGACTTGTGCATGATGATGTGCCCAATCCCATTAAAAAAACTGTATTTCTGGTTTTGATAAGGATATTAATTGTTTAAGAAAAATAACTGTGATTCTCATATGGTCTTAGCATGGCACAGCATATCTGAGTATCAGTGGATGTAATCTCTATTTTGCAAGTAAAGAGTGAATACTTCTTTTTCAAATAAAATCCAAAATTTTACTTCCCAATAACTCTTAATCACTATAATAAAAGGTATTTGAATTTAATTATGTCTTACTTTCGAAGCACACCATTTCTATAAGATAATGTAACACACTGAAATACATGTGTATGATGCACACTTACGTGTGTAAAGACAGACGTTACTTCCATTATATAGGTGCATGGACACATGTGGGGAAGGGCACATTCTGAAACTCTAGATAAATACTGACTTGGCAAAAAGGGCAGTTTAACAGTCTGTCCATTTTTTGAGTGTTTTGTACCTACTTTTACAATTAGGTACAGGAAATATGTCTGAATGTTCTGGGCATCCATCTCTGGGTATCCATTTGATCTGTGGCCGCCTTAGCTGTATGCAGGGCTGCCCCAGACCAGGACAGAATGGGGCATAGAACTGCACAGACAGTGTTCATGCCTCCCCAGTCAATACTCAGTGGATAGCATACATTTGTGCAGATGGTCAGAATGAAAATGTCCTCAGGACTGGAGCATGAGAGAAAATGGCACTTACTGACAGAAAACAGGTAGTTTTGGTGCGGTTTTGGTGAGCTCTGACAGCAGCTGCCATCTCAGGTGTTTCCCACAGAAAGTATTACTCAGGTAAGGAGGAATGCTTAGAACATCCTGTGCTGCAAGTGTCATGTAAGTCATGTAGCTACAACATAGGTCTGAGGTTTGGCCATTCAGTAAAATTTTCTATCATGTTTACATGCCGATAATGTCTTTTATGCAACAACATTTTGGTCATCTGGAGGATAACTCCAAAGAAGTGTGTATGAGAAGTATGGTTTGATTCACTCACAAGCATGTTATGATCGAAACCTTAAAAAATTTGGTATTATAAGTAAAAATCCCTTGGAAAAACTTTGCGTTTGATATTTGTTCCTGTGTACTAAGTCTCAGGGGTTGTTCTGGGGTTACACAAGTACCTATAGACTCCCTTGCTGCTGTTCTTTCCTTTAATTGCTGATCATGACCCAAGCAGGTGTGTTTCCTTTTCTCGTCTTGCTCCTCCGGGATTCAATCTTTCTGGCACACCAGACATAGCAATATAAAGAAAGCACCTTGATATTGTACAACAGATAGATAAGACAGAGCTGTTAAGATAGCTAAGCTTATTTTCAAGAGTGTTTAACACCAGAACATATATGAATCATTAGGTTCCAACAGGAATGCGGCTAGCAATCAGTTTTGGGATGGGGATTGTGTAACACATTCCCCAGCACCTTAGAATCTAAGACCACAAATATTTGCTTTATGGAGGACCTACTCAACCATGTCAACTTACTTACGTATGTACCTGGTTACAGGATTTGGCACTTGGACTACAATTTAATACTGCTGGACACTCCATATGACATTGTCATGATTTAAGCCCAGCCAGTAACTCAGAAACATACAGCTGCTCGCTCACTCTCCCCCTTCTTCTCCCGCAGTCCCAGAGGGATGGGGAGAAGAACTGAAAGAATGTAAATCCCATGGGTTGAGATATTACACAGCAAAAAGGCAAAGGCTCAATCTGACTGGGTGTCTCTATGGCCACCAAGCAGCTACTATTTCCTGCAGGCGGTCCAGAAGCAGAGGTATGGCAACATCAGCATGTGCTGCTTCATCCACCGAAGAAAAGTATCATTCGATGAAAACATGAATAAAAAAAGAAAAAAAAGAAAAAAGCCTGCATTAAATTAAAGGGTTAAAAAGTATTTATGAGACTTAGAGACAGATTTTAAAGGCCCAACATTTCCTTCTGATTTAATGGCTGTGAACACACCACTGGGCCTGCCCTTTTACCCTTGCAGGAGCCTGTATTAGTTCAAATGTGATAGGAGGAATTGTGATGTGAAAAATAACCTGGCAGTCAGACACTCACATCATATGATTGCATCTAAAAAGAGACTGCAGGCAGGGTGGAAAAGAAGAACAGATGCTGGTGTCTAGGTAAATCATGCATCCCATGCGGTGACTTACAAGCCAGATCCCCGCTGAACTCAGCTGTTTAGCAGTATGTGGCCTCCTACACATCCAAACAAACTTTTTCCCAAGCCATGTGCCCTGAGCCTGCAGCTGGGGAATGGAAGAGACACAATATCAGTTCTTTGCCACCTGGGACATGGGTGCATTGGGGAAATCCTTATGGATCATTTTAGCTGGCTTCAGCAGAGACACAAAATGACCTTAATGCACAACAGGATCTAATGGCACAAGCACAAAAGTAGAGTGTTAGGACTGCTTTTGTTTTGAAGAAGTACTGAAATGTCAGTGTGTATATGCTGATGTACTAATAGACGCCTGCAACATGAAGACCATGTTAAAGTCATGCATCTCTCTGCAGCAGAGTTCTCCAAGTGGCGACACTTTTCAGATCACCTTACATGAGCACTGTCAGAGCATCAGTTCGCCTAAACATATTTTCATTTGCAGCATGAGTATCCCTGAGTCCTAGTAAATGAGTGTACTCGAGTGCTCAGTGTACTGCTGCAGCAGAAAAACACCAGTTAACAAACAGAAACTCAAAAAGGTCAGCAGATATCTAGTAGAAAGAAAGGGTAACTCCTCTAAATGCACTACAGGGATCAGAAAACTTACAGTACCTTGCTGTAAACATAAATCACGCCCAGCTCTGCAAGGGTGCTATTGGAATACTAAAGGTTCTCAATAGGGTGACATGCCTGCATAGTGTAATCTGACTTGTAGGAATAGTCAGGATCCAGATTTTCTCTCCCTAGAAGAAAACATAATTAATGGGCATAGTTCTTGATGGGTGTCAGAAGGGGAAGGACAGAGGAGAATAATGTTGAGGTTGATGGATATTTTCCAGCTTTATCATGCACCAATCTAGAATATGCTACCAAATGGATTATTGTATACTCAGGGGTATTATACCTCTCTCAGAATAGATTCAGCTAAATATCCTGAATATCTGTAAAGGGTGACAATCTGTATTTTGTTTTGTTTGGGTAGTAACTACCATTTGCTTGTTTTAGGGCTTTTGACTGCGTGTTCATCTCTTTACAGATGTGCCTTCTGCCAAGAGAAAAGCCCTGAAATCCTACAGCTCATTTTGTGTTTCCTCTCCTGTGGGCACTGAAGTGACCACTCAGCCAGAAGTCAAGGAGGATTTGGTAGGGGCAGAAGCAGCTTTAAGCAATCTTTTGTGCTGCCTCAGCTCTGGGGATTACCCAAGTGGAGTTCAGAAGTGTCCTGTGGCTAACAGCAAGACAAGTGCAAATGCAGACAGCACTACCTGATTTTGCATGCTGCAAAGTGAATAGTTAACTGAACTCAGTTCTCAACACTGTAATTCCTTAGTGCATGGCAATGCCGTAGCACAGGCCACACAAGCTCCCCAAGCACTCCACCCCAAGGCGCATGTGCCAATGTAAGGGCAGCTGGTGCCTTTGTAACTAGCCTCAGATCTCTCAAGCAGCTGAGCTGGAGAAAAGAGAGACATCCTCTAAATCCCTGTCACGGTTCCAGAACCACTGACCACTGTGCCTCCACAATGAGCTATTCCACTCCAGCAGTCTTCAGTGCCTTGCACATTTGAT
Organism: Lathamus discolor; assembly: GCF_037157495.1. Classification (NCBI taxonomy): domain Eukaryota; kingdom Metazoa; phylum Chordata; class Aves; order Psittaciformes; family Psittacidae; genus Lathamus; species Lathamus discolor. Next base: position 44,944,735 of record NC_088909.1, on the reverse strand, counting down.
AACACATGCATGTAAATCTGTTCTTCACCTACATGCAAGTTACTGGGTTTCTTGCATCTTGATACCCCATACATTTCCACTGAACATAACACTTGATATTCTACTGTTCTGCCAGCAGGCAGGGACTAATTGAAAGTGCTCTTTCATTTTCTATTTTGAAAGGGACAAAAACCTAACATCCCTTGGAAAAAAAAAAAAAAAAAGCAAAACCAAAACAAAGAAAAACAAAGCAACAAAAAACCCAAACAAAACCAAAAACCCACAACAAAAAACCTGAAAACAAACAGATAGAAAAGAAAAAAAAATATATGAATGCAATCTAATTACTGATCCTAGTTTGACCTGTGATACCAGTTATAGCATTTTCAACCCCAAGGCAAAAAACACTTGCCTGACACTGAAGGTTTCTGTTCAAAACATTTTCACTGTTGGCATTTTCATACCTTTTCTAATTTCTATGTACTGCAGACAGATATCAGTAATGGCCCTGATGATCCTTCTGTTTTCCTTCATGCACAAATATCCTTTCATTTGCATGAAGCCAGGTCAAACTTGCCAACCAGCCATTTTTCTCATACACCTAGGAACTCATCCTCTCTTTTCTGCAGGGCACACTTCCCTACAGAACCTTCATTACGCTGGTAATGCATTCTCATTTATCTGCCTCTGACTTACGTGATAAGGTTTTTTGAGCGCTGCTGAGAGTGGTTTGAGCTTCATGTGACAAAAGGAAGAAAAAATCCTGACAGCCTAAAATAGGGAGCCAGTTTTTTGCAGAAACCACAGGAAATGCCAATGAAAAGCCCTAAGAAAGTGCATTAATAACTAGTTACACAAAAGTAGCATAGGAGATGATAAATTAAATACTCGTGGTGAAAAAGAAGTGGCAGAGACAGCTGCAGAGTAAGGTCTTTAAGCCCCAGCATGACTGATGCTGTCAATAGTGTGACCTATGCAGACTGCCAGTTTCAAACATAAGCAGCTGCTAAAGTTGTTGACTGAATATACAAATATGTACCAGGGAAAGCATCCAACTTTTTTGCTGTGTTACAGCTTGGCCAAGCCTAAAATTTTCTGTAATTTTGCCAGCGCACATTTCTGTCCTCTGCTTGCCAGATCTAAGAAGAGAGATATTTTGAAAGGCTGGGACTTGAACTTTGGACTATCACCTTCAGCACGTTAAGAATGATTTTCAGAAAACATCTGAAGTTTAAGTAACACATTAGGAAATTATTATGTTTTAATGGCATGCTTGCTATCTCTTCTTGTTTGTTTGTTTCAAGTACAGCTGTGGGAAACATTTATTTCTTTTAATAACAGGAATGGGTGGTGAACAAGGAGGGAATTATAGAAGAGCCAAGAATGAAGATGATGTGAAAATACATGCAGAAATTCTAGAGAATGGGGAAAAAAATAAGTAAAGAATTGGAGGAAGAAAGGAAGGAAGAGGACGAATTATTAAAAGATCAGATTCAGATGTCATTTACACAGTTATAAATCAGGAGAGAGTGAATACCTGGTGATGACCTCCAGAATGACCTGTTTCATTACCTTTCCAGGGGTGGAGGTGAGCCTGACTTGCCAGTAGTTTTCTGTGTCCTCCTTCCTGCCATTTCGAAGATGAGAGTAACATTGGCCTTCCTCCAACCATCAGGCACCTCTCCCATTCTCCATGATTTTCAAAGATGATTGAGAATGGCAGAGCAACAACATCTGCCAGTTCCCTCAGCACCCTTGGGTGCATCCCATCAGGATCCATGGATTTATGTGTGTTAGGTCTGTCAAGCCTATCCATAACCCAATTCTCTACAACTAGGGGAAAGTCTACCTTTCTGCAGCCTTCTTCTCTTACCTCCAAGATCTGGGACTCCTGAAAACCCTCCTTAGTGTTAAAGACTGAGGCAAAGAAGGCATTCAGTAGTTCCACCTTCTCTGTGTCTGCTGTTGCCAGGACACAAATCTCATTCAGCGGCCCTATATTTTCCCTTATCTTCCTTTTTCTGCTGACATACATGTAGAAGCACTTCTTGCTGTCCTTCATGTCGTTTGCCACACTCAATTCCAAGTGGGCCTTGGCCTTGTTGCATCCCTGCATACCCTGAAGACGCTCTTCCCATTTGGGCTGTCATTTTCCTACATCCCATAAATTTCTTTCTTGTGTTTGTGATTCACCAGGAGCATCCTGCTTGTCCATGCAGGTCTCCTGCCCCCTTTGCCTGATTTCTTCATCACAGGTGTCCTGGGTTAAGCAGTAGCAGTCATTTCTTTCCTTGTTAGTAGCTGGTGCAGTGCTGTGTTTTTGCTCTCAGCCTGAGAAAAACGCTTATAACACCGATGTTTTTAGTGGCTGCTCAGTAATGTTTACTGTGACCAAGGACTTCCTGAGTCCCATGCTCTGCCAGGGAGGAGGGGAAGCCGGGAGGAGGCAGAGACAGGACACCTGACTCAAACTAGCCAAAGAGGTATTCCATACCACAGCACATCACACCCAGTATATAAACTGAGGGAGTTAACCGGAAGGGCTAGATCACTGCGTGGGTCGAGCTGGGTATCTGTCAGTGGGTGTGAGCAGTTGTATCCTCCTCCCTTGTTATTTCCCTTATCATTATTGGTGGTAGCAGTAGCAGTTTTGTGTTATACCTTAGTTACTGGACTGTTCTTATCTCAGCCCGTGGGAGTTACATTCTTTTGATTCTCCTCCCCAGCCCTCCGGGAGCAGGGGAAGGAAGAGGGGAGAGTGAGAGAGCAGCCACATGGTTCCTGGTTGCCGGCTGGGCTTAAACCACGACAGTTCTTTTTGGCGATGAACGTGGGGCATGAAGAGTTGAGATAACAACAGATCCGACTGGAGTGTGTCTAATCGTATTTGTGATAAGCATGTATTGTTTTGGATTAATAGTCACTCGTCACAATGCTGATTTATTGGCTCTCAAAGTTGTTGCTCTTGATCTCACAGTTTCAGCATGTGGTACCTTACTTACAGCCAGTATTTGCTGTGCTAGTATTTATGGACTGGAGACCTTGGGCTAAGGTTCATTGTACCTTATGGTAATGACTTGTAATACAATAGACTCATTGATCATGAAACTGATCTGGCTTGTGTTCCCAGTGTGGTCACCGCCTCTATACTTTGGGAGGTATATAATAGAAGTGTTTAGCAATTACACTTCTTTCTTCCCCTCCTTGGGTAGTCAGCCTATGAGGGAGACGTTCCCACACGCCCTAGTGACAAGTACAGCAGCTACTCAGACTCTTGACTACAACAGATATTGCAGTTACTCCAGCTCCAAGCACAGCAGCTACACCAGCCCCAGTGACAAGTACAGCAGCGTCATTTGAGAGTTATGAAGGTTTTGAATGGTCTTTGGGTACCCTTGAGATCTGCCTGCTGATTGTGATGGGGATCACCATGTTGGCACGCATACAGAGTGTGTTTTACCCATGACCATTTTGTATGATCTCAAAAGTTAAGCAGAGTTGGGTTTGGGTCTTGTCTAGGGTTAGATGACGATATAGCAGGACCAAGAGATTTTCCCTGAGGCTGAACAATCATGAGTGGCAGGGTGTGTGGGACACTATGGGCAAGTGTCTAGGCCAGTGGGCCCCTCCAGTGCTTTGGAAGCATCGGAGATGGAAGGCACCTGTATGGAGTCCCCAAAGACAAGTTGCAGAAACTGCTGAAGGGGAGGGTGAATTATTTTGAGCCTGGTAGGCCCATGACACTTCAGGCCATCAGGGCAGAGATGCAAAACAGAGATGGACTCATGATCGAGGGGTAGACTTAGCTATGGACACTATTGCCCAGGTTAATCATGAGTGTGAACATTGCACACAAACTCTCCTCCTCCAGAAGACTGTTACAAGAGATGGAGCCTGACACCATGGACCAGATGGACTCAGCAGTTTTACAGGGATTGGTCCATGCGCTAAGGAATGATATCTCTCTCTCTCTCTCTCTCTATGTATATATATGTATATATATGCGATATTCTTATTCTTTCCTTGTTATTTCCCTTATCATTATTATTATTGGTGGCAGCAGTAGTGGTTTGTGTTATACCTTAGTTACTGGACTGTTATTTTCTCAACCTGTGGGGGCTACATTCTTTCGATTCTCCTCCCCATCCCTCCGGGAGTGGGGAGAGGAAGTGGGGGGAGTGAGAGAGAGGATGTGTGGCTCTGAGTTACAGCTCTACTTAAACCACCACAACAGGGATACACTGGTCTTGGGCTTGGAAGAAGTGGTGCTTAAATTGACCAGCTGTCTTAGACTCCCTTCTCTTCTACAGCCCTATCCATGGGATTCCTCTAAGTAGGTCTTTGAAAAGGCTGAAGTTAGCTCTCCAGAAGTTTAGGGTTCTAGTCCTGCTTACTAGTTTGCTTCCCCAACGCAGGATTCTGAGTTCCACCATCTCATGATCTCTACAGCCAAGGCTGCCCCCAACCTTTACATCTTCAACCAGTCCCTCTTGGTTTGCTAGTATAAGGTCCAGCAAGGTCTATCTGCTTTTCAGATGACACCTGCTGGACAGAAAGTAAACGGGTGAAAGTAGCCTGCCTTCACAGAGCAGAACTGTACCATGCCTGCCCCCATCTGCATTACTGCACTTAACTGCTGTTGTACCCATCAGCTGCCCTCCCTGGCGTTCTCATCCTCCCCACCCCGGCCCCCAGCACCCCAGGATAAAGACTTCAGGGAAATAGGAGGTATTGCTGAACAAATATTGGGACAAACAAGGCTTCTTATCTTTATGATAAGTGCCTGTGATAAATTATTTGATTGCTGGCATTATATCTTCCAGGTTAACAGTTATTTTTCTGTTATTTGGGCTTTTTTGTTCTATGTACACCCAGTTTCTATTTTAACATATTTTCTTGGTATATTTCCATGCTCCTTTTCTGTGCAAAATCTTGAAAGCTTCTATGAAGCACAACACACATAGATATCAGGAATTTGATAACT